>NW_006289713.1:975863-978662 GCF_000327345.1 Myotis davidii | reverse complement strand
ACCCCCCCCGCCGTATTCACCAGACCTTGCTCCTTCAGATGACCACTTGTTCGGATCGATGGCACACGCACTTTCTGAGCAGCACTTCAAAATGTACGAAGAAGTAGAAAATTGGGTCTCTGAATGGTTTGCCTCAAAACAAGGAAAGTTCTATTGGGACAGTATCCACAAACTACCTGAAAGATGGGGGAGATACATGGACATTACTTTGAATAAAGCACTTTTGATGTTTCTCTTTAAATATCCTGTTTTCTTTTATTACAAAACCTGCATTATTAACCAGTACACTTGGTATATATCACAAACAAACAAACAACAATAAACCCTCCAAACCCACCCTCTTTTATTGTCAGTTTTGTCCTTCATAGGCACTGGAATAATTTGAGTTACAATAATTCTCTAACAGGTAATCAGTGCTTATTCAGTGAAGATGTAAAAATAAGACCCTCCTGGGCCCACAAAAGATACAGATGACCTCTCCTGATGTGCACAGATGCCACACCCCTCTTAGGTGCACAGATGACATGTACCTATCCTTGTATGCACAGACTATAGGCACTAGCCTCCAATGCACAGGTGATGCAGCAACGAGCTGTACCTGTCTTCATCTGCTCACACAGCACACAGCCATTCTCCCGCGCACAGATGTCATGTACTATTATTATTCGTAAGTGCACAGATCGTATGTCTTAACTCATGGGATCACAAAAATCCGACACATGGAAAAGTGTTGTATAATGGACATTCACTGTTATTTGCTAACTGTTCAAGTCTAAACTATGTCAGATTTTTCTCTTTCATGAATAGGGCCCACTTATGAAATTTGGGGATGTCCTAAGACAACCATCTAGCATCTTAGCTATTATGATTCCAATAGTGGTTCCACAGGCAAAATTGAAGGTTTAAATATTGCCCTCAAGGATGGGGATCATATCACATGTGAAAGAACAAATCAATCAGCAGAGTGACTAAGGCTCCGTCAGTGACGACAGTGTGGTCTGACATTTGAAATGGTATTGATGGATTTATCTGCTTAGCACTCCCTTTTCTGGGGAGTGCTTCTGCCATCGCCTCCATAGCTGGTAGGTTAGTACATCGTGACATGCTCCAGCCATTCAATCATTCCAGGTAGGAGCATTTAACACAGCCGACCCAGTCCCAGAGTCTTTGCCTAGCAGTGGTTCTCAACCTTCCTAATGCCGCGACCCTTTAATACAGTTCCTCATGTTGTGGTGACCTCCAACCATAAAATTATTTTCGTTGCTACTTCATAGCTATAATCTTGCTACTGTTATGAATCGTAATGTAAATATCTGATATGCAGGATGTATTTTCAGGGGTTGCCACCCACAGGTTGAGAACCGCTGGAAGGACTATGTAACAAGAACTAAAAAGAGAGTTAGCCTTTATTTAGTCAGGGGTCATGTGAATAAAGTTTGTGTGCAGGCAGAAAGAATAATGAAACCAGTAGGCACACAAACACATGCACACACAGACGAACATGAAGACACCTGAGCCTTTGAGTTCGTGGTCCTGATGCCTCCTGGGTATTTCATGAAGTGCGTCTTAAAATCTTTGACCAAGTCCTTCTTTATGCTAACTCTAGTCAGGGATGGTTTTCAGTTACCTCTAGTCAAAAGTGTCCTACTAATGACTGACAACTACTGTTATATTATTGCTCATGTACCACAATAAATATCTACTGAGACTCAAAACGGACAGACATCTCAGTTCTCAAAATATTATGGATACGTTTCAGATCTCCTGTGAAAGGTGGTTAATTTGGTATATTAATTTTTCTGAAGTTTTCCAAATACACATTTATGCTAAATATTTAAGACACACTGAAGATAAAGTCAGATTTGCATAATACACTTTTATTGATCCGGCTTTCAAACAAGAGATTTCAAATTACAAAATTTTCCCTCCACTCTATGGAAATAAGTGAAATGATGAGTCATTCTGCCAAGTGTGCTTCTATGACTATCATTGTTTACCTTTAGTTGCAGCCCCTTTTAATCTTTACTTTTGCAAATGTTTTATCATCTCTTTCCCGATTCCTCGAAACAGTCTTATGCGGAGAACTGGTTGGTCCCTATGGCCTGGGCGATGAAGAAACGTTTCCTCTTTCAAAGACTCTACTGTTTGGACGATAAGAATTGCTAAAGAGGAAGCAATCAAACCCGTCGTGAGGGCTCCGTTCTCCCGGGCGCGCTTCCTGGTGTAAAGACACTCTCAGATCCTCCAGTGAATTGACTTCGATAAAGTGGACTGCCATTCATATTTTGAGATCTCGTCTCTCAATCTGCTCCCCTTCAGATACGACACCGAAATCCTCGTGAAACGTCAGTTCGTTTCTCCCAACAACGAACCACAGCCTGCAGCGGTCACCAAGGTGACATCCACACTAATCTTACGCCGGAACAATTTTGCTTCATTTATTTTTCAAGCCGAAGTTGCCTTCACTGCCTTGAGGTCCAGGACTTCTCTCCAGGATCCACCCGAGGGACGCGGGCCCTGGGCGGTCTGGCGTCGGCAGCGCCCACGTCCCAGGAGGGGAGTCTGATGGGCGGTTCTGGGGCTGTCCCCACAGGGGCGCTGAGGGGGTTAGAATGTATAAGAGGTATTATTTATGGGAATAAATAACAATATTTATGGGCTTTTCACTGAGAGTGTGATCAGCTTTGTGCAACCCCCTGCCCACACGGGGGAGCAGGCCTCTGGGAAAGTCCCAGCTGGGTCCCACATGGTGGTTCCGAGTCCCACACACCTGCTCCAGAGCTTTCCCAGCAGCACAAC
>NW_006289713.1:975058-975412 GCF_000327345.1 Myotis davidii | reverse complement strand
GCGAGATGCGCCCCCTCCAGAACCCAGCTCTGTGCGAACTGTGCGGTGTGACAAGTCCGGCTCGCATTGGCCCCTGCGGATAAAGGGTGTTCCCAGGGAGGCAGGCGGTGGACCGGATCCTATTTTAGTGCCACGGGATGGCTCCTGGTGGATTCTGTTCAGAGTGGTAAAGCGGCCAGGGCAAGCGGCTGATTTTTACGTAGTGACTTTACAGAAATACTATGTGTCACTTAGGGAGCTATAGCTTGAACACCCCGCTGTTTACGAATGAACGTAGGTAAGATGAATGTGCAGCAACCACGAATTGAAAAGGGCAAGAAATGAAGCGCCTCCGTAGCGTGGTGGGGAGCTCAG
>NW_006289713.1:964950-975028 GCF_000327345.1 Myotis davidii | reverse complement strand
AGCAGCTGCGGAGGTGTCCAAGGTGGAGAGGATGGAATCGCAGGTTTGAGGGGGAGGATCCCCTGTTCTGAGTAAGCTTGTATGTTTTCCTTCAGAAGGTTTAAGTGTTGGTTTTACTCTTGTCTGAGGTTTATGCTTGCTCTGGCATCTTATCAGTGTCAGTTTCAGAAAGGTTTTAACAGCGAGGGCCTGCGCAAAAATTGGTAGTTCTGTCTCTGAGCCTACACCCCGTTGAGTCCTTATTGAAGAGCGTGTCCCGTAATTCAGGTAGGATGTGCAACTCCCACAAAAGTGTTTGAAGTAAAATACTATAAGGGCTTGCTTTACCAAGAAATTCTGCATCCAAGCTTTTGATATTTAGAAGTTAAAATCTGGTCAGCTATTGCCACTTGAGTGGTATTTGGGATAAGCGATTCTTAAAGTTAATTCCTTGTTTCCGGAAGAATTTACTGCAAACAAGGTTAAATAATTACAGGATGCAGATGAGCTGAATAATTTTTCAATTTCTTGATGCCTGCTTCTGGTGGCACACTTGGCTGACTCAGTCACCTTGAATACCTGCCTAAAAAACATGGGAACAAAACTTCATTTTTTCAGAATATCCTTTAAATTCACAAAAACACATCAGCAAGGTTATCTGATCATGGAGAGGTGGTTTTCTCCCTAGGGATTTTAACAGCACTTGGGGAGTGCTTGTTGAAGATACTAGTAAATAGGACCTCATGGGGACTGAATTTGGACTTGTGGTCTAAGATTGCCTCATCTGATCATGCATGATAAATGATAAATGCAGGTAGCCACAATTCCAGGTTTATTGCGTGTTCTACCTTTTAGGCTGTCCAGTCCTAGCAGTAAAAAAAAATTTTTTTTTTTTTTTAGCCTGCTCTCCTAATAGAGCTGTATTTATAAACAAGGGGTGTGTACTGTTGCTTTGTGTATTTTAAAATGACATTTAAAAAAGACAATACACATTTCCTTTTCTTATTTATATACTCCCTGTACCCTCCTTCATGGACCCCTGTTTTTTGTCATGAAGCAAGCAATACAACTAAATAGAAATAATTGCTCATTTGAGTGTCTGTTGACTTCACTCACCTTGACTTCACCTGTAGTAAAAGTTGTCAGACCTTGGCCAACATGCCTAAGAATTTTAGATTATTAATTGGAAAACGATGGGACTAAGTAGAAATTAATGAAGGTTCTTAACTGAAATGAAGCAAAAACCAGATAAGAATGTTCACTGTATATATTGGGACTTGAGGTAGCCAATGGAACTTTATTTTCCCACAACCAGGATCAAATCCAAGATATTAACCCTACACTTTAAGAAAGACTCTGAACTTTAGGTAGTAAGACCATGATATCTTATTCTTGATTTAATTGTGGTCATTTGAAGAGATTTTAATGCTAGGGTGTCCTTTTTTTATATAAGACATTTATTTAAAAAATGTTTTCTCTTAGCCTTTTGAGCCTGTATTCAACAAGTATTTCTTGAGCACCACCAGTATATGCCTAGCCTTGCACTAGATGCTGGGCATGTGGAAATGAAGACAGAGTCCTGCCTCTGGGTCTCTAGGGAGACACACTGTAGAGTTGGTATTGACAAAGAAACCAGGACACAAATTGGACAGAAGCACAAAGAAAAGAGAAAGCAAGGACCATTTAGAGGACAGATGGTGATTCAGTATTGTTGAGGTGTGAACTATAAGGGAGCAGGGGCTAGACTAGAGGAGGGTTAATACCTTGGATTTGATTTCGTTTGTGGGAGCCACAGAAGAATTTTCAACAAGAGGCTGTGACACACTCAGAAGTGAGTGTTAGATTGCTCTGGAGACAGTGGTTGGAGGGAACATTACTAAAGCAGAGCAGACTAGTGTCCCTGAGACATGATGTCAGCCTAAGGTAATTCTGTGGCATTGGGATGGAGAGGGATGGTGGGTATAAATTTTTTCCCCCCGGGTGCGGATAGAATTGTCACATATCAATGATTGAACGGATTTGGAGCAAGGGTGAAACATCTGTAAATATTTTGGAGTGTAGACCTTCACTGAGGAAATGGGAGTGAATAATTTAATTTGGGGGACCAGGGAGGAATATCTGGTTGTACATATGTGGTGGTAGTGGGGAGGAGGGATGACATGAGGGTTAGGAAAATTCTTGACATGTTTATTTTCCCAAATGAAAAAATTTGACTTTTGTTTTACTCATTCTCACATTATGAGTTTTCAGTGTGTTACTGATTTGAATGAACATTACTTGAATTTAAAAAATGTTACCACTTAGTGTTTGTTTTAAAAAAATATATTTTTATTGATTTTAGAGAGGAAGGGAGATGGAGAGAGACATAAAAATATCAATGATGAGAGCATCATTGATCGTCTGCCTCCTGCACGCCCGTTACTGGGGATTGAGCCTGCAACCCAGGCTTGTGGCCTGTCTTGGAATCAAACCATGATCTCCTGGTTCATAGGTTGACTCTCAATCACTGAGCCACACCAGGTGGACTCAGTGGGTTTTTTTTTGTTTGTTTTTTTTAAAGATCCATTCTCTGCAGTAGTGGCTTTCAAACTTCAGTGTCATCAGAATCACTTGGAGGTCCTATTAAAACAAGATTGCTCAGCCCCGTTCCTGGAGCTCCTGATTCCTAGATCTGGGACAGCCTGAGAATCTGTAATTCTAACAAGTTCCCAAATAATGTTGTTGGCCCAAGGATCACACTTTGAGTATTACTGCTCTTCACTTTTTCTGCTGCTTCCTGCTTGAATGATTCACATGCGGGGAAACAAGGCGCCACCCTGCTTCCTGTTGACTGAACTCTGGAATAGTATTTGTCCACATAGGAGCAGACTTTCATCTAGGGTTGAATATCCAGGTTTGAAATAAATTTATTTTTTTGCCTATTGTAGGTGCTCAAATGTTTGTGGAAGGAACAAAAGCATAAATGACAGTGTAAAATGTAAAATGTGTAAATTTTAGAGGCAATTACTTGCTCAGTATAAAATCAAAATTGATAATCTGTTAGGAGTTGTCTTTAAGACCATTTGGCTCCTTTCACTTGGTTCATTTTCCTTCATGGATATCTCTTCACTTTAAGAGCTACTTTCTTGGCTTGCTTTAGTTGAAGGATTTAAAAAAACAACACCACAGTTTTTTAGTTCTTTTTATTATCTCCAAATTTCCTCTTCTTACAGTTTTAACAGTTTGATGATTTACTCTTTGTTTTTCAAGCCAAAGGGCTCATTTTTCAAAACCTCGCCTACTATGTTCAGCCTAGTACTTTGCTTGGCAAGATGAATCAGACTAAGGTAAAAGAGCCCTTTCCTATCTTTGGGTACAAAAATGGGCCCAGCCCTTGCCGGTTTGGCTCAGTGGATAGAGTGTCCGTCTGCAGACTGAAGGGTCCCGAGTTTGATCCCGGCCAAGGGCACATGACCAGGTTGTGGGCTCAGTTCCCAGTGGGAGGCGTGCAGGAAGCAACCAATCAGCGATTTTCTCTCATTGATGTTTCTATCTCTCTCCCTTCCCTTTCCTCTCTGAAATCAATAAAAATATGTAAAGAAAATGGGCATGAACGTCACTGAAGTTGGAGTCTTTAATATAGAGTTTTTAGTGACTGCAGTTGGTGATGTATTGTCAGAAGGCATTTTACCATTCTACATATCCCATTGTTATTGCTGAGTTGACTGTAGAGATTAGCTTTAAAGACTCATAAAAATATAAGTGGTGTATGCAAAATAAAAAGATAAGATGAACATGATTATGATTGTTGAGATGATCCCAGGTGGTGTTAAATTAGTTCTTTAAAAATTGAGTAAAACACTTATGTTCACTTTCTACCAAATAGATAATTATCTGGGGAAATTGTGAAGTGTCCATTATTAAAGATATGCTTGGAGTAGATATCCATTATGGGTTGGAAGGAAGCTTTCTTCTTGCTGTAGTACTGGAGTGAAACAGATGACTCACTAGCTCAAGGCTGCCTGTGTGGCTTTAAAAACAGTTGAAAGTAATGCTATATGGACTTAAAATTTTTTTTTGGTTATCAAATGATCTTTAACTGAAATATTTTCCTTTGTGGTTCTTTATTTTATTGATTTTGGAGAGAGGGGGAGGGAAGAGAGAAATAAATATCAATTTATTGTTCCACTTATGCATTCATCAGTTGATTCTTGTATGTGCCCAGAATGGGCATCAAACCTCCAACCTTGCCATATTGGGATGACACTTTAACCAACTGAGCTACCCAACCAGAACCTTCCTTTGTAGTTCTTAACTAGCTGGGCATTCCACTGCACCACTGTTGATGTCATCTATGATGTTGTGAGGGTGGTGGCCATCAACATTTCAGTCCACAGATTGGGCAGTCCCCAGGATCTCTTTAAGATTCCAGAGCGTTCTCTAGCTAAAGATTGGGCAATGTTGACAATCTCATCAAAAGTGGTATTTTCACTGTGCTTAATGTTTAATTGCTTCTTTCTGCGTCTTGCTTTGATGATCAGGGCAGAGGCAGAAGGTACTACTCAATCTGGGCCTCTCTGTTCTGAATGGTCAGTTTCATTGTAGTCCTCAGACCCTTCAAATCACCAGTTGCTTTGGTGATGCCATCACCAACCTTTTTTGAAGTCAGACCCAGGGAGTCTACCTTGGGGACCAGGACAGACATGGCACCGACTTCCTCACTGGTGTAATTCAAGTATATGATTGTGATCTTGTTGGGGTTGAACTTTGGCAGCATGGGGCAGATGGCTGGTATTAGATGAACCTGGATTCTGGGTGACTGAAGAAAGGCTTATAGGCTTCCTCCGAGTCAAAACCTGAAAGGGTATATGGACTTTTTAAAAGTAAAGATTTAAAAAAGCAAACATGTAGACAGCGTTTCCACAGAAGTGCCTGGCTAAAGGTTTGCGTGAACCTTCACTGATGTTACTGAGTTTTTCTGAGGAACTGTGAGATGGTCTCATTTCAGGCATTTCCTAATTCTGGCTCCAGGTTTCTCCATGATACAGTTTTAGCAGTTTTGTGAAAAGAGAACAAGATTGTTTTATGGTTCGTAATACTTTGTTCTAAATTTTTAAGCATGCTATGACTTCTTAGTGGACACGATTCATTCAGCTTAGCCAGTTTTGTCTTGAAGTGGCTTTGTGATGATAGGATAGGTATGCTTTTTGACACATCTTGAGGCAATTGTAGTGACCTAGTTGAATTTATAGTAGTCCAAATATGACTAGTTTTTGAAACTGGCTTCATTTCTGCAGGCAGCACTACAGTTATTTCAGAACTGGCATGTCCTCTGGTTCCTCCGGCAGTGTGAAGTAGGTGCAGGCACTGCAGTTGCTCGGTCTCTGTCTAGCCTGAGCCCCTGTACTTTAGGGCTTTTGTTTTTTCCCTGGTGGTTTTAGTTTGACTATGTTTAGATGTATTTCTTAATTATGTCAAGAAGAAAAAAACCACTATTAGAAGCATGGTGGAATGGGAAAGAATATTGGGTGTCTCAAAACTTCTTAATTTATGATTCAAGAAACTAACTTAGGAAATCTCTGTAAACTACTAATATTTGAAATCATTAAAAAAAAACCCACACCAAACACCCCACCTTTTCAAAATATCCCATAAAACATCCTCTGGGAGAAAAGTCAAGTCCGTGATGACTCACTCTCTGCGTACTGGAATAAGGAACGTGCATCGATACTAGGACAGTATTCCTGATGAATACTGGAGTGGGGGCATTCTGCTGCAGCATTCTATTTTGACTTCAACCAACAATTGAAATGTTCCCCCCCTTTCATTGCAGGTGCCTCTTCTATTATAATTGAACTCAGCTATTCCCTGTTCAAATCAAAATCTCAAATTTCTCTCTGGCAGATTGCCGAGTACTATTAGTTCATATGTGCTGCCTAATTAGTGGTGTTCTTGTGTTTTTCCTCCCATATTTGAAAATAGTCACAGATGGGCAATGCCCTCAGGGATTCAGGTGGGCTGCATTTGGCCTTATGGTGTTTCTGTAGTAACTTACCTTTCTTAATACTGGTTTAGACTTTTGAAACATTGGAACAGTTGGCAGTCGCTGTAGACTTTTTCCCAGCATAATTAATGTTGGCCTGCTGTTAGGTACATGCAAGTTTATTCTCATTTGATTTTGTCATTTCAAATATTTTAATGCAATTTATTCTTTAACTAGGTACATGTGAAGATTTCTTGGCTGTGTAGAGTGGAAACCATTGATTGTCGTGCCCTCATTTCTGCCTGTTCTGTGTTGGCAAGAGAGAGTGCCCAAATGAGCAAGATATCGCAGCAGAACAGTACTCCAGGAGTGAATGGAATAAGTGTTATTCATACTCCGGCTCATGCCAGCGGCTTACAGCAGGTTCCTCAGCTGGTGCCCGCTGGCCCTGGGGGAGGAGGTAAGGCTGTGCCTCCAAGCAAGCAAAGTAAAAAGAGTTCACCCATGGATCGAAACAGTGATGAGTATCGTCAACGCAGAGAGAGGAACAACATGGCTGTGAAAAAGAGCAGGTTGAAAAGCAAGCAGAAAGCACAGGATACCCTGCAGAGAGTGAATCAGCTCAAAGAAGAGAATGAACGGTTGGAAGCAAAAATTAAATTGCTGACTAAGGAATTAAGTGTACTGAAAGATTTGTTTCTTGAGCATGCGCACAACCTTGCAGACAACGTGCAACCTAGTAGCACTGAAAATATGACAAGTTCTGATAATGCAGGACAGTAGACTGCACCTCTTCCCAACTTCACAACTTGTGGCTTGAACATGAAAGGTGTCGACAACCTGCACCACTCATATCAATGGCTGAACATTGTCTTGTTCCATTACCCAAAAGATCCATTGGAGGTTGTTTTCTAGGATCAGCACTGAAGAGTTAATTAGCTAAAATTGTTAGCCATGTAGTTAAAATTTCTGGTTTTAAATGATATTGGGATAAAGAAACACATTTTTAAGGTATATGGTAAAAAAAAAAATCCCAGACCTGGATGTTCTTAATAAATCCTGACTTCCCAAGAAATGCTTTTTTTTAAAGGTTGAAAAAAGGAATGAGGAATTGGCAGGTCATTCAGAAGGTTCTGGATTTTAATGGAAATGGTTAATTGGATTAAGAAAAAAATTGAATGCTGTTTGTGATAATCTATTTATGCTTTCATTCTAAATTATGTATTAAAAATCCTTAGGGCTGTAGAAACCAACCACTTTGTAATTTGGAATGGTGTTATGCATAAACCCTGGTTTAGCATAGGTAGTACTGTTTCCCCAACAAGTACAAGTTTTTGAGTAGCAGTGTCAGGTTAAGTAAAGAAACCCCATTGCATTTTAAAGGCAGTATGTAGCCATTTGGTTTAAAAATATAACACTTAGGGAGCAAATAGGTTTTTAAGAAATAAAAGTAAAGAATATTAGAATTATGCTTTTGGGATACCCTTTGGGTTATTGGATTGGCATTTTTTAGTATTTTTATAAACACCACCAAACAACAGTAGTTTAGAGAAACCTATGTACTAAAATTTTAGTTTTGGCAGATGCTAGTAAAGGAAGCATTTTTAAAAAAATACCATTTTGACAGCCAAATTAGTATAGATAAAGTCCTAGTAGTTTGATCACAGAAGCTACTGATTAGTATTTGGAAATAACAATTCAGCAGGTATCTTCACCTGTTTTGAAATATCTGCCATGTGGCCTTGAGTTTTAAAGGCAAAAACTTCTTGGAAGGATTATTTGAACTTAACCAAGTGATTATTAGAAAAATGCATCATCAACTCCCAAAACTATAGTCTAAGAAAACTTGAAAGTATAAGGTTTAACCTTTAATTTATTTCACTTAAATGCATCTTTTTATATTTTTGTGATATTTCTTTTTCTAGTTAGTGAACTGTTCTTCCACACTTTTTGTACCACTGCTTCTGTTTAGTTATTTGTATACTTTTATATCCCATAAATTATTTTAGAAAGAAAATACTGATAAAACTCAGGATATTGACATTTTTATTGAGACTAAAAAATGGCAGTTACTCAAGTCGGGAATCTCTAGTCTGGTTTGTATTAATGTTGGTAGTTTTTTATTGTCCTTGTCGACTTTTTTTTTTAATCAGCACAATTCTAGCTAAACTATTTTGGCTCTTTTGAGTTATTTTTTCTCTGTGTGTGTGTGTGTGTGTTTGTGTTTGAGTGTGTGTACACGTACCTGGGCTCGTGACAAGAGACTGAGTCCTGTCTGATTACAAAGTTAGTGTTACCAGGTATCTCATTTGAACTTGGTTATTTTTGACCACATTGCTGTTTCATACTAGGACCTGGGACAATGTAACCAGCATGTAACTCAAGTTGTCCCCTTGGATTGATGGATAAGTGCTGTCTGTGCTCTTCTCCTGGGCAGAAGACATCACAGTGCTCTGAAACTCAGCAATTAATAAGGCCATGAGTCCTTTTGCAAGTGACAGGAGCCTACTGTTGTTCCATGAGAGCCACTGTCCCAAGAGGGTTTACTCCCTATAGAGCCAGGAGACAGAATAGGGGCTTCCATTAGGGTCCAACACCAGTTTACTTTGGGTTGGAGTAGTGACCTACTGGTAATGGGTGTTTTGAATAATGAACTAGGACAGAGGTCACCAACCAGTGATCTGTGGACCACTGGTTGTCTGTGAGGTCGGAAAGGTTGGTGACCGCTGATCTAGGAGATACCCACAGATCCTACTGAATCTTTAATAGCTGATCAATGTTATATAATTAACCTAATTGGAGATGCAGTTAGGTCACTTGAATCCTTAAGCACCTATAATAGGTGTTACAGACATTTTAATCTCTTATTTACTAAAAAATATCTTTCAGAAATTGATGTCACCATGGAATTAATGGTTACCAGTTATATGAATTGACTTAACTCTCTTAGAAAGAAGCTTTAGGAAAATCATTAGGAGTGTGTACTCAATATTTCAAATCAGAACCAAAAATTGGAAATTTGGAAGAATGGGTTCAAGCTTTCTTGTTACCTATGCAAAATTAAAACTTGAGCACAAGCAGTCCTTTGTGCATAGGACAAAAATGTTAACCATTGTCAACTATGTTACTGAAGTGTTTGGGAATGAAAGTTTTTAGTTTGATAGGTTTATCAGTATAAAACTGAGGTTAATCAAGTATAGGGAATGGTAAGTTTAGAGCTTTGGGAACTATAAAGTGACTTTTGTAATGTTTGTTTTGTAGGTTACATGTGAACCATTAGGATTTGATCTGCCTTTGCTGGCAGGTCCTGTCATTTAGGAATTAGGCTTCAGTATATAAATTTCTAGCTGTACCCTGAGTCCCCCAGAATGGGTGCTTTCTGATTGGTCTTGGCTGCAGGTGGTGAGATCAAGAGCAGCTCTTTCTGGTGTCTGGCCCCTTTCAGTTTTTTGGGGTGTGAGCTAAGATACTTTGGACATTCTTACTAAGAAGTGGTAAGATTTTAATAAAATATGACCGGAAAATGGTCACATGACCAGTCATGAATGTGAAAGTCTCATATTTACATTAAAAAGTAGAAGTATGTACAATATAATATTTGATGATAAAGGAAATCGTAGTTTTTGGTATTTCTTAATCCCCAGTAGAGGGTTTGAAGCTATGAACCTGAACAACCCAATTAGCACTCAAGTGCTTTTTGATGCCTTAGAAATAGGGGAAAAAAATTTTGTTTGACAAAAGCTAGAAAGGAGAAAGTCCATTCTACAGCTGTTAGACCTGCCTCTCAGGAAAAAGTACTTAACTTGTTCTTTTTGTTCCTGGCTTTCCTCAGTTTGTGAGAATACTCTATTTTTTTAAATATAATTTTATTTCTTTCAATGAATTTGAAATAAAAAAACTTTGGAATAATGACTATTTCATTGTGGGTTTCTTTATACCAAGAAAATGTCCAAATGTTAAACAGCTCTGAAGAGCAGGCAGGTATCCTGCTGTCTCCTGTTCCCAGCCTAGGGAAGGGCTAGGGTGGGGGTGGGAGGGACAAGCAGGGGTGTTTTGCCCAAGATTAGATTTCGCTTAATGGATAGGAATATAGTTTCCTGTGAATGCCTCTTTAGTTATATTCTTTATCACCTAGTC
>NW_006289713.1:961003-964825 GCF_000327345.1 Myotis davidii | reverse complement strand
TATCACTGAATATTTCTTGCCACTCCCTTCTGGTTCCCATTTCCAGAGTGGTAGGAAATTTGTTCATAACATAGGAATGTCAAAGTGAGGCTTTTCCTTTAATGATACAATTTATGGTATGTATATATAATCTTCATTAACATGATGCCATGGAGTGTCAATAGAAATGAATTCATAAATATTGAGTCCAGTAAGCTGGCTTGAATGTTTCAAGAGAAGATTCATTTAGATACATTTCTTCTATGATCCTGCAATTATGTGTGTCTTGGGAAGTATCTACTTATTGCATCTTAATGAAAATTATAGTACAGTAATTATTTCTATGGGTAATATGTCCCATCTCATTTTAATGAATTAGTTGTAATTTAGAATCCAGTATCTTGTCTTAGGGAATTTCATAGACATAATTTGTGAAGGTGCCAGCTCTTTTTTTATTTTATTTTTTAAAGCTTTATTGTTGAGAGTAATATAGAAGTGTCCTCCCCACCCGCCCCAATCAGGTTTCCATCCCACCCCAGGCCTTCACCCCGCTACTGTCTGTGTCCATAGGTAAGATCTTTGGTTAATCTCTTCCCACCCTACCCCCTTCCCTCTGAGATTTGTCAATCTGTTCCATGCTTCCATACCTCTGATTTTATTTTTTTGACATTTATTTTGTTCATTAAATTTCTTGTTCATTTATATTGATTTTTAGATTCAATTGTTGATAGATATGTATTTGTTGCTATTGTTCATCTTTTTAATCCCTTCTTTTTCCTCTTCCTCTTCCTCTTCCTCTTAAAGAATACCTTTCAACATGGTTTGGTGGTGATGGACTCCTTTAGCTTTTTCTTGTTTGTGAAGCTCTTTATCTGACCCTCAGTTCTAAATGAGAGCTTTGTTGGGTAATCTTGGTTGTAGGTCTTTACTGTTAATCACTTTGAATATTTCTTGCTATTCTCTTCTGGCCTGCAAAGTTTTGTTGAGAAGTCAGCTCACAGTCGTATGGGTGCTACCTTGTTGGTAACTGCTTTTCTCTTGCAGCTTATAAGATTCTCTCTTTGTTTTTAACCCTTGGCATTTTAATTATGACGTGTCTTGGTGTACGCTCCTCTTGTTTGGAACTCTGCATTTACTGGACTTATAAGTCTATTTCTTTCACTAGGTAGGGGAAGTTTTCTGTCATTATTTCTTCAAATAGGTTTTCAATATCTTTCTCACTCTCTTCTCCTTCTGGCACCCCCATAATGCGAATGTTGGTACACTTGAAGTTGTCCCAGAGGCTCCTTACATTATCTTCATATTTTTGGATTTTTTTTCTTTTTGCTCTTCTGATTGGGTGTTTTTTTCTTATTTTCTTATTCATATTCCAAATCATTGATTTGATTCTTGGAATCTTCTACTCTACTGTTGATTCCCTGTAAATTATTCTTTATTTCAGTAGTGTATGCTTAACACGTTAAGCGCCCAGCCTGTTTTGCCTTCTGGATGGAAAGTATAGTGCTTAACGTGTTAATTTCTGACTGGTCCCTTTTCATGTCTTTGACATCCTCACTAAGATCCTTGAAAGTCTCATGAAGATCCTTGAGTAACCTTATAACCATGATTTTGAACTCCATACCTAGTTGTTTGCTTGCTTCCATTTGTGACATTTCTTTGTCTTTGCATTTTGGCTGCTTCCCTGTGTTTGTTTCTGTATTAGGTAGAGCTGCTTTGTCTCCTGGAATTGGTAGAGTGTCCTTGTGTAGTAGTTGTCCTGTAGGGCTCAGTGGCTCAGCCTCCCCAGTCACCTGAGCTGGGCACTCTATGTGCGTCCCTGTGTAAGCTGTGTGCACAGTCTTGTATTTGAGCCTTAATTGCTACTGGTATCACTGGGAGGAGCTGACATCCAGACTAATTGGCTGTGAGGACCAGTTATGACTGCTGTGGGAGAGCTGCTGTATAGGAGATATCCCTATGGAGCAGGACTTGCTTCAGTGGGGCTTTGGTGCTCACTGAATCTGCCTCTTGAGTGTGTTGTTTGTGGATGTGTAGAATTGTAATCTGCTATGGTCTGAAGTTGTCCACCAGAATCACTGGCTCTAAGGCAGTGGTTCTCAACTTTGGCTGCACATTAGAATCACCTGGGAATCTTTAAAAATCCTGATTTCTGGGCCTCATCCTCCGGAAATTCTGTTTCTTTGTTACTAATGTTGTGGTCCCACCCCATAACAAAGAAACAGAATTTCTGGAGGATGAGGCCCAGAAATCAGAATTTTAAAAAGATTCCTAGGTGATTCTAATGTGCAGCCACGGTTGAGAACCACTGCTCTAAGGCCTCCAAGGAGGTGCAAAGTCAGCCACTGCCTGGGGTCACCTGGCAGGAGCTACAGAGGCATCAGCTGACAGTTGCTATTTGTATTTGTATTGAGCTTGGAGGTGCCCAGGTGAGGCCCAGCTGTGAAGTAAGGCAGGCTGGTGCTAATGCTGGGTCTTGGGCCTTTTATTGATAGGTTTGAGGCATACTGTCATCAGCTGCAGCTTGTTTGAGAGATTTTAGCAAAGTCTGAAGCCTGAATCAGGACAGGTCATTCTTATGGAAATGCTGCTGCAGACAGCATGGATGGGGCTGCAAATTGGATGGGGTGGGGGTCTCAGGGAATCACCAGGGTGGAGCAAACAGTGTGCTCCAGGCTGATGGAGACTCAGATATGGCTGCTAGTCAGGTCTGGGACAGGGGAGGTCCCAGCACAGGAATAATGATCCCTGTGAGCACCCCCATCTGGAAGAAAACCACCCCTAAGTTCCTGCCCTAATGTCAGACAATCCAGTTCCTCCTTGTATGTGTCTGGGTCCTCCAAAGCTGCCAGGTGTGCCAGCTCTTTAACCCTTTGCGGTCCATTTTTATTTTTGGAATTCAAACAGTCTGGTCCAAATTAATTGACGGGATTGAATGTTGAACCAGTTTGTGGTGTCGACCTCAGCCTCGACGTTGGACCTGCTCCTAGTGCCTCATCTGTTGAGTCAGCCTCCACGTTGGACCAAAAAAGGGTTAAATGGAACACCTCGGACTCTAGCAGCCTGTGTCTCAGCCACAATCACCGCTGGTTTTTATAGCCCATGGTTGCAGGGACTTCTCAGTTCTGGAATCCTGGGCTTGGGGGCTGGTGTGGGGCTGGGACCCCTTGCTCCTCACGGGTGGCCTCCGCAGAGACAATCTCCCTCCTGATTAAAAAATGGCATACGTGGGTGTCAGACAAGCCCGGTCTGAGTCTCCCTCCCCCTCCCCCCCCCAGTGTGCTTTCTTCTTTAGTTCTCTAGTTGTAGGACTTCCATTCAGCCAGCTTTCAGGCGGTTCTGAATGATGGTACTGTATTTTAGTTGTAATTTTGATGTGGTTGTGGGAGGCACTGAATACAGGTGCTTATGCATGCTGCCATCTTGACCTCTTTTTAGGAGGAAACTGCCAACTCTTTTTTAATAAAAGCACTTTTAGACCTACTGTTCTTTTACTGCTTCTGAGTATCTGAAGTTCATATGCACTTTACATATACTCAAAGGGGAACACCATGCTGAATATCCTTTTACGGCAACATGCCCATTCCTCACAGAGTTCTAGGCCTGAAAGTCATGCAGAACTAGCTAGAGCAGCAGTTCTCAACCTGTGGGTCACGACCCCTTTGGGGTAGAACGACCCTTTCACAGGGGTCGCCTAAGACCATCGGAAAACACATATATAATTACATACTGTTTTTGTGATTAATCACTATGCTTTATTTTTTTTTCTACTCTAACAATGAAATTGGGGGTCACCACAACATGAGGAACTGTATTAAAGGGTCGCGGCATTAGGAAGGTTGAGAC
>NW_006289713.1:951113-956733 GCF_000327345.1 Myotis davidii | reverse complement strand
CGAATCCCAAAATAAAATAAAGATGAAAATAAAATGACACTTTTTTTAAAAAGGTAAAATGGTAGTAGTAATAATACTGGTTAAAAATAAAAATGTAGTAATTAAAAGGGTAAAATCGGGTGATGAAAACAAGAAAAAAAATTGGTTTCTTAGTTAAAAGGTGAAAAAAGAAAAAAAAAATTGCAGTAGTGAAGGTCCTTCTGTTCTTCTATTCTTCAGTCTGGCTCACCTTTAGTCCTGCCAGGTATTCAGGAGAGTGTTGAGTTTCCCTGCGATACACTGTTCCTCTGTGTTGTAAATCACAGTCCTTATTTTAAAGCAGGCCGGATTTTGTTCCCCAGACTGCCTTATTTTGTATTTTGCAAAGAGTCAGTTTGTGGCTCAGCCTCTGGGTGGCAATCACTATGCTTTAATTATGTTCAATTTGTAACAATGAAATTGGGGGTCACCACAACATGAGGAACTGTATTAAAGGGTCGTGGCATTAGGAAGGTTGAGAACCACTGACCTAGAGAATTTGGAATTGTAGAACTGGGCTTGAGAATGGAGTTGTTAGTGAGATAGTCACATGTTAAGACTTTTTTGTGCTGAAATATCCAAGTCTTGCCACTCCCTTTGAAGTAGCATAAGAGCCTGATGTCCTTCGATATCACCACCAGTCAGTTCTACCTCCTAAATGTCTCTCTTGCACCTGTCTGCTCCCCCCCCCCCCCCCAACCTTCTGCAGAGCCATCCTCTTCTCTGCTTGGACTTGGTCTCCCTGGACCATTGGATGCTCTCCATACTTTTGGTTCCTCATGCACACAGGGGGAGGTCCAGCCTTTTGGTTGTGTGGCTCTACTTGTTCTTGCTGACTTCATTTCCTCCCATTCTCTGTCTCACATCACTTTGCTCTGGCTACTGGGTTTTCCCAAGCTCATTATCCTGAGTCACTTTAGAACAGTTTTCCTTAGACTTGGATAGCCTCATCTCTTGCTTTTCACTTCCAGCCCTTCCTGTTTCAGACCCCTGGCTTTCTAGACAAGGTGAGTCCTGTTACCTTCATGGCCCTTGTCAATCATTCAGACGATAAGTTTGTTCATGGTGGTTTAAGATGCAACCTCTGAGACCAGTGGTTCTGAGAGTAGGACGCATGTTTTGTTAATTTACTGATGTTAGAGAAACATCGGCTTGTTGTTCCACTTATTTATGCATTCATTGATTGCTTCTTGTATGTGCCAGACCAGGGATTTGAACGTACAACTGTGGTGTCTCAGGATGTGCTTTAACCAACTGAGCTACCCAGCCACGGCCAGAAAGCATTTTTTTTTTTTTTATCACATACTGGTACATTGGAGATGCTCAAATTATTTATTGAATGGATAAGTAGTCCCTTCCACGGTTTTAGAAAGGCACTTCGTGCTACATAGCTTTCTGGAAGGGTCTCTAATATATTAAGTTGTACAAGTTTCTGCAGTGGTTAGAGGAGACATAGGAGTTGGCTACCTCCTTTGGAATGTGGGGTAGAGCAGGTGGCTACCACTGGCCATCTGAGAACAGCACCTTCACGGACTGCCCTTTGACTTTCCATCCTGGGCTGAACCAGAGTCACAGCTGCATTCCCAGTGGCCCTTCTGGACAAGCATGGAGTTACTGAGATTTCTCCTTGTTCTTTTTTGTCTACTTGCTTGATAATCAGAGAAAACATTTATATGAAATGAGCAGTTTGGTTATAAAATGTCTAAAGGAGAAAGATATATGAACTCAGCTAAGTTTTCTAATTAAGTGGTTCAGTTAGACTTTTAACCTAACTTCAGCTGGTTTTATCCTGGGGGTGGGGAAAATTGAAACCTTAGACACCAGAATGTGTTTATCACAGGCACAGCTAGGGTAGAGAGATACCGGGCAAACTCAAAACTCCGGACATTCAGAAAGGCAGTCATTGGTTATCCTGCTCAATCTCATGAATAACTTAGGGAATGTAATCTGTGAACTAGCAGAAAACTAAGAATGGATGTTATAAATCTAAGAAACAAGATAAGTGGTTTCTTGGAACTGAGATTGGCCACATCACAGGCACTTCTGTGTCACTGCCATTGGAAAAGTCAATCTGTATTAAACTGTATTAAACCCTTCAGTGACTTCTCTAAACCTTTCCAGCTTGGGCAACAGTTTCCCACTGCATCCTGGTTTCATCTCTGATGTCTTTTCTCACTTGCCCTTCACTGGGCTTGGGAACTCCTGGGCGACAGCGCTCAGGAGACAAACCTGGAATGGTGCACAGAATTCTAGAAGCCAGCTCCAGGGACTGGGTCGCTCCGTGGGTCCATGGGAGAACTGGGCAAGCGGAGGCAAGGACAGGGACTCTGCTGCTGGCAGGGACCAGGCCCGGCTGGCCCTGGATGGCTCAGCCTCAGAGTGGCATTTGGTCAGTGGGCTTACATTTATGGAAGACAGATGGTTTCAGCAAAGAGGGAAGGAATAAGAAAGCTCACCCTTGCACGGTGCTGCCTCTGTCTTAAGTGCTGTCACCTTTCAGATGCTGGCTTTGCTCGCATGTCCCGCATGAAAAGGAAATCAAAGACAAGGGTCTCTGCAAGTCTTAAGTTTTAAGTGCTCCATAATTCTCCCCATTTCAGAAATCTAGCCGTGAGGCAGTAACCACATCAAAAAGGCTACCGGTTCATCTTTCGGTGTGTGCAATGGCGTGGTGTGGGACAGCTCCGTGTGTGTCTGACCTGAGCCTGGGGTCTCTGTAACCGGGTCTCAGTGAACAGGCTCATCTGCAAAGGGTTAAAGGACAGAGGACACATGCACAAGAGGCCATTCTTAGGAAACCTTTAATTGCAAATTCCATTCTGTGCATTGATTTTTGAGAAAAACAAAACATTGGAAATCTGTCTTTCCTGAGCATAAGAATACAAATGACAGTAAGACACAATTTAGTGGCTACTAAAGAAAAGGATTTTTTTGTAATTAGCATTTTAAAAGCCACTGTCACTTAAACAAAGTATTAACAGATTAGGGTGTAATCTTGTAGAAAGTTAATGAAAGTGTTCCTCCTGGGACACAGCACTGTTTGGTGTGATCAGACTTCGGTGTTGGCATGTGATTTCTCAGCTCCATCTCTCGCTGCTGGCCGGCCAGGCAGCAGGCTGCCCCCTGGGCACTCCCAGCTGGCTCTACTTTGGGCCAGAGAAGGAAGTAAAGGCCTTGTCACAGCCTGCCATGCATGCTTCAATTTCCTCCACCGTGCGGGGCACACAGGTCAGCAGCTCTGTGCCACTGTCAGTCACCACGACGTCCTCCTCGATGCGGACCTGGGTCAGACCGATGGACTCAGTGTTTCTAAGCTGGCCTCACAAGATTAGAGGGCCAGACCTGCCAGCTCAGGCTGACCATCACTGAGTGGGAGAAGCCCCTTCAGGGGAGTGGTCAATACTGCCTTGACCAAAGGGGCTGGCCTCAAAGGCCGTTGGGTGACAGCTGAGAGGAAGGCTCATCCCCTTGGGCATGTGCTCATGTCTCCTGCCCACCCTGTCCTTGCCCTTGCACCCTGCCAGGTGGATAGGAACCCCCGGAGTGGGCAGGGATTTGCAGAATTTGTCTCTTCTGCTGGGGGCTGAGGCACCTGTCCCGTGACAGACCACAGGAAAGGGCAAGCCAGGCCCTTCTCAAGTGGGGAAGCCAAGACTGTCCCTCCTCTCACTAGGGCTCCTGTTCTGGGACAAAGATGGCAGGCAGCAGCAGGGGGGTATTCTGGGAGCAAGGACATGGGGCCCATTGATTGGTACTCACCCCACCAAACCCGCGGAAGCGCTGCAGGACCTCGCGGTTAAAGAAGCAGGCGCGGGCTGGGTCAGCCAGGGCCTCATCCAGGAGGTGGTCGATGAAGTAAATGCCCGGCTCCACAGTGAGCACCATGCCTGGCGCCAGGTGCCTTGCGGTGCGCAGGCTCCGCAGGCCAGGCTCATCAATGCGCTCCACGCCCTGTGGTGAGAGGGCAGGTGAGGGACACCCTAACGAAGCTCCCCTCTGCCCATGCAGGTGTCCTATGTGAGGGCTGGCTCCAGCCTGTGGTCTGGCTGCAGCGGCAGGGGAGGCTTTGGGACGGGGTCTGCAGCTCAGCCCCCCTGCAGCGCTGGGCACAGGCACTTCAGAGGAGACCCTGTTCCTGCACACACCCCAGATCTTAGTGGCCCTGCCCGTTACCCGAAGAACTGCCTGCGGGAGCCCTGTGGACACCACATGCACACACAGGGCAAGCGGCCCAGAGGGCTGTCTGTCCGGCGGCCCTCACCTGGGCCTTCTCCGCACCAGGAGAGCAGAAGCCAAAGCTGTGAAGCCAAAAAAGCTCTTAAGGAGGCAGCCTGGGCTGCATCCCTTCGTTCAGGCAGCTCAGTGGAAACCAGCCCCAGAAGTGCTGGGCCTGGCCCCCCAGGCCAAGTGGGTTTTCCATGTGGTCTTCCAGGGGGAGGGGAGGTGCTGCCATCAGGATGGGCCAGCCAGCCCCAGCTCTGGCGTGTATTCGCACAAATGCACGTGTACCCCATGTACTTGGCTCTTGCCTAAACTTGGGGCTACCCAGCTCAGCCCTGGGCAGTGGCTCCCAGCCCTTTAGGAGGAGTGAGCAGCAGCGGCAGCTGCTCCCTGCAGAGGCATCTCCTCCCCGACATGACCCAGCCTGGGCCCGTCTTCTCTCACGGGTGTAGCTGACAGGGCTGCCTGGCTGCGAGGGCAGGTGGTGCCTAGGACACTTGCAGAATTCCCCCATCTTCCCCAGGTCCCTGAGGCAAGGCCTGGGAGTGAGTGGGCAGCAAGCAAGCTTTCTGGTCAGCCGTGAACGTGCCCGGCCCCGCTCGCAGCAATCCCCTGCAGCCCAGCTGCTGGAGACGGAGCTGTCACTTCTGACTGTTTGGGGGCCAAGAACATCAGACTTCAATTAGTGGTTCATGTAAGGTAACCAGAAACAGGCTGGCTCAGCCTCCATGGCTGGGCACAGCGGGGAAGGCTGTGACCATGATTCCATGAGGGTGGGGACAGAGGGGCACAGAGAAACTGGCGTGCACCGCCACTCTGACCTGGCGAGCCATGCTGGGATGGAGGTGTGGAAGGGACACAAGGCACCATGATCCCTGTGGGTCATGCTCTGGGCAGAGAAGCCTGTCTGGTGGGGTACCCCGCCCACAACACTGTTTGCCTTGAGGGGGTAAGGCAGGAGGGGGGTACCCGGAAGGGTCCAGTCTGGAATGGCAATCCCAGTGCCAAGTGACTGGGGGGTATCTCCTGCCCAGAAACTGCTTGTCAGAACTAGGAGTCAGTCGGGGTCCCTGCTCCTTCCATCTGAAGTCTGCCTGCCCTGGGCTCCCCCACTCCTGTCCTTTAACTTCATGCTACCCCCAAGTGTCTAGCCTCTTTTTCACTCCAAGGTGGCCAAAGCCAGGGGCCTGGCAGAGACCCGACAACGTCATGTCCCAGCTCCCCTCAGTCGCTCTGGGCTCAGCAGAGCTGTCCCACGGACGTGCGGAGGGGAGGGGTGATTTCCTGTCAGGCAGGCTGCCTTCCCCAAATGTCAGGTGAGGAGAGGGAAGAATGGCAGGGATCGCTGTGGGCACAGGCCACCAACTGCTGCCTTCAGAGC
>NW_006289713.1:950103-951093 GCF_000327345.1 Myotis davidii | reverse complement strand
CTGCCCCGGGGTCCACAGGACCGGCCAGAGCAGGGCTGGGAGGACAAGGCTGGGCCAGTGCAGAGCAGATCCCGCTGGGGAGCGGCCGAGCCTCCAGGCCCTCTGGCCCAGGGGCTCCAGCCTGTTGGAGGTGGGGGGCGCTGGCCTTTGCCTGGCCCACACGGGGTTACACCCAGACAGAGGGCTTGACAGGGCCTCAACTTTTACTGGGCTCAGAGCAGAGGAGACCCAGATGTGTCTGTAGGCCTGAAGTAAAACAAATGACTTTTATAGGAAAAGCCATATTTTTTCCACAATGTTTATCTGTCAGAAGAATAGGCTGAGCACAAAGGGCTGCTTACTGGAAAAGATGAAAACAGTTTGCTGCCAATTTTCTCTGGTGGAAAAAAAGTGCTTTGGCGACTAATGAATAACGAACCTCGGTTAACAATGTCTGGAAGGCCCTGCTCTTGGCTCCCTGTACACAATGTGATGGATAGAAATTAGGAAATTAAAACTGATTTTGTTTCTCCAAATTTAACTGTTTACACTTGAGGAAAAAATAATTGAATAATAATGCTTCTCTTGAGCAATCCCCCCTAACCCCCCATCCCCCCAAAGTCGTTCTTAGTGCTTTCAAAATACCCTGCAGCCAGCAGGCCAAGCCTAGTCTTGGCTAACTGGCTGGTGGGCCCCAGGGCGTGCACTGGTTGCACAATCAGCCCCTGCGCCCTGGGCACCAGGCCAGGCGGCAGGGCCGGGTTCGCCCCCACCCACTGGGGCCCGAGAGGCTGCAGCCACCTGCCGGGCAGGGCCTCCTTAGGGCCCTCTGGGTGGTCCTCTCGAGGATCAGTCGGTAGGAGGTGGATGGGAAAGCCTAGCTGGGGACGCCCACACAGCCTCCCCGCTGGCCAAGGAGAGGAGGCCACAGGGACACGCTCGCCCAGGGGCCTGATGGGTCAGAGGGTGCTCCAGGGAGAGTCAGGGGTCTGCTGCTGGCTTGTGAGAGCA
>NW_006289713.1:945355-949158 GCF_000327345.1 Myotis davidii | reverse complement strand
ACCAGGGCCAGCCACCAGCTGGTGGAGCCCTATCACCCCAGTCTGAATGAAGCCAGAGGCAGGAGAACATGACGAGTACAGTGCCAGTCCCATGATTCAGACCCAGCTTCGGGGACCCCATGCATGGCACACTGACCACTTACCAGCCTTCAGGAAAGGCCACACCCAGTGCACCGCCCAGGGCTCACTGTGCAGACACCGGCAGGCCCTGTGAGGCGGCCACTGGAGGAGGCATGCTCACAGAAACTCCCGCCTTGGCCTTGGGGTGCGGACGCTGTGGCAGCAGCCTGGACCAGGACCAACCAATAGGTGGAAGGGGAGGAGGGGCATGAGCCCTGCCTGACTCACTGCACTGCAGCTGTCTCAGAGCCCTAACCCACCCTGGGGCGTTCAGGCTCAGCGACAGCCCACAGGCAGGCTACTCTGGCCGACATGTGCACACTGACCTCTGGGTAGCCTCCCACGTCGTGCACGTCGATGCCCAGGAAGTGGCCGAGCCCGTGAGGCATGAACACAGCTCCCAGGTGGGCCTGGACCATGGCATCGACGCTGCCACTCAGGATGCCGATGCGGGCCAGCTCCTCCAGGTGGATGCGGTCAGCCAGGCGGTGCATGTCGGGCCACCAAACGCCTGCAGCTCAGACGGAGACTGCAGTGAGCCGTGGGGACTGGCGGCCCGGCCAGGGCTCCCCAGGGCAAGATTTGGGGAACACAAAGCCCTCACTGGCTGAGGCGGGATGTCCTGAGGTGAGGGGCAGGGGCGATGAGGCTGGGTGCCCTCCATGCAGGGCTTTCCCAGCCACAGCTCTGGAACTTAACCCCACCTTCTCCACTGGGTCCTTAGAGGCCGGCTTCTGTCACCCATGGCCAGGGGCCTAGACAGGTGTGCTCCCAGGCCATACTATCCCTGTCCCCGGCCAGTGTGTGCTTTGGGGGCCATGGGATCTCAGCCAGATCACTGGGCATCAGGAGAGCTGAATGTCCCCATCAGTGGATGTGGGGGAGAGGGGCTGCAGGGAACCCCAGCAAGGCTTAGGCCCAAACATTGCTCATGAGCCTCAGGCTGTGGGGCCCGAGGAAGCCATGGCTGGGAGAGGGGCCCTTCTGCAGCCCCCTCCTCCCTCTCTCCATGGGGCTGAATCTCTCTGGGAGCCACTGTAGGAGAACAAAGGTTTCTGGGGTGAAGGTGCAGCTGGCGCAGCCTCACGGGCTGGCTGGCTGGGGTCTGTGGCCCCGCCTGCTACAAGCTCTGGTGACCATCTCTGCGGCAGCCCAAATATCCAAGCCCCAGGCTGCTAATCAAACTCATCTCTGCCCCACATTTCTGGGGCAAAGGTCACTGTGGAGAGCATTCCCAGGCACTGAGTTTCGGGGTGAGCAGGCTCTCCAGGGCTTTGTGGCTCTGCCCTGCCCGGATCCCCAGGGACCTCTGAGGGCCGCAGCCTGGGGCTTTTGGAGAGGCATACTCAGCCCTGCCCATGGGCTCCATGGAGTCCACCTTCAGCCTTGCTCAAGGCGCTAGGCACTCAGCACAAGCACCACATAGGGACCTAGGCCAGTGAAGCTCCTTGCCCCACCTCACGAGGGCTGTTTGGGCAGGCCATGTGGCCCCAGGGCACCAGGGCCAGGTGGATAGGGTGGGGCCTGCACCTCTATACTGTGCTCTGGCCACAGAGGTGGTCAGCACCGGTCCATTTAACCCCTTCCATGTGGCAACCCTGGCTCCCAAGACCCCCTTCTTCTGCGCCCCTACTCCCCCTCGCCCCCCTGCTCTCTGCACAACCCATCACTGTCGATCTCCGCTGTAGGAGGGCAGGACTGGGATCCTGGACTGTGAGGGCAGCACTGGTCCCTCGCTGGCCACGGCAGGGCCCCCAGGATCTGGGTGGTCTCAGGACTCTGAACCTCAGAGGGCAGACGATGGCTCGAGGGGTAGAGGGAGATGGGACATAGGCCATCACCTCTCAGACACTCAAGCTAGGCACCAGTCCCCCAGATGGGGTCCCTCCCCTGCTAGAGATAGAGGCCCCACAGTTGGGGTCTTGGGTGGGTGTAGGCACAGGGCTAGTCCAACCTCTTGGGTCCCCAGGATCCAGGCCGTGAGCAGGTGGGTGGGTGGCACCCTGGCTAGTTCATACGGCAGTGGCCAGCCCAGGGCCCGAGGTGCGGGGAGACCAGGGTGGAAGACACCAAGGCCTGTCCCTGGAGACAGAGCGCCTCCTTGGAGCCCAGCCCTGTTCTACACACCTTGGCCCACGAGGTGCCGAGGTGGGGGTGGTGTCCTGGGGTCTGGAGTCTGGCTACTCTCTCCGTGGAGGGAGAGCCCAGCCTGCACCCCAGCTGGAGCCGGGGTGGGAGCCGTTTCTTAATGGATGGCATCCTGAAACGAAGACCTGGGACACCGATGCCAGCTCCGCTGCTTGGCACTGTGACCAGGGCAAGCCTTCGCCTCTGTGAGCCTCCGAGGCCTCTGTGCCAACATGCCCCGTGGAGCCTGGAGAGCTAGCCGCAGACGCACCTTCCAGAGGACTGGGTCACATCCCCGCAAACTGCCATAAGCCACTGTTCACCCATCACTGTGTCCAGCCAGACCTGGGTCCACTTCCTGTTCACTCATGGGCCACAGCTGGGTCTGCTTCAGCCTTGGACCTCGGCTCTCCTCCAAGACAGACAACCTCCCCTCCCTGCCCGCTCCCCAGGCAAGGCCACCCCCTCCCAGAAGCACACTAAGGTCTCCCGCCTCAGGCCCTTTGCACACCGGGCCTGACCTGAGACTCCTCGTCCTTGGGGACGCGGCATAAAAGTCAGCCCGTCCTGGAGTCCTGCCCCAGTCACGCTCTTCGCAGCCCCAGTGATGTCTCTCCTTGCTCCTCATCCCCTGGACAGGGCTGCCTACCGCCCCTCCTGTGTCCTCCAGGAGAGCAGTGCCCCCCTCCTGTCCCCCTGCCCCCCGGCCTGGCAGAGTGAGTGCCAGTTCAGGGGAGAATGCACCGCCTGTTCTGCTCCCGCCAGAGGCTCCTAGCTTAAAAGGGCCCCGAAGCAGCCCTGCACACTTGGAAGGCCAGCCCCTGGGCTGAAGGGCATCCTGTGTGGTAGCCGATGCCCCAACCCCAGTGCAGCGCCGTCTCTTTGGCGGGGCCTTCTCCCCATGCCCAGAAGCAGCCCCCAGAAGCAGCCTGCCTTCGGACCTGGCAGCTCCCACAGTGGGCCTGGCCTCGGCAGAGGGGGATCAGGTATAAATCATGCGCGTGCTGGCAGCTCGGCTCCTCTCCTGTCCTCGTGGCCCCTTGTGGGGCCGGACGTGTGGGCCCAGGCGGTCCCCACGGCGCCTCTAGTCTTCCTCGCCTGCAGGCCCTCGGGAAGGCCTTGCACACTGCGCTCTTGGCCGGGAGTGAGAGTTTCTGCCTGTGTGTGGTTAGGGTTGTGACAGTGACTAAACCTCCAGCAACTTGGCCCAGCGTCTGGCCCGGATGGCGGTTACGACACCCATGGGCAAGGCAAGGGTCCCTGAAGTGTGTGGAGGCTGCTGTAGGGGTGGGGTGGGCACAAATGGAGGGGGTCTCCACGCCTAGGCCCAGCCCACAGTTCGAGGCCCATGCCCTGACTCCCGGGCTCCCTGCGCCTCAGCAGCTCACAGGCGCCTCGGAGCCCACAGCCCAGCCAGAAGCCATCAGAGGTCCCCCAAGCCTGCTCACACTGGGACACCACATTGGGGGTCACACTGCAGAGACAGATGCCATCTGCCTCCAGCACACACCAAATCTTGTCCTGTCGTCCCGAACATCTGAATCTGAAGCCCCCCC
>NW_006289713.1:921813-944420 GCF_000327345.1 Myotis davidii | reverse complement strand
ACCCGCCCCCACCCTGCCTAAGGCCTGGACACCTAGGCCACCTCTTTAGAATACAGGTCAGACGGGGCCAGTCCGTGTCCCGAGGACAGAGCCCCTCGTCCCTCAGCCCAGCTCCCGTCTCTAGCCTCACCCTCATCCACTCCCGGGGAAACAGCGCTGAGAGTGGTGCCTCCACTTGCTGCTTCCTTAGCCGGGACCACCCTCCAAGGGTCCTTCCTTCCCAGACTCACTCTCATTCTTCCTGTGGGCCTCTCTACGAAGCTTTCTCCAGGAAGCCCTCCCAGACTGCCCCCTCCGTGCACACTGGCAGAGCTGTGCCCTGGTTACAGCCTCTGAGCACTGAGAGGCGGGACCTATGCCTGCTCCATGCCAGGTACACGTGTGGCCTGTGTATGAACCCCAGCCGTCTTTGTGGCTCTCCTGCAGCCAGCGCTGTCACCTAGTGGGCCAGGGTTTGGATGTGCACCCACCCCACCCCTCTGTGCACTCAGACCCCAGGTGGCAGGGTAACCTCTAGGTCGGTGCCCCATCACCTGCCTATTGGCTCAGAGGGACCAGCCCCAGTATGTATGCAGCGTAGCCCCAGGTCACCAGCTGGTCTTCTGTGACGACCTGGTCCCCCTCAGACCACACCTTGCCCTGATGAGCTGGGAGCCTGCTGGGCCTTCTGCTGGGGCTGGTTCCCAGAGCCTTAGCGGCATCCATCACAGCCTTGGGGCCTCCTGCCCAGAGTGTGACAGCCTGGGGGCTTGGAGGCCCTGAGCCAAGATACCCCCCTCCCCCAGCTCCTCAGCTGCATCCTCAGAGTCACTTCCAGACAGAGAGCTCACTTCATCCTAAGACAATGGCCCTCCAGGGATGATATATGAGCCAGGCCCTGGGGGGTGCAGGAGGGGAGGCTTAGGGCAGGGGTCCCAAGGCAGGCCCTGTGGGCTGCAGGGAGCTGCCTGGCAGGCTCAGCTGGCCCAGGATGAGGGCCTCCAGCCCACCCCCTCAGACCCCTGCCTGCTGCCAGGATCTCTGGGGACCCTCTTGCTGCAGAAGGGCAGGATAGTGTGTGCCCAAGTTGCAGGCGCCTGGATGCTGAGTTGAACGTGGCTGCCTTGCTCAGTGTCCTCGTGTCCCCCCCCGCCTGCCCCCCGCACCCTGGCCGAGCGCCCTGCAGGAGTAAATGAGGCCAGGGTGGGCGGGAACTCACCCGCTGTCCCATAGAAAGCAGGAGGGCTTCCTAGGCCAGAGGGACCACACGGCGCCCAGAGACAGCCCTCCTGCCGAGAGAGCACCCGTGGTCTGGGTGCGCGCTGTCCCCGCACCTCTGTCAGCCGACCCCCCATGCTCCCCGCCATCTTTAAGGAGAGGCCTGAGGAGAGTCCAACCCCTGCCCCACTGAGGGATACAGAGCCCGCAAAGGTGCGTGACCACAGGCCACAGGAGCCACAGGAGCCATGGGAGCCAGCCCAGCTCCCGGTGCCCTTCTCCCACCCGGCACCTCGGCTCTCACAGCATCCTCTCCTGTGGTCTGGCCCACTCGGAGCCAAGGCAGCCAGAACCCTGACACCAGGGGCAGAGCCAGAAGTGGGGGCAGCTGCACACAACCGCACAGGTTGTACGTGGAATGACAAAAGGGTTGCTCACGCACACTGAGACACAACTGCTTCTACAGACCATGAAGGGCCCCAGGGCCCAGTGCGTGGTCTGCACCACCCGTGTGGGAGCCTGGGGGGCGGGGCTCAGGAGGGGGCCCTGCAGCCCCAGGCAATGTGACCAGGGTGGGTGGTGAACAAGGAGGGAGAGGGAGGGGCACTGGGTGCTGGGAGTGGGAGGTGAGGCTGCAAGAGACCTGGGTGTTTAAGGGGAACCTCAGTGCTAGGGTGACTGTAGGGACTGGGTTTGCCGAACAGCCCAGGCGAACCCTTTCACTGCATCTGAAATGCTTACACAAATGACTGATAATGTGCTCATCCCCGGGGTGTGAAGAGAGGAGACCAGCACTTGGGGTGGCGGCTTCACAGAGGCTGTGTTTACAGGCAGTGGGGTGCATGCCGGCTTATAGTAAAGGTCAGAGCGCGGAAAGGTCACAGCAAGCACTTCCTTCTCCCCAGCCGCTGACGCGTAGTCTGTCCTGCACCTCCGCCGTGGACTGAAGCGCACGGGATCTGCCTCTCACTGCCTCCTTCCTCTCGCAGGAGAGGGCCCTGCCGCCCCATCCTGTACTTGTCTTCACACGACAGCCCCCCGGGAGTTACCCCGCAGTAATGAGGACAAACTGCTGCTTTTCAAACAGACAATTAGCACAGATGCTGTTTGCTTATGCAGCTGCGAAACCAGGCAGGTCCCGTCAGCACTGTCCCCGACAGAAGCTGACGTTAGGGTTCCTTGTCTTTCCACTGGGACGTTTCTGAGCTCGTCCTGGGATTCATTTGATCACCACGCTCTGTTCTTGTTGGACAAGTGAGGGTGTGGAGTGGGGCCGGGCGTCCCCCCAGCACCCCTCCCTGGCTCCCCAGCTTCTAACAAGGGGGGAGGAGGGCTCCCAGGGCAGGCAGGGACCATCCTGCTCACAGTGCGCCTCCTCGGAAGACAGTTGCCGAGGGCCCCTCAAAAGCAGCACTCGGCTGTAAGTCACCCCAGCAGCTGTCTGTGGGGCCACAGGGGCTGTGGAGCAAATGCCGAGCCGCCGGTGCTGGGCCGGCAGGAAGCCAGTGGGGCTTTCACACTCGGGCTCAGGACCTCTTCCTCTCTTTCCTTTTTAAAATGAAGTCTCCTCAGAGGGATGCAAATCCAACTGCCACAGTCAGTCCCACTCAACTGAGGATGAGCTCAGAGTCGGGTCTTCAAGGCCTGTCACGGCCAAGCCCCCCATGGCCCTACAGCCTCTGCCTGTTTCCCTGACACTGGAGGGACACTCGGTGCCCGCCAGACTAAAGTGTAGCTGCTGGCCCTGAGCAAGGGGGCACCGCACGTTCACCCAGGTGCCAGTGTCCAGAACTGGCCAAGCCCTGCCTGCCGTGAACTCCGCGCTGGGACACGGCAGGGAACGTGCCGACACCCCAGTGGCCAGGGCAGGCAGGGGATGTGCAGGTGGAGGTCAGATGGCACACGGGACGACCTGGGCTGAGCTCTGACTCACAGCTCTGTCCCCCTTTCTAGGCGTGGCCCTGGGGACCCGGCACCACCTGAGCCTCACTGGCTGCTCATGCGAGGCGAGACAGACCTGCTTCTCATTGGTGCCCCCCACATCAGAGAGCAGGGCCAGGCACATCGCCGCCTCCAACCCACGCCAGGTGGCCCTCCCGCAGGCCCCCTGCCCTCACCTGGCTTCATGGAGCTCATGACGGCACGGCAGCTCCGCAGCACCGCCTCGTAGATGGCCTTCTGGTCTTCGGTGAACTTGCCATTGGCAGGAAAGGAGCACGTGATGTCGGAAGAGAAGCAGTAATACTCGCCGCCCATGTCAAACAGGCTGTGGGGAGAAGAGGGCATGAGGCCAGTGGGGTGCTTGGGGACACCCCTGCCCATCGCCTTCCTCCCACCCGGCGCTCAAGGGCACATCAGGGGGCTGAGCCCGCGCCGTCTCACGCTATGACTAGTTCGGGCAGCAGCTGGGGGCCTCCTACCCCAGTGTCTTCTCACGGTGCATGAGCAGCAAAGGAGCCCTGCCCGTCCCGGGAGACCTCTGACCCCCGAGCAGGAAGACCCTGGGCACTGGATGCTTGGCTGTGGAGGCTCACTTGGAGAATGAGAGAGGGAGAGAGGTGTCCCCAGGACCCTCCACCACCTGGCCTCCATGTGAGCATCCAACAGACCCTCCCAGGACTGCCCTGCTCCCAGCACAGGGCATGGCTGCAGCCCAGAGGCAAAGTACGTGGGCCTGGACAGGGCCCTTAGGATGGACGCACCTGTCTGACAAGGAACATGGGCTGAGACGCACCGCCTGCCTCTCGCAGGCCCAGCGTCTCCGTGAAAACCCAACAACAGGTCTGCTTCAGCTCTGGCCAGAGCAGTTTCCCTCTCCCTGCTCGGATGGACAGATGTGCTCTGCAGGGCCTGACAGAGGGACAGCCGCCGCGTCCAGCAGGGTTTTCCCGGGGCCTGGTCAGCCGCACACCACCCATGGGCTGCCCAGAGCCCCAGCGTTCCCAGGGGCAGAGCGGGACCAGCAGGCCCGGAGGGAAGGAGTGGAGACAGAGGATGGACGAGGCCGTGAGCTGGCGGCATAAGCCAGCAGTGGCAGGTCGGTGCTGGGACAGATGGGCCGGCCGCTGAGTCAGGAGGACAGGCCGTGATGACCTGCCCTCTGGACATCCCGTGACAGGGCCCTGGTGCACCGCGTCAGGAGTAGGCTAAGCCGCGCTCCCACACCCTTGCTGCCAGACTGTGCACACTGGCCTCAGGACCCTCGCCCCCTCCACAGTGGAGTGGGACAACACACAGGGGCTGCTGGGTCCAGGCATGGCTCCCACTGGGCCACCAGGCTGACTAGGGCCCCGGATGGAAGGAGTAGGGTGCTCAGACAGAGCGCCCCTCCCTGTCTTGTCCCACCGGAGCACTCGGCAGGCTGCTCAAGGCAAGCACAGGGTGGGCGCCCACCAGCCCCTCACCCTTCACAGGGTTGGGACCAAGCTGAGGGACATGGTTGGCCCCAGGCCTGAGATCCTGCGGACCACAGAGCCGGGGGGAGCCGAGATGGAGGGTCTGGCGTGCGTGACCGGCTGGAGCCCCGCTCGGCTTGGTGCCTGGCTGCCAGCTCCCCGTGGGGGCCGGTCTGCAGCCACACATACTCTGGGAACCTGAGTGAGTGCAGGGGCAGAGCCGTGCCTTCCACTCCTGCAAGGGCCTCTCACCCAAACCCAAATTCTAAAGGTCAACACAGTCGCTCAACGAATGTTCTAGAAGCTGCATGTGTCTTTGGGGGTCCTTACCCCACGGTAGAGTGGGGGACTCCAGCCCAGCTCGTGGAGCAGGGGGCAGGCCACATGGCGTGACAGGCAGCACCAAAACAGATTTTTAAAGGAAAACACTGAAAGCTCAGGATCCCCGGGTGTTTTGCTGGAATACAAAGTTCCTAGCTGGGCACCCTTTAATCTCCCGTCTTTTTCCAATTGCAAAACACCACAAGCAGTGTCAACAGTGCAGAAACCACCAGATAATACCTCAGGTGACTCTCAGGGGTGGGGAAGAGCCCCCAGCAGCATACAGGGGACCTGTGGGTTAGGTCAAAGTCACAGGATCGAGGGGGCCCTGGGCCTCACTTGAGATGACCCGCCCATGCCCAGTGTGGGAGCCGGGATGATAAAACAGAGAGGCCCTGAACAGAAACGCCCGGGCACCTGTTCGTCAGGAGGCTGCAGATGCAACAGGTTTGGGCCAGCCGCTCCTTGCAGGTTGACTCCTGCTCAGGGCTGGCCGGGAAGATGGGCACATATTTCCTCTAACTACTGAGGCTCTGAGTCGGGGGTCATCAGCTGAGAGACCAGACAGAGATGGGTTCTCCTGTCCTGGCTCCAGCACTTGGCCTTCAGAGCCTCAGTGTTCCCGCCTTTAAAATGGGGACAGCCACAGTGCTGCAGGTTTGTGTCCTCTCGGGGCCCACGTGCAGGCAGGCATGGGACAGAGCTGTGTGGGGCCCTGGGCCAGTGTCACCCGGGAGCAGAGCATTTTCATCCGGGTTCCTCGGAGGCAAGAAAAGAAAATGGTTTGTGGCTTGTTGTTTAAGAATATGCAGGAATGGATGTAAGACAGGAGCGTGGGGGACACAGATGCCGGGGCCGCCACATCAGAAGGCGCCCTGCAGCAGCACCCCGGGCGCGGATCTCAAGGAAACACAGAAATCGCACTGTTTAAACCACCAGGAAGCCCCAGAGCACACAGATGCTACAGACACCTAACAATGAAAACGAGGCTTCCCAGGCGGACAAGACGACCGAGTCCCCCGCTCTGCTCAACACCCAGAGAACACGGGGTGTGGGTGCATGGAGGGACTCGGCCGGCCTGGCCTTATCACTGAGATTCTCCAAGGCCTCAGCTGTATTTTTTGTTTTAAAATCATCCGCTTTCTGGAGAAGGAAGTGCACAAGCAGCCGGCAGCTCCATCCTGCCCAGCGACGCGCAAGCACGGGGCTCAAGTCTATTTTCGTGCTCTCAGTTCCCTATCTTTCTGCTTAAAAAAAAAAAAAAAAAAAAAAAAAAAAAAAAAAAAAAAAAAAAAAAAAAAAAAAAAAAAAACCCCCCCCCCGCCCCCCCCGGAGTTCCTGCACACATGAGTTATTCAGATTCAAGCCATTCTGGAACCAGGGACGAAAGCCATCTCTTTTATAAATCATCTCCCGCTAACTCCTCTGTGTCCACTTCACCCGTCCTCTGAACGCAAGCTGACGATGGAGAATTCAGTCATACTTTGGCTCAGCCGAGGACGCAGGGTCCCTCCTCCCTGGCTGCCTGGAGACACCACCAGGAACCCTACCATCCTTGGCTGCGTGAATGTGTGTGATAATGTAAGACATCTGGGGAGATATTACACATCTCCAAGCAACATGCTGGCCTCCCGTTCCTCACATGTGTTCATCTGCTTCTATTTCTGGCTGGGAGGAGAGGTTCTGTCTTCCGCTGGCTCCTCCCGGGCAGCTCCATGCCCGGGCTACCTGCCACCACAGGCCCACCCAGCCCTCCCCAGCCCCTCAGCTCCCTCGGTCCCACTGCAGGGACCAGCCGGCCCTCAGGCAGGCGGCCTAAAAGCTGACTTGGCCAGTGACGAGGTTGGGAGCAGTTGGGGGAAGGCTGCAGTGCTTACACAAGGGCCACTCTGCACTCAGCACGTAGCTTCATTTTAACCTCCTGAGTTGTGGCCAACACTCGCTACCTCTCACCCAAGACTGATGCGCACACGCACGTGTGTGCACGCATACACCCAGCCCCGAGGACAGGAGCACTTCAGACCCCAACTTGCAGCCACCCAGTGTGCGTTCGAGGCCAGGCCAGGGGATTTCTGAGCAGCAGGAAACCCTCGCTTCCCTACAGACCTTAGCGTGAGACAGAAAGGAAGGCGTGCCGGTCACTTCCAGCTTATGGGCCGCAGTGGGCAGCCCCTGCAGAGAGGCCCCGGAGCCAGCCGCCCACTCCCAGCCAGACGCTCTGTGAGTGCCAAGCCCAGGGGTGCCCATGGGGCAAAGACCAGCACTGGAGTTCTGGAGGCTCCCTCTGGGCCACCGGCTGACCACCAAGTAGACCTCTCCCCAGTGCCTTCGGGCACCCCTGCTCCCCAACCCAGCCTCGCGACATTGCCCTCGAGGGGCAGGAAGACAGGAAAGCCAAGCAGCAGCTCCCACGGCCAGCAATCCCAGCACATTTGGGGGCAAGAGCAGGTGCGGGCTGGGGCCTCCCGAGTGTCTGGAAAGAACTGCGGTCTGTTCTACAGGGGACAGGGCAGGAGCAGAGCAGCAATGTGGGCCACGTCCCCAGGAAGGACACTGCAGGCACCTGGCCTGGTGTGTGGGTGGGACCAGTGGCTGCCCAGCCCTAGGGCTTGCTGCCACCGCAGCACAGTGGGGCCAGGGCTGGGAGCAGGGCAGCGGCCTCCGTGGGGGCGGCAGTGAGTCGGCGTCACGTGCGCAGCACATGCTGCGCTTCACTGTTTGGTCAGCAGTGTCCCGTGGTGTCTGTGCACCCGGCCGTCTGGGCCAGAGCTTTTCACACTGGGCTGTGACGTCATCTGAGTGGGGTGTGGGTCAGAAACATACACTGAACGGATGGGGAGAAAGCACATGGTCAGGGTGCCTGGTGGAGCCCGGTGCGTGTGTGCACGAATGGTGCTGCTCACCGGACAGGATCCTGCAGGCAACGGCCACGGGGTTGGACAGATGGCTGACCATGCCCTGTGCCCACCTGAGGACTAGGCGTCCCCTTTAGATCTTGTGATCCTCAGGATGGGGCGGCTGGGGACAATCAGGTGTCCCTCTGAAGGAAAGGAAGGTAGAGGGGCCTGGGCTGGACTTGGCCTGGCCTGGGGGTGACACTCGTCCTGTAAAGCCCACTGGGGCATCAGGCACCACGAAAAGAGGGACGCATAGGCCCCCCACCCCAGCCCAGATCTGCACTTCTGCAGGCCGCAGTGTGCAGGCACCAGGCAGATATCAGACCAAGCAGCCGACAGGGTGATGGATGTCTGTGACAGAGACACAGGCTGCTGTCCACAGACAGAGGGGGCAAGCTGAGGGTGAGCTTCCCAAGCAGTTTAAACGAATGTCCAGGCCACATAAAAGCTGTGGAATTAGCAGGGAACTAACTTGAGAAAAGGGGCAGGAAGGAGCCAGCTGGTAACAGCGCTATTAGCAGGAACAGGGTGGCCAGTTGGGAAAAGAGCCTGCCCTGGCCATGACCCTTCATCTGCCGGAGGGAAGGGCAGGCAGCTCGGGGCAGCTGGTGGAGACGGGCTCTGATGCCACCTCAGCTCGGGGATGTGCCATGGGCAGCGGGAGGAGCAGCACATACCACCTACGTGCCGGCCTGGGTTCAGGTGTCTTCAAGGGAGGAAACTGGTAGCTCTTACGTGTCTGGGCAAAGAGAAGTGGGGCTTTGGTGGATGTGAGCGGTGCCCCCCTCTTCTCTGGTCAGCAGGGCAAGGCATGTGAGAGCTGGGCTTCAGGCTGCCATAATCGGGGCAAGGAGACAGATGGGGCCCTAGTCCCATGACAGGGCTGGAGCAGGAAAGGCTGGCTGCTAAGTGTGAGGCTGGGAGCGGTCTCTTCCCCTCACTGGGCTGGCCGCACCCCTCCCAGCCCCCAGGACACAGAAGACCAAAGCCAGCAGGGAGAAGGCCCAGCCCACATGTCCCGAGACTGTGCTGCCCTCTTCCGGCCAGTGCTGGCAGGTCTGGCTCACTACCCACCACCCACATCCTGCCTGCAGCTGGGCAACCCAGGCCTGCGAATCCTTAGATGGTGCTTTGAAGGTTCTGAGAAGGGCCACAGGGCATCCTACCCCAGGGACCACTCCTCCGCATGATCAGATGGAGGTGGCGGGTGAGGAGGGGTGTCCCAGCTGTTTTCCAAATCAGAGCCCATTGGAAGCACACCTTCCCTCCTGTCCCGAGGGGTGAACCTGCTGACAGGACCAGGAGAGGCGGGGTGCCACAAGGATGGCCTCAAATCCCCCAAGTCCAGCACAAGAGTGGGCCCAACTCTAGGTGCACTGCTTCCCAGTGGATTTAAACATGGACACTTGCGCCCCCTAGTGGCGCACGGGCAGCATGCCAGTTCTTGGCACCTCCACCCACTTTGGAGGCTCCAGTTTCCAAAGGCCAGGCTGTTTTGGGAGGATTGGGCAAGTGCAGGAGGGCGCAGAGGACGGTGCAGGTGATAAGGAGCTGGCATGGGGTGAGGTGTGGGCCTTGAAATGCTTTGTGCAGTTCTCGGGTGACAATTCTGAGGTTCTGCGGTGGGGTTAGAACTTACAGGCCCCAATCTCCAGGGTGCTGACTGCGGCTGACAGGGGCCATGGCCGGCTCCAGGGAAGCTCCTGGTACTGAAAGGACAGAGGCATGGGAGATGGGCCTGGCCAGCTCAGGCTCCACTGGCACGCACCCAGAGCACAGTTCGGGGGCTGAAAACACGAAGCAGGCACACCACGTGACTCGAGGGCTATCTGTGCACACACCGGGCCTGGTGGCTCTCACCTCCAGCTTGTCTGGGAACTAGCTGCCGGAGCACAGGGAGGAGAAGCCCCGACCTGCTGGCTCGGGGGAGGTGGCCACTGTGCTGCAGCTCTTACCTGCCTAGGGCTACGCTGGGCAGGCTCCACGCTTAGCACTACTGTCACTGAATCCTCCCAGAGCTACGTGCTATGTTACCCCCAATGACGACAGAGAAACTGAGGCGGAGGGACGGCCACTCAGCTGGGGAAGGCAGGGACTTGAACTGGGGACCCTCTGTGCTCATTATCACACAGCCCTGCCTCTCTCAGGCTCCCTGTGTGTGTGGTGTGTGTGGGGGGGAGTGGGGGTGGGGAGGGTGTCTAGGACTCTGGGGAGAGGGATAGAAAGGGCTGGTGCACTCAGCACCCACTCCCCACTCCCCACCTTATCCGGTCAAGTCTGACTCCCCTGGACCAGTTCCGCCCCCCAAACAGCCCCTGTGTTAAGGTATTTTGGGGGCATTTTTGGCAGACACCGAGGGGCTGGGACACAGAGCGTCCCTGCTCTGGGAGATTCGCTTCAGGAAGCATTCTGCACTCTGCTCATATTTTGGTTTCATACCTTATGACGAAGTGCCATGGCTTTTATGTTGGGATAACAGAGTGATTTATTATTTACCAAATGCAGTGGGCGCGCGACAGATCAATTTCAATAAAACAATGGCTTATAAACGCTGCCAGCAATCTGGCCAAAGCAGTAATCAACAAAACATGTTGTTCTAAATGCTTCATAATAAATTGACTATAATAAACTCATAATTATTCTACTGGCTACATTTCAAAGTTGGCACTAGAAAAATAAAATCACCAATTTGGGCTTGGCATTAACATCCAAGGGATTCCTTGGATCACTTCTGTCTCTAAAGCTGTGACCAGGAGACGCAGGTGCCAGTGCTGCCCAGGAGGACTGAGGGCACAGCACCTGGGCTGGGGGGAGGCCTGATGTCTGCTGAGCCCTGGTCAGCCAGGTCCACCCGGCGGGGTCCACCCCAGGATCAGAGCTGGGACGGGCTCTCCCGGGTGAAGACACTCCCTGGGGCAAATCAAGACGGGAGCGGAGAAGCAGCCACTTCCTCTGGGTGTGCCGGGCTCAGAGAGAAACACTCCCGCCCTCCGGCTGGCCAGGGCTGCCCCGGAACAGCTGGGACCATTGTTGTGGCCGGACCCAGACCCTGCCTGGGGCCTGGCTTCCCACGTTCTGTCCTCCCAGCCAGAATGGGCAACAGAGTCAAAGAACATCAGGAAACATTACAGGAGTCAAGAGTCCTTGAAGAGGCCAGGCGGTCTCTCCTAGGGGCCAACAGTGCTCAGCCAAGGCCCAGGGGGCAGGGCCGGCCCCTCCGTTTCCTCAGTCACCAGCTGAGCCAAGTCTGAGGCAGCCAACCCTTCCCAAACCCCCTGGCCCTGCACTTGGACCTGGTCCTCTCCTGTGTCTCAGTGACCTCGCCTGCACGTGGTCACTTGTGGGAGCAGGGTGCCTCTGGTGCCAGGTCCAGGGGAGGGCCTGTCCAGGCTGCACGCCCTCGGTCCGGGGCTGTTGGACACTCAAAGACGGTCACAGAGAGCAGCAGGGCTCCGGGCCCAGGCCCCCGAGGAGGGGGCACACGTGGTTTCTGCACCACGCAGTCCCGAGAGGTGTGTGCTACCTCCACTCACAGATGCGTAAACTGAGGCTCAGAGAAGGTTTGTTTCCTTCCTGAGGGCTGAGTTGGGCTCCTACCAACTGTGGCCTGAGACAGACCATCCCGTCCAGCTACTGACCCCGGGTGACTGAAGAGCCTTGGCCAGTCACAAAGCCTGGTATGCCCTGTGGGAGGGGGACCCTGGGACACAGTAGGTTCCCCCAAACACTTGGCAGTGACAACTCAGAGCACGCCTCTCGTTCATGCCCCTGGTGGACATGGCTGGGGGCCCCCGGGCACAGGCTCCCCACTCCTTGCTGTAGGGCTGGGTCACACGTGCATGAGGCAGGGGTCTGGAACTCCAGCTCGGGGACAGACGAGCAGGGCACGCATGGAGAGGAAGCCCGGCACTGCCTGGACGCCAGCAGGGGGAGCCTTGCTCCGGTGCCTCAGCAGCAGGAGGGAAAGGCTCCAAAGACCCGGGAGGGACAGTGAACATGCCCCACGCTGCCCTCACCTGTGGTCCATGGCCACAGCACGATGTCGAAGGCCACGACAGGCCAGCCTGTGGGGCTTGTGGCCTCTGGGCGGCTCTCGGAAGCCCTATGGCAGCAGGGACTGGCCCGCCTGATGTCTGGGAGGTGAAGAGGGCAGGAGATGGGGGCCTGGTCCAGGTCTGAGAGACACCCACAGACCCCTCCCAAGGCCCGGAGCAGAGGCCCAGCAAGGTGGGGCCCAGGCCCAGATCCGAGGGTCCCACCCACACTGCTTAGTCATGGCTCCACGAGGAGCTGGGAACACATCAAACTGCTCAGAAAAGGCACGTGAACAGCTGTGGGGCGAAGCAGCACCTCCAACCTCCTGCACTAATGTCCTGCGGCCGAGGCTGCCAAGTCTCAGAGGGGCAGAGGGGCAGAGGTGCCCCCCTCACCCCCACCCCCAGCACCGAGACAGAGGCGTCAGTGTGTTGGCGCTAATGTAAGAGATCAGAGGGCTCCCTCTTCAGAGAGCCCCCCTCCCAGGTCCCCAAGCCCCGCAGCACCGGTCCCCGACCCTCGGTGCTCCCTTGCTCCTGGAGAGGGGGCACCACACAGGCCGGTGACTGTGGCAGAGGAGCCTGGGGCCAGAGCAGGACCAGGCCTTGCTGCGGTAGGCCCTCGTAGGGTGGAACCCAGAGGCCCGGGTTAGTCACTCTTGAGTTGGGTCCCACGTGGCCCCACCCTTCACATGCAGAACAGGGCAGGGCAGCTCAGGCCGGCCTTACTCACCACATGTCTCCGTCCCGGATGGTCCGGTCGTTGGGGGCCCCGGCATGTCCGTAGTGCAGTATGGCCGAGTTCTCACCACTGCAGAGGGGAGGGGAGGTCAACAGCTGGTCCTCACCACAGGCCCCAGGGCTGGGCGCCAACACCCAGGACGATGCCCGGACGCAGAGGCCAAGGGTCGCTGGATCAGGCCCACAGCCTGCGGTCACTACAGTCACACGCTGGGGGGCAGCCTCTCGGCTTGAGAGGGCCCCCCTACAGGGCTGCCCTGCTGGTGCTGCTCGGGCCGGTGCTGGGGGTGGGTCTGGTGCGGGCAGCACGTGTGAAGAACAGAATGGGGATCCCGGGGAAGCCTCCTTTCTTGGTGGCTGAAGGGACAGGGGAGGTCCCTTGGGAGGGGCCTGGCTCGGTCGGGCCGCCGGGAGTCCAGCTGGGACGCAGACGGCACCGGGCCTCGTGCTCCTCTGCTCAAGAGAACGTTTCTCATGAGCGATGCCTTTAAGAAAAAAAGGACTTTTCTTCTGTCCAAAGGAAAGAAACTCACCTGGGTGTAATATTTATGGCCCTGTTTGGGAGTCTCCAGAATCATAAAAGTAGAAATAATGATTTTTCTCTCTATCTACCAGAGAACATTTCCAAGGACTGACACGTTCACATGTATTATTCATGTGCCGAGGACGCTTGCATCGCCAGCTCTGTCCTGGCTGAGTGGGGCCAGACCATCTGACCGGAGAGGCAGGGGATAAAGGGGCCACCCACAGCCAGGACATGCCCCTCAAATACATACCTATAAACACACGCACGCACACACACACGCACACACACACACATGCGCACGCACTCCACACAGAAGCCCAACATGCCGGGTGTGTGCCTGTGGGGGAGGGGGGGGAGGCCATGGTGGCCAGGCTCCCTCCTCCACGCAGCACTCCCAGAGCAGGCAGAGTCAACCTCCGCTCCTGGGGCCTTCGGAGGAGAAGTAATTTCTAAGCTTAGGTGGGCACTGGTGTGGGCATGGGAGTGAGCAGGTGCATCTGAGCTGGGGAACGGTGGGACCCCTCCCTTTCCCGTAATCCCTCCACAATCACCCCTACGTGGCCAGGATGCCCACTTACCTGCCGCAGATGCAGGTGTAGGAGCTGTGGCGCATGCCGCCCCGGGAGTAGCAGTAGTGCTCGAAGAGGCTGCAGGAGAGGGGAGACGAGTCAGGGTGCTGAGTCATCACAGCCTGCACGGCCCCTGCGAGGCCTGAGCTCCCCGGCATTGCTCCGTGAGGCTGAGCTGAAGTCCAGGGTAAGCCACAGAGCACAGAGGTCAGTGCGGAGGGGACAAGGCCAGAGGAGCTTGCTGCCTGCAACACTGTGGCACTGCCCAGCCTGCCAGGCCCATCGAGGGCAGCCCTGGCCCTGTGGGGAGATGGGATGACGTAGGGGCCAGTTTCTGCAGGGCTGGAGGCAGTATCTTCCTGTGACTCTCAAGTCCAGTGGCCACACCCTGCCACTGGGAGGGGCTGGACAAGGCCAAGGAGGAACATAAAAGCTCTCCCAGCCCCTGCGCTGGACTCACCTAGGGTGATGGGGGCAGTGGGCCTGACCGCAGGGAGGGGCGCAGGGGAAAGACAGCAGGAGCGGCTGGGCATTGGCCTGGAGGATGGGGGCGAGGGACATGCAGAAGGAGCAGGACAGGGCGGTCTCCAGGAAGGTGGAGAGAGGCAGGGCCTGGGTGGGGCAGGTCCTGCTTCTCCTTACTTGGGACAAGCCCCACCAGCCACACCCACACCCACACCCACACCCACGTCACATCAGCAGTGCTGAACCCTTGGAAGCCAGGATGGCAAGAATTCTGGGGAGGCTAGGATGCTACCCCTCCCTCTACCAGATGCCTTAGGAACTGGGAGGGGGGCTTATCTCTTCATAGGACCCAGAACTCCATGGGCCCAGGCTCTACAGAACCCAGCTGGAGACACGGTGATGGTGGGGACTGCCCTCACCCCTCCTGAAGCCTGGGCAACAGCTCAGGCCTTGCCCTCCAGGGGCCCTGCCCTGCCCACCCACCACCAAGGCAGGGGGACCAATCACAGGGCTGTGCTGCCCCCACCCCGCCTCCCGGTCTTCAGAGCACAGAGGCCCTAGGACAGTGATGGCGAACCTCTGACATCTCTGACACGCGAACTCATTTTTTTGGTTGATTTTTCTTTGTTAAATGGCATTTAAATATATAAAATAGATATCAAAAATATACATCTTTGTTTTACTATGGCTGCAAATATCAAAAAATTTCTATATGTGACACGGCACCAGAGTTAAGTTAGGATTTTTCAAAATGGTGACACGCCGAGCTCAAAAGGTGCGCCATCACTGCCCTAGGAGCATTGTGTGAGTCTGCTCTGACAGCCGAGACCTGTTTCAGAGAACGTCTGTATGGAGGAGTCTAACCTTCCAGGCACTGTAAACACAAATTATGCATAATTGTTACGATCGATCGGGTATGAAGCAGTTGGTCGGTTCGCTCGGCTTGCATATTTGCCCTATGAACCTCATGGCTGGGTATCTGTGAGCGAGATCTTTCCTCAAGAGAAAGGATTTCAGGAATTGCCAGGGAGGTGAGGAGAGCGCACGTTCCCGGTCACGGCAAGAGCACCCAGCTGGCTGCCATTGACTTCAGCCTCAGTCCCGGAGGCCGTGGGACGGCAAGACCAAGTCACAGCGGGAGAGTGGCCACAGGCCGCACCCTCCATGCAGCCAGCCCTCCTGCCTGGGCACCGAGACTCAGAGCTGGACACGCCGTGGAGCGAGGCGCTCCCTGGGCTTTGAGAGAAGCTCAGACAGAAGCCCGCCTCAGGGTGCACGGCTGCTCTCGAGGTGAGGGGGACAGCGGGCCTCTGTTGAAGCCGAGGGCAGGCAGAGGGTGCGAAGGGGCAGCCGGAGGAGACGGGTGGGGCTGGCTCCCTCCTGCAGCCAGTCCCAGCAGCAGGCACTGCTCTACTAAGTAATTTACTTGGAGAAACAGCCTTCGTTGCTTTCTTTTATGAAAAAAGCGATTGAGAGTAAGAGGCACAGCTTGTAGAAGCTCCAAAATAGGACCGGCCGCCCCGCTTTCACCCGCAGCCCCCGCCGCACCGGCCCGTCTCCCGCCACGTGGACACTCACAGCCACAGGAAGGGCTGAAAGGCAGGGGCCGGGCCACATGCTGGAAGTTTACAGGATCTGAAGTTCTTCAATTTGGACTTCAGCACCCAATTTGTTTTAAAATGAACTTTCCTAACATGACGTGAGGACAAACATGATGTGAGCATGATGTGCTTTGGTGGCAATAAGAGGTGACTGCCACGGGCCCAGGCTTTCTGCTCAAACTCCTCCGCGGACCCTCCCTCTGGGCCTCGGTCTGTCTGTGGACACGGGAGGGCGCCCAAGTTCTGGGGCAGGTGTGGTGGCTCAGGGGCCTGCGGAAGACGCCAGTCTGACATATTTCTGACTTTCAAGGGGTTGGGAGAGAGGAGTGGACACGCGACCAAGCATGTCTTGCAATCCACATGGCGGACTCGAGGCTCCGCACAGCTCGGGAGCGCTCAGCAGGCACAGTCACAAGGACACACTGCAGCGGCAGAGCCACCGGTCCCCACGGGAGGCCGCAGAGACCCTCCAGACCTTTACACAAATACGGTAAACGGAGCCAGAAGAGGGTGCACCACAGGGCCTGAGCTCTGACGGACACAGCTATGGCCAAACTCAGTCACAACGACATGAGGTGAGGGCAGAGCCTGTAACTGGAAACCCTCCCCAACACTTGGAGGTACTGCATGAAATCCCATCAGCAGCGGTCACAGGACAGGAACAGGGAGGCCAGAAAGGAAGGGAACTGAAGGCCTTGGCTTCCACGGTCATGTGGGGACAGCAGCAAGCCCTTGGGTGCATGAGAGGTAGGGGGCTAGACCTGAGCCCCACCCCCACATAAAGCTGGGGCCCTGGCAGGGGTGCACCCTCAGCAAAAGTGTAGACCTGGGAGACAATTGATGAGCATCACAGGAGGCAATCAGGAAGCCGGCCTGGGCTCTGGGGAAAATAAAGAACATTCTCTCAGATTTCATAGCACGTCTGTCCTCCATGGGGTTCAGATTCAGGTGTGAACCACCTCATGGTTTGGAAACGGTCCCTGACTGGCGACACCCGGAGCACTGGGCAGGAGCAGACACAAAACCAAACTGGACATCTGCACCCTCGACCCAGGCCAGCCAGGATCTGCACACGTGCACGTGTGTGTGCAGGCGTGCACATGCACACACATACAGGCACACAGCATGCACACACGTACACAGCACAATATACACACATACAGGCACACACATGTGTACGCACACACACATGCATATATACATCCCACATACACTGAACATGAACTCACGATCCGGAAATAGTTCACAGGAGTTGTCAGACACAGCAAGCAGCAGGCTTAGACCCTGAGAGCTTCTGGTAACAGAATCCTCAGATGGAGATGATCCACACATAGAAAAAAATTAATACCTACAAGTACAGTTTGGTAACAGGTCGGGCAGATTTTATGTAGAACCAGCAGCCTCACACACACCCTGCTGCTTTGTGGTCCCTGAAGCTCTCCTCCCATGGCCGTTCTTCTAATATCCTCACCTATAAATTCCTCACAAGCAGGACATGGGTAGAGAATGCTCTGCGTCCAGGCATAAATGAGAAGCTGGGAGTAACCTGGGAGTCTGTGCTGTGAGTAAGGAGGCAGAGGGGCAGGCCCATCTGTCAGAGTCTGGAGATGACTGATGGGCAGGGACAGCGAATTCTGGGGCCCAGGCCTGCAGAAACCGTGTCTCCAGGGACAGCACCACAGGGCCTCCCTCTGGGCCTAGCTCCTGCCTCTGAGGTTGATCATCTGATGAGGAGATAGACATAGGCCTATACAATCACATCAGCTGCCCAAGATAAGGGCAGAAGGGCTGCCCTGGCAGCAAGAATCCCCAGCTATCAGCACAAGCGTGAGCCAGCCAGGGCGGTCAGCAGGGGCAGTGGGCCACCTCATCCCCTCCCAGGCCAGGCCAGGCTGCCAGGAGGCCAGGCCAGGAACATCAGCATGGAAGGGAGGTGGGCAGGGTGGTGGAAGCCACTGGGCTGAGCAGAGGGCCTAGGAGAGCGGACAGTTAGGACATAGGGTCATGAATCTGGGCAGGGGCCAGAACGTGGGGCTGAGGTGTTAGAAGCCACAAGCAGTGTCTTCCTGGGCCCGGGCGGCAGCCCAGCCGCTGTCACTGCAGTCTCCCTGGATGCCCTCGGGCCTGTGGGTTCTCCACTGCCCTGCCCTGGGCCTCACACCCAGCCTCCACGGGCACTGCTCAACACTGACGCCGACGCCAACGCACGGATGCTCTGCCTCTTACCAGCGGTACGTATGGCTCCTCCGTGCCTGTTTCCTCATCTGTATAATTGGAGAACTACCTTACACAGGTGCCATTAATGTGCAGATCCACGGCCCGGACACCCATACCCGCCATCCCAGCACAGCCAGGCTCTCTAGGTGCAGCATCTCCAGGACAAACTGACGTGCACACGGGGCTTCCCTTGACCCAGGGCAGCTCAGCACATGGTTTCTTCCCAGATGCCTCTACCCCCCCACCCCCCCACATTCCCAGAGTCCCAGCTCCTTTAACAGAGTTCTCTGTGGGCCTTCTGAGGAGTGGTGAGAGGCGGGGGTGGGGGCCTGCCCCGTCCCTCCGCTCCCCAGACCTCTGGGTAAGGAAAGACACAGAACGCTAGGGAGCCCCCACCAAGACTCCGAGCATGTTTCAGATAAGCAAGTAGCAATCACATGGTCTGTTGCCAAGAAGGGGCTGATTTAAAGCCCTGGACTAAAGTCAGAAATGCATTAATAAAGCAGCGCTCACGGCACAGTTTCGAGACGGCACCGACGGGGACCACCAGGGAGCCAGACCCTCTGCAAGGCTGCAGTGGCCGTCTCCACCAGCGGCAGCTTCCTTCCTTCCTGATGTTCCTTGAGTTCCTTCCCTGCTCCCCCTCTGATACCCCCTCACCCCCACCCCGCTGCCCCAGTACTGGACCAGAGCTGGCATCATCTTATGACCCAAGACCTCCCCCGGGGGCTTGGAGGGTATGTGGCGCTGGGCCTGAGTGACAACTGCATGAAAACAGAACTCACTAGCCCCACTCCCTGCCCAGGCCACTCTCCCGACTCCTCCGCTGCTGCCAAGGTCCCATCCATAGCACCCTGGATCAAAGGTCTGCACTGGAGGGGATGGAGGAGGCGGTGGGGGAGGGGGGAGCAGGCCTTGGGGCTCATGTAGAACTCAGCCAATGCAGGCCCTGCTGCCTACTCTGTCTGATACTTGGGGCAGGTTGACAGAGCCCCTCCAAGAAGAAAAACCAAACAGCCACCTGCAACATTTAGCATTTACAACAATCCTTCCTGGAGAGCAGCACTTTTCTTACTTCTCAGATGAGAAAACTTCCACTCAGAGCGGCCATGTGCGGGGGTCAGGGAACCCTTGAATCTGTGTGGGAGCTTGGAGTCCACGCACGGTTTCTGACTCCAATGGCTCCCAGGTTTCAGGCCTGCAGGGACTGGGACAGCACCTGCCAGCAGGACAAGGCTCCTGCTCCGTAAGCACTGGGGGTGGCTGCTGCTCTGCTACTCCTTCCAGAGCCTGGGCTCACAGCTAAGCCGAAGACGGGTCTGCCAGGACGAAGGGCCCTGCACACTCCCAGGGTGGCGGTGCCTCAGGCGGGCTGGTGCCCCGGGAGAGGCTTGGGGAGGCAGACGCCCTGGAAGGGGAGAATCCACCCAACAAGAGGCAAGGACAGCAGAAAGACGGTGGTGGTCACGGCAGGCAGACGTGAAGCATGGGAGAGAAGCCACTCGCTCTGTCCCCGAGAGCGGCTTATCAAGGTAGGAAATAATTAGCATTTTAATTGGATAATTGGGAATTCTAAATTGCCTATCTTGTATTAAGCATAACTGAGGACATAACATGACATTCAATTAACAAATATTCCCCTTTATTCTTGACATGCTTGATTGGGTGGAGTTTTTGAGCTCCTTGGTATCGGTTACTGGATAGTTGTCGAAGCCCTGGCTGCATCAGACTGCTAGTAAACCTAACCTAATACATGTGTACATGTGTGTATGCCAACATAGACACAGACACACGTATGAAAGGTCCTAGAAATTCTCTACACAAAGGAAATAGTAAAAATAAAATAAAAATCACCCATAACCTTATTCTCCGGAGATAACCTCTATTCAATTTTTGTTGACCATCCTTCCAAGCCTTTTTTAAGCACAGATTTTTAAAACTGTAAACATTTTTTTAAAGTCACCTTTTAACAGACTCTGACACACATATAGAAAAGGGCCTGAAATTATAAGGACCCAGCACAGTGACCTGCACGAACTGTGTCCCCAGAAGCCGCTCTGAGGCAGTCTCCCCTCCCACAGACAGCCTGACTTCTCACACCGAGGTCAGCTCCCCTCACGAACTTGACTTGATGTAAATGGAATCCAACAGGTCCTGCGTCTGGCTGCTGCTCTGCACCTTGCCCCGGAGTCCGGGAGGTGGGGGGCCGTCGCTTTCCCATTCTCAGGGCGTGCCACTGAGCCTCGGCTGGCGAGCATTCTGGTTGTTTCTGGACTGTGACTGGCACAAGCAGTGCTGTTGTGGATGCTCCTGCCAGTCTTTGGGGACACGTGTGCATGTGTCTCCATCAAGCACGTGGCCAGGAGAGGAAATGCAGTGTCCCAGCGTTTTGTGTAGGTTCCGCTTAGGAGATAAAGCCAGCATTTCCAGGTAATTGCATCAATTTATTCATCGGCTTTTACCTTCTACTTCATACCTGTGCACGGGGCCAACTGAGCCCACAAGAATCTGTAAGGACAAATGGTCCCACCCGTCTGGATGTCCCAGGGAAGGTTGTTGCTAAAATTCCTGGAAACAGTAGATGTAGGTTCATACTATTTTCCTTTCCAAAGCTCTCACTGTGTCCAGCATCAGACGACTTCTCCCACTACACTGCTTGTCCCTGGTGCAGCTGCTATCCTTCTGCTGGTCAATGGTGACAGTGGTCTACTGGTCCCCCTGCTTCAGCTCTTGTCCCCCACAGAGCATGCTCCACAGAGGGGTCATTTCACAACTGAAGGGATTCCTCTGATCAAACTCGACCCTGGCTTCCCATGAGCAGCCTGCTTCCCTCTCACCTTCTCAGTCTGTCTCCTTGCTGCTCCTGGGACCACCAGGCCAGCTCCCCTCGCAGGGCCACGGGGCACACCCTGTTCTTTCTGCCCGAGTGTCTGTCCCAGAGGTCCGCAGCTTCCCCTTCAGGTCTCCCCTCATTGTCTTCTTCTCAGGGATGCCTGTCCTGAGCCCCCTTACCCCTCACCACTATCAAACATATTATCCCATCCATCAGTCTGTCCGTCCGTCTGTCCTCTCTCACCTCCCATTAGGCTGGAGTGTTGTCTATTTCCTTCACTGTAGGAGCCCCAGAGCCTGGAATAGTGCCTGGTATACAGGAGGTTTTCAGTGCTTTTCTGCTGATTGACCGAACAAGTGAACAGTAGTGTGGGCAGTACCACAGCCTGCAATTTACTTGACCAATTCCACACCATTAGATACCTAGGTGGCTTCCACCTCCGTGTTCCCACTGACCCCATGGCCATGTGCCTTTCACCGTCTGCGGGCTAAATTGCTAAAAGTAGAATGGTGGAGCATGTGCACATTTTTGAGTCTCAGGGCAGGTTCTGCCAAAAGGGCCCAAGAAAACCCATAAGGCTTTTGCACTGAGCAGCACTGTGGGGACGTGTCTGCCCACTGGACAGCAAATCTGACAGGCAAACAAAACATTGTTTCCTTCTCTCATCACTAACTGGCAAGTGTGAACATGCTTTGTGTTTCTGTCCTCATACTGCTTCCTTTCTGAATGGCCTGTTTCTTTCTTAGAAAACTGAACGTTTACCCATCTTATTGGTCCTTAAGGGGTTTATGTATGAAGGGTACGCGTGGTTCTGACTGACATCTGTGTAACAGGTGGCTGGCACATCCGACCCCTCTGGTACCTTCTCTGCTAATTCCCCCCAGGGCACCTGGGGCAGGAGCTGCAGACAGGGCAGAACATGAGGGGGCCAGATGGCAACCACACACAGGGCTCAAGCAGGAAATTCTACCTCTGAACCCAGACCCCTCTGGAGCTGACGCCCGAGTAAGCGAGAGGCCTGGCTCTGGAAGAGCTGAGTAACATGGGCACAATTTGCCCGCCTTATGCTGGGATCAACGCTGTTCACATCAGACCCAGTCTCACCAGTCCTTGCTGATGTCGGCGGTAACCCCTTTCTTGGACCCAAACTGAAAACGCTCCCTTCAAAAATGCCCCAGGCTGCCCCAGGAATCATTTAGGCCAAATGCAGGAAGGGTGGCGGAGAGAGTCCTTGTTTACCACAATTCAGAGGCTATCTCCCCGCTGGGACACCAGCACCCCGACTCCCCCAGGATGCCCCAGGGAGTGAAGCCAGGTGTATGGGGAGCCTTCTGGGGGCGGGGGTAGGGAAGGGACTAGACAGGGTGGGACTCTTTTTGAGCTAGCTCTTCCCAGAACAAGGTAGGAGCCCATGAGACGGGGTACGCCAATAAATACATTTTATGCTTTTGGTACTTAAAGTGTTAATCTTTCATTTATGGTGACTCATACTGGGTTTCACTCATGACAGAGAAATAAACCTTTCTTTAAGAATGTATTTTTTTAAAAAAGTAAAGGAACTGTTAAGCAAATAAAACACTACAGGTGGGGCAAGGGTTTAGTAGAAATTGTGAGGCTGTCACATGAACAGTGAATGCCAAGAGATTCTGTTCTGAGGCCCCTATGAGGCACAGCCGGTTTCTAGTTCTGGGGGGCACACTGAGCCGCTGTCTAGTCCTGGGGGGAACACTGAGCCGGTTTCTATTTCAGGGGGGCACACTGAGCTGGTTTCTAGTTCTGGGGGGGGGACAATGAGCCAGTTTCTAGTTCTA
>NW_006289713.1:918941-921775 GCF_000327345.1 Myotis davidii | reverse complement strand
CTGAGCTGGTTTCTAGTTCTGGGGGGGGGCACAATGAGCCAGTTTCTAGTTCTAGGGGGGCACACTGAGCCGGTTTCTAGTTCTAGGAGGGCACACTGAGCTGGTTTCTAGTTCTGGGGGGCACACTGAGCCGGTTTCTAGTTCAGGGGGGCACACTGAGCTGGTGTCTAGTCTGGGGGGCACACTGAGCCGGTGTCTAGTTCTGGGGGGGCACACTGAGCCGGTTTCTAGTCTGAGGGGCACACTTTGATCCAGAAGCTCCTCAGCCCGCAGATGGCATGAGCGTCTTTGGCAAACAGCTGGTGAGAGAGATCCTGTGCCCCAACCTGCCCCCGGCTCAGCAGCCTCGGACACCAGGTCAGTATGGACCCTTAGACAAAAGGCCAAACAGGCCCCTGAGGGAACAAAACCACCCAGCAGACCTGGCTGCTGGGTCTCAGACACAGGTGCCAAGCACTTAGCGCGAGTCTGCTCCACTACCAAGTGCTTCCCCTTGGCCCAGAACCTGGCCGCACCTCCCTTCAATTCACAGCTCATCCTCAGTTCAGGTCGTTACACTGAAGCATCCATCTTAAATAAAAACTGCTGTTTGAAATTTTAACCTGCTATTTTGGCTTCTGTAAATGCTTGCTTGCTTAAATAATAAGGAAAATAAGACTACTCCCGTTCCAGAGAGGCCATACACCTTCCCGGGTGAAGTTATCAGTGCTGGCGCCAGGCCAGGCCTTTGGTTGAGGTCTTAAAGCCCCAGTACATAGGGCTCTTTAAGAACTTGCAAAGGGGACCAGAAAACCCTTATTTGGGAGACAAAGAGCTAGAAAAAGTATAAATAGGGAAGCTTCCTCCATGTTTCTTTGCCCAGAATTTGAAAGTCCTTTTTCTCTGGGCCCCCGCGTAATAAAAATAAAGTGTGACTCCATTTCTCTAAGCGTTGCTTGGTTTTTCTCAGGTTTTCTGCAACAACATGGAGCCTGGTCAGGGCAATGCCTGCCTCTCTGGGATGCCCGCGCAGAACCACAACTGTACAGCATGTGGATGCCAGCTCCCCCCCCCCCCCCCCAATCCTCTCAGGGTCATCCTTGGAGGTGTGCCCTGCCACAAACTCTACCCCGTCTCCAGTGAAGTTACAAAACCTGGCATCTTCCACCGAACAGGTGTTTCCTAAGTACCATCCTCAGGAGACAGGCGATTCCACCAGCAGCATCAGGCAGAGCCGCAGCCACTCCTTCCAGAGGCACGAAGGCTTTGCTTGGAGTCCCTCCAGGGTGTTGTGCTTTGTTTCTAGACTCCAGGGCTCCTTTATCTCCAAACATCACATTCCTTAAAGTATTTCACTATGTGTCGTTTCAGACAGAGCATTCTCTGGAAAGCACCATTTTACATCAATGCCTCTCCAACGTGGCAGTCTGACGCGCTGGCCTGCCCCCCCCAGGCTCCAGCCCTGGGTGGCCCATGAACCTCCTCTTCTGCATCAGGGAGGAGCTGCCCCTGGGCCACAGCTCATGCTGCCTCATCTCTGGGTCCACATAGTCCCTATAAACTGCCCTCTGCTCTTGGTTCTGAGGGGGAGGCAGGCGCTGCACCAGCCAGGCCCACATGAACCACTCCAGGTTTATTTTAAGCCCAGGACACGAATACAGGGAACTGGTCATGAGCTGGGGCGGGGGAGGGGTCGGTGTGCAGCAGGAGGCCAGGGACACTCCCTGCTGGAGGGACCCAAGGGAGCTGGGCCACTGCAGCCAGGATTCCCGGCCTCCTGCAGGAAACGAGGACCATGGCTGCATCACCAGGTGAGCACTTCCCAGGGGAAGATTCTCCTGAGCTCCCAGGAGCTACAAAGCTCAGGTCCAAGTCAATCAGTGGGGAGGGAGGCCCAGACAGTGAATGGAGGCCAAGCCCTTTCCACCCTGCGTGCGCCTGCGTTTCATGGCAGCACATCAGCTGCTACCTGCCAGTTGCGGAAGACCCCTCTTCTCCAAGCATTATTTTAGTCACACTTGGCTGAAGGAATGTCAGGAATGCTATTTACCACTTAGAAAGGCTTCGTCCACTTATGATGATAAGTGGGGGTTACACTCAGCTGCCCCTGCAGAAAGATCGGCCCTGAAGACAGGTGCTGTCGGTGGGGACGCTCCAAGCACGGGTGGGGTGGGGGAGCAGGGGGGCAGGGGCATGGTCTGGCCAGTGGCCCCTCCAGCACAGTGGAGGCCACATCTGTGTCCCCTAGGAACTTAGTGGGACCTCAGCCACAGTTCAGAACGGCGAGAACACACTCAGGTAGTGATGCCACCTTCCAGGGCTGTACACCCTCTCGCTTCAGAGGTCAAAGATGGAGGGGAGAGCCACAGGTGCCCCCATGTGTCCCCTGTGGCTGTGGGAGGGCCACACTGGGTCTACAGAGGATGGGAGAGGAGATTTAAGAACTAACTCACCTGCTCTGAACATTTCCCCTGCCAACATCCCAGAGATGCAGGGCAAGTCCCCCAAAATATATTCTCTAACCCCCATGAGTTTAAATTTTTGGTAACTTAAACCTATTTATCAATAGCTAATTAACAAGGTCTAAGTCCTATGATGACAGGGTGATTAAACTGTTTTTGAAATAATCCATTTTTAATTAAAATGCAATCCTCTCTTGGTTTCTGGAGAGCTTCAAAAGAGAGCCTTAACAGATGTCTTGCTTTTAAATACACATTATATAAGGCCAATCATTAGAAGAATTCATGCTTTTAATTATATTTTAATTATTCTTTGCCTATTGATGCAAAGTTAATATTCTTCCTTTATGGTACTAAAACTGCTAACCCAAGCCAGCAGACACCCAGCAGGACCTC
>NW_006289713.1:887307-918914 GCF_000327345.1 Myotis davidii | reverse complement strand
TGTGAAATCCCATTTCAGAGGGCTGTGCGGAGCTGCCTGCCCTCGTCCTGGCGGATGCAGACTCGCCTGGTCCGGAGGAAGTGGAGTGGTGAGCACACGACCAGGGTCCACACACACACCCCTCATGGCTTTTAGTGTTGCATACGCGCTCCTGGCTCCAGCCTGTGAGTCACGCTCCACGGTGGAAACACTGGTTGTGTGATGAGGGTACCAATTTCCCCTTCTGTTCCGCCACAAGGCAGACTTCTCCACTCCCCTCCTGCACACTCTTTGAAGTATCTCACTGGGGAGACCCGTGTAAGCAACCAAATCACCCACTAAAATTCTGAAAGCCCATAAAACACAGTGAGAGCTTGGAGGAGGAGGGAGAGGGGCCACAGCGTGAAGGCATGCTTTCCCATCTGCCTGGCATCCACACACCACCCAGTGTGCCCTAAGCGCTCCTTTCCAGACTGCACCCCAACAGCATCCCAAGACCACCCACTGCCACACGCTGTCAGGTCCAGGATCACTACAGCCCCTCCTCACTGCTCCCCCAGTCCACCTGGCTGCCCAGATAGCTTTTAAGCAGGTTCCCTCGTGGCCTGCCTGCCTACCCAGGAGGCGGTGGCTGAGGGGGTTCTCACCATCAAAAGCCCTTCAGAGGTAAGGCCTCCCTTCCTTCCCTCCCTGCCCTCGTCCTGGCGGATGCAGACTCGCCTGGTCCGGAGGAAGTGGAGTGGTGAGCACACGACCAGGGTCCACACACACACCCCTCATGGCTTTTAGTGTTGCATACGACTGTATCACAGCACCTGACCCTTCCCCTACCAGTCTCAAAGGGAACTTCTAGAGACAGGCTCAGGTCATCCTGTACCCAGCGGGGCACAGTGATGAGCACACAGTAGGTTCTCAGTAAACATCAAGGAAAGGGTAACAGATGGCAGGGATGGTAGGCCTGAACATGTCTAATAATCAAAACATAACGTGCACACACAATATGTGCATGCACACACACACACATCCACACAGTCTTAACCCCCATCTATCCATGAGAAGCCCTAATGGACCCTGGTTGTGTGCTCACCACTCCACTTCCTTTTTCTGGGTACATTTCTCAGCCACCCTGCAGGTAGCTGACTGCTGCCAATGGGCATGTGAGCAGAAGTGATGTGTGCCACTGCCAGGCAAGGCTTTAAGAGTAGATGTCAGATCTCTGTGCTTTCTCTCCTCCTTCCCAAAGAGCACAGCCAGGCAGCCCTGACACTGTTGGAGGAGAGCCATGGGGCTGCCTCAGACAGCAACATGAGCAAGAAACAAACGGTCACTCTACTAAGTCACTGAGATTTGGGGTTTGTTACTGCGTCAAAGGCTACCCTATGCTGACTAATACAGATAGGAATTTAGATTGTGGTAAAGGTGGAGTTTTAAGTCAGTGGGGCAAAATTATTATTCCAAAGAAAGTAGGTCAACTGTTCATTATTGAGGGGCAAAAACGCCAGAATCCTTGCTCACTCATCACTCTTAAATGCATTTTAGATAGAGTTACCTATAAAAAATGAATCCACGGGGATACATGGATATTTTACCCTATACATACCAGTGTTTGAAATATTTTATAATTATACAGAAAATATTTTTAAAAAGAAATTCATATAATCATAGAGAATAAAACATGCGTACAGTTAAACTGAATTGAAGTAGTAGAAAAGGCTTTTGTAATAATGCAAAAGACAAATTATACAGGAAAGGAATAATCTGACTATTTATATTTAAAATTTCTGCATATCAAATTGGGAAACATATTTTGGTAACCAGAACACTAACATGAAGAGTCCTATACAGCGTGGGCTTGTAGATCAGTTAGTCCACCAGAAATGTCCCCATAGCCAATGGTGCCACAGACAGGCTACAAAGACAAATGCCCAAGAAATGCCTGTGGGAGTTTAACCTTGCCAGGAATCAAAGAGATGAAAAAAACAGTGGGGTACTACTTTTCCTTTATCAGATTGGTAAAGATGTCACTCACGCATGGGGGGGCGTGTGTGTGCGTGTGTGCGTGCGTGTGCATGTGCTTGCTTGTCCAGCTCAGTGGCTGAGTGTGTGGCTTCTGTAGAGAGCCACCTGGCTCCTCTAAGTCCCATCTGTCCGCTGTGGGATCTGGGGCCAGTTCCTAACGCCCTCCTGACTGTGTCCTATACAGTGGAAAGGATGCCATTCTCACCTCGTGGGATTAAGTGAGAAAACCCCCAGGAAGCATGCAGTACATGCTCACTAGACATTCACATCCACAGCGGTGCCAGAGAACGTCAGGAGGGCAGTTTGGTTTTCTGCAGTGAAACTCCCCCAGCAATTCCATTTTCAGGAATTATCCCAAAGAGGTGAAGGGATAAGGCTGATTGTCACAGTGGCCAGTGGGAAGCCACTCCCAGTGGAGGGCTGTTTAAGCGGATTATGGAGGCGCCCACAGATGCAGGTGCCCTAGTTCACTGCCAGAGAGAGGTTTCCACTTCACACAGGGGGAGGAACGGACTCTGCCTAGTGGGATCCCAGCAGATCAAAGCCTCTCTGTGCCCCTGCAGAGATCCAGAAAGCTTGTTTGTTACAGCAACAGGGGTTAGTGACCTTCTGCATCACGGGTTATTTTTCATATCTTGTTTATAATGCTCTGGACTGACGATTCCCTACTGGTATATGCAATCCTTTTCATCAGTGCAAAGCTATTTTCACTTTGAAAATATTTGTTTGGAATAAATAAGAGCTATCTGTTAAAAACCGGCTCCCCTGGACCCAGCCGTGTCCCACTGGCCCCACCAGGTCTGTTTTCTTATGTCCCAAGTGGGTACACAGCCGCAACCAGGACCTCTCCACAGAGCTTCCACAAGGGGTCGCAAGTGCACACGGCCGGCCACCCACACAAAGAACCTCGAGAAACTAGCCTGGCTTAAGAGACCACAATCAGAAACAACTCTGTAGGCAAGGCTCTCTGCTATGGGGTGTGTAGAACCCAAGCCATAAGGATACGGCTCAGCTCTGCATTAAAAGCCCACTTATCTTCCTTTCATCAGATTTGGCGGCAAAACCTCCATCTGCACAGGAAATATCCCTCCTGTAGTGTGAGTGGGATGTGAGATGTCAGCCTTTTCCCTCTGACTCCACACACACTGCCCTCCATGGACTCCCCATCCCCCTGACCCCCCACCAGGGAAACATGACCGACTCAGCTCCCACTGGAGTGGAGGGGGCCAGACACAGGATGGGGCCAAACATGCAGCTCCAAAGGGCTGAGCTGAGAAGCACATTTGCCTCTAGTCTGTCGCTGGGAACTCCAGCCACCTATCTGCCCTGGAAGCTGAAGGAAGTGTGGCTGCCAGGGAGGGGACCTGCAACTGTGAATGGATTTGACAGGTACAGGGCACATCACCCAGAAGGTATAAAAAGCGATTTTCACTAAATGCCCCTGGACACAAAACTTGGGTTCTGCAAAGAGCTTGGATCTGAATGGATTTCCATTCACAGCTTCTAAATCCCTAGATGAAATGCACTGCTACACAGCAAAGGTGGGAAATCGGGGCTCCCTGCACATGCAGCCTGGAAACAGTGGCCCTGATACTGCCTGAGGCCCCTTGGCCCCTCTACATACCGCCTGCAGCTGTGGCTGGGCGCTGCGGCAGGCCTACCTCCATGCCTGCAGCCGGGTGTTCTGGGGGAAATGTCTTAAGGGAATTGCTTCTCCCCACCAGCTCTGGGAACCAGTGGCCCCCAGAGCCCCAGAAGCTATGCAGACACCTGCACGTGGCCCCAACCAATTCCAAGCCTTGTGACTCCAACTATCTATCCTAGCCTTCCTCACCTAGGGCACAGAACTAGCTCAGTGATGTGTCAGGGCACCACCCTCCCCAGAAATTTCAATAACTGGGGAAGAGGTTTCCTTATGGAGTTGCTGTATGTAGTCTGTCGCTAGTTCTCGCCTCTTCCAACGTGTTTTATCCTTAGAGGACAGAGCCGGAGCTCTCCCTTCCCTGCGAAGGGGGCACTCCCACCCACAAGCACACAGGGCACGCCACGGCCCTGAGACTGTCTCAGAATAATGATGCCCACTTTGTACCTCCAGGGGACTTAACTAATTTATAAGGCAATTTTAATAATAACTATATATTAACTTCACATTCCCTTTTTACCTATTTCGGTGGCTCTGAACTGTTAGGAATTAGGTGATATATTACAATAGGCTTCAGAGACTTTTTATTAACTAATGCCCCATATTTAAAAACCATCCTGTCAAATGAGAAACATTAAGAAATGCTGTCCGTTTTATAATTGCTTCTAATCGACTCAATATTCAGGTCCTGGCCTTAATAGACAGCCCAGGCGGTACTTCCCTAAATTGCATTTAACTTCTCATTTTCTTTCTGTCACCGGCCAGCGGAATAATTCTGAAGGCACGCAAGTGGCCATCTCACCGTGTCAGCCTGTGGCTCCTGAGATGCCTGTAAATTTCAAAGGTACAAAGCCTTTCTGTCCAGACTGTCCCTGCAGCGGCCCTGCTTTGCGGTGTGTGTTTTTTCCTAAACCTATTTATTGAAATGTACATAAAGTGCATACACATTAGTTCCAGACTGTTGAAATTTCACCAACGTGCCCCCTAGGTTAAGATCCAGAACACTCTAGTCCGCTGACAGGTGCCATCGCCGCCGCCACCCTGCCCTCGCTGACCCATCACCACTGCCTGTCGGGGTCTCTGCGTCAGTGGAATGACACAGCGCATGCCCTTGAGTCTGGCTTCTTCTGCTGACTGGCCCTCAGGAGAGCCACCGTCCATGTTCCCGGGTCCAGTGATAACCTGTTCGTTCTCACTCCTCCAAGCGCTTGCTTTATGACACACCAGCGTTTATCTACCTCTATGGGTGGGCTCCGGGGCCCCCAGTTCTAGATGGCTCCCAGCCCACATACAGAACATCCTCGCCCGTGACCTTTGTGTCTGTGGGCCAGGTGTGAGCGGCTCAGCTTTGGGGCTATTGCCTGTTGTCTTCAGAGGTTGTCCCAGCACCTGTCTTTGTTTGCCTTTTCCTCCTGGCAGGGACAAACCTTTCGAGCCCATTACTTGATGAACCAGAGACTTGAACCCAAGCATGAGGGTCCAGAGCGCCTCACCAGGCCTGGAGCCGCCTGGGCCCTCCCGTCGGCCTGCAGCCTCCCAGGCACACACCGCCCTCCGCCATCAGGCAGAAAGGGCCTTCTCCTCATGTCAGACCTACCCGTGGGACACAGCACATCTGCCTTCCCGAGGCCCCAGGGCAGGGATGAGATTCTGGAGAGCCAGAGCCACAGACGGATGCTGATGCCCTCAGAGGTAACTGTCTTTGTACAATAGAGATCTATGCAGAAGTGGGACTTTACCAGAGAGGATGGGGAAGGGGCAGTGAAAAACACAAACCCCTTCAATGAGGGGGGAGCCGCCAGCTGGGGTGTGAGAGGTGGCGGCGGAAGCTCCTGGCCTTTGGGTGGTTGTTGGGTACAGGGCCAGGAGGGAGCCAGGCGGAGCAGTCAGAAGCCCAGCAAGCACAGGTGAGGGCCTGCCCACCTCAGGCTGCCCTCCCTGCTCCGAGGGAAGGACTGAGAGAGCACACAGGCGGCACCCACCCTGGACAGGTACCGACAGAGGAGGGCAGCCTGCAGAGGAAAGAGAGACAAGCTGGGGATGGGGGGAGGGGAGGAACGCCCAGGGCGTAGGGCCCTGTGGCACACATGGGAGACAGAGGTAACCATTAGGAAGCTGAGGTCGAGGTGGGACAAAGGAGGTGGACAAGTGGGGGTGGCTGAGGGGACACGTCCCTCATCGCCCTGCACTCCCAGAGGAGGGAAAAGGCCAGCCTCCCAGAGCAGCCGGAAAGCCTGAGCTGGGACCCTTTGTTTTCATTTCCAAACTCAAAGGGCCCTTGCTGAGCGTCTGATCCTGACTCAAAGCCACAGGGGGACCCCTGGCAAGCCTGACACAGAGGAGCCTCAGCTGTGACTGCCCAGGAGGCTTGGAAAATTGAGGCCCACAAGCCAGTTTTAGAAGTTTATGAATAATAAATGCAATTACCGTGATGGAAAACAGAATCTGGAAGCCAAGCTGAGGACCAGAGTGAGTGACTCACCAGGTCACCTCCCCTGTCACTTCCAGTTGCCCAGTCCCAGGAGGTGGAGACACTAAGGCCTCACCTGGCCACAGCCCAGGACAAGGAGCATTCAGGGCCTGGATCCAGCTGGGGGACAAAGGCCCCCAGAACCCACCCCGCCTTGTTCAGTTCTGGGCAGGGCACACCCTGGTGGTAGGGCTCCTGGCCCCAGGCATGCCTGTCTGGCCTCAGTGCCCTGAGCTGTGAAATGGGAGTGATGGTCATACTTAGACTGGATGTCACACCGTGCTGTTCCTGTGGCCCGCTGCTCTCTCAGCAGCATCCTGGGGGGCAGAATCTCCAAGGCTGCAGGCAGAGGGCTCCCGGGGCCCCTCCCTGCGTTCCCACAGTGCCTCTGCTCGGCTCTGACACCAGCCCGCTGAAGTGCTCATGTGCTAGTCTAAAGCCAGTGTGCACACGGGGGTCCCCTCCAGGCTCTCAGCAGGTCCTCTGCCAGCCTGGTGTCTGGCACTGAATTTTCACTCAACAAACATCAGAGGAGGTAGAGCAGGAAAGGAGGAAGAGGGCTGGCCTCCAGGAAGTGGTGAGGAGGAAGAAAGGTGCTGGAGCTGGGGAGACGAGCAAAAGCCTGAGGCTGTCCGGCCCAGAGCTCCCTCTGACTCGTAGGCTTCCAGCTTGTTTTCCAGGTGCTCCAAGCGGGCAGGGAGGGGGGAGGAGGTAGAGGAAGAAGAGGAGGAGGTGGGGAAGAGAATGAGCGAAGAAAGGAGGGGCTCCCAGCACCCCACCTGGAGTTAAGCACCTCCCATTGACCCAGGCCCCGGTGTTCCTGCCTGACCAAGACGGCACAGTCCTCCCAAGGCTGAGGAGACGCTGCCTCCACGCTGGGCCATGAGCCCAGTGGGACTAGGGAGGCCTCAATGGCCGCCACAGCTTAAGTCACCCCGGGACACTCTTTTCTCTCCCCGCAGGGGGTGCAAGGGCCTGTCAGTGAAGGCAGGAGAGATATTGTCAGGAAGGTTCTCTCACTTACTACAAATTGCACCCTTATGAGAAAATCAATGATATTGCCTCCTGATTGTCCACACTTGTTGATAGTCTAAAGTAATTATTGTGCAGGCAGACAAGCCTGGGCTGGTGCTCCTGGGAGCGCCCCCCCTGCATCCCGGGGGCTGGGAAGAGAAGCTGTTGGGAGAAATCTGTCACACCCAGTTCTCCGGGTGCCCAGGAGGCGGCTGGGGTTCGTTCATCAGGTCTGTCAGCAACACCATCGCACACCACTGCGTACCAGCTGTGAAGTGCTGTGATCACAGGATGGACAAGCAAGGCAGACCTGGGCCTTGAGTCCTCGAAGAGCCAGAGATCCCCTGATTATTTGCAACGGTGTGAAGTTGGACAAAGAAGCTACATGCTGGGAAAGCGCAGCCACAGAGAGGGAAGGGACTCCGGAGCCGACTTCCTGGAGGAGGGGGCCGGCAGCAAAAGGCAGAGCAAGTGGTCAACCCGGAGGTGGAGAACAGGCCTGCGGAGGCGGCCGGCGTGTGGGCAGCAGCAGGAAGGCAAAGTGGGGGGGCCCTGAGGCTGGAGAAGGGACACCCCTCCCGCCTGACCCTCAGAACAGCTGTATCTCATTCCTGGCACAATCCCTCTGAACATGGACTTCTCAGACAGTCTACTCTTTTTCTTTCAAGATTCTTTTAAATGATAGCTTGTTTAACTACCAACATCAATTGGCCAGCAATTCCATGAACAAATGGTTCTCTGCCTGTCTCTGAGTTCAGCCACTTTTATTTGTCCCCAAGTAGTTGGCAGGAACCAGTTACATCAATAAAGGAGCATCAATTTTTAACAGCCACATGAGATGCAAAAGCTTTAGATGGATTTTCCGTCGGCAAACAGGAAGCCGGGAGGAGCTGTTATTAACAGCCATCGCAGACACAGGCAGGCCTGGGAGCCAGGGCTCCAGCATCAGACTGGATTAAGGAGACACTGTAGGCACTGGACCCCTAGACGTCATAAATAATGCTGAAATTTTAGACTGTGGTTGAATCTCTGTTGTCATAATCGTTTAGGTCACTGTGTTTGATGTTGTAAAGCAAAATGACAAATATCCTTTTCTACTGCTAAAAGCATGGAGCCCGTCAGAATAAATCCAACTAAACTGCCCACTAAGGTGAGCAGGCAGCGGCGTTAGCGGGAGAAGCGAAAGGGAAGCATTATCTAAGCGACTTGGACAGTGATTTCCGGAGGTGCATAGGTGGTGCAGTGAGGGGCCTGTTTTCTCATTGACCCTCGCCACTTCCTGTCATGTAATCTCATCATTGGAAGAGGTGGGGTTAAACCCTCAATAACACATGGGGTGTAACCCAGTCTCTCCCCAACAACAACCAAGTCACAGAAGAGCCAGTGGAAGGGGCAGAAAAACGAATGCGGGAAGAACAATGTAGTGAAGCATCGAACCATGAACTGGGAGGCGAGAAGTGCCTTAAGGCAGTGGGTGAGCCTCCTGGGCAGCTGGAAATAACTCCAGTTCACAGCTGACCCAGCGCCCAGACGCAAGCCCCAAGGATGTTACCAATAAACGGGGATAGTCTGGGAACCAGAATCTCAGAGGGCCACCGTGGGGCACTGGGTTTCTGGCACACTCAGCCGGGTACCGAGGGAACACATCCATCTGCTCCCTGGACCTGGAGAACGGGCCAAGAGACAAGGACACCACCCCGACTCTCCCAGGACCCACTCTGTGCCCTTTTAGCAGGGGAACCACGCCCGCCTTATCCAGCCCCAGCTCAGAGCTTGACAGCATTCTGCTGCTTCCTCTCTTGGGCCAGACTGACCTGGCTCTCTGGTTGCTGGAAAACAGAGACAGCAGGGTGTCAAGAGAAGAGGCAGATCAAGGTTCCACTGGCCCATTAGCCTTATTACATGCAAGGCCAAGACCTACGCCAGGGCCCACTATGCCCCCAGCCTTGCCTGATGGTGAATTCTCCCACTGTCCAACCAGCCAGGCCAGGATCGGAGTGGCTTCTGGGTGATGGAGGTGGAAACAGCGTCCTGCCTGCAGCTGGCAGCAGTGGCAGCACAGCTGCTCCGGAGGAAAATATTCTCTCCGAGCTGTGCTCTCCTGGAGCTGAATGGTGGAGCCTCAACCAGCGGCAGCTCCGGGGCTGAGTGTGGTCCCTCCCCACTGTTTCAGGAATGAAGGTACCAGGAATGGTCGGATTTTCTCGTCTGGGGAGTTCCAGCAAAGAAGGACCTGAGCTCCAGTAGGGGCCAGGCACAGTTCTCTGCAATGCACAGGGCAGTGGAGTTTGAAGGGCTGCTCCAGACTGGTCATGGCCCAAATGGGGAAAAGCGTGGCGTGTCTGGAGCTTCCATAACCTGGGCACCTCTCACCCCAGAATGCACCAGCAGCACCGGGCTCCAGCACTCCTGGCCCCCGCCACCCTTGGGTTGGCACCTAAGCCCAGGGGCCCCTGAGCACCAGACCCTCAAAATCCTCTCTTAAAGAGGATGAACCTCAGATAGAGGCGGGTCACCTTTCTCCCCTGGGCCAGGAATGGGCAACCTGCCCGGCACAGGGCAAGCTGGCCTCTGGGTGGGGTGGCTGGAATACCCATCAAGCCTCCCCCAGCAACTGGGCCTACTAGGGCTGCTTGGCAAAAAAAATCCAACTGAACGAGGAGCACCACAGCTGGTTGCTCAGGTGCTTGTGGTCACAGCCCAGCACCATCCTGGGGAAGTCGGCCTACTTATGATGAAATCAGCGCACTACCTGACAGGTGCTGCCACTCTGGGCCTTGATTAATGCCTTTCATCAACTCCCCACAGCAAACAGCAAACGCCACAAGCCAGGGTTCCAAGAAACGTTCTCTGATTTCATGCTGGCTTTCCCCCAAGCACAGCAATGGTCCACTTACAGAGACTCCCAATGACACCCCGTGGGACCTGTCACAGAAGGCTGAAAGCGACCCGGAAGCGACCTGCTCGGAGGTGACTCCTTCCCCACAGGTTTCTCTGCCCTCCCACTGCTGCCTCGACCTCAGGCACAGGTGGTCCCCAGTCTTCTCTGCCTCACTTCATAGCAACTCCATCCTTCCTGGTGCTCACATCCAAAACCCTGGAGTCACCCCTGATCTGACAGTGAGTCCTGCTGGCTCTACCTTCAAAATCAGGTGTAGCCCAGATGCCTCGATCACCACGGGGCCACTGGGTTCACCGGCCCTGCACAGAATATGCCCAAACCTGCCTACTTCTCACCCAGACACTGAGCCCGTCACCTCTCACTGCAGGGCCTCCACACTGGGCTCCGGGGGCTGCTGCCCTTGCCCCCTGCAGTCTCACCTCAGCACAAGCCAAAGGCTGTTACCCACCACCACCAGACTGGGACCTGCCCCCCGCCTCTCGGACCTCAACCCCATCCCCGTGCCTGTCCTCTCTGCCTCTCAGCTGTTCCTCTCCTCTCCCATGACACCCCAAGCCTGGACCATGGGCCCCTCCGGAACTTACGCCACTCCTCTTACAAGAGGCCTTCGATGCCACCCTGTTCAAAACTGCAAATCAATTCCAAGACTCCCTCTTACCTTCCCTGGCCTTCTTTTTTCTGTAGTATTTGTCACCATTAAATATGCTGTACACTTTACTAATTTACTTCTCTCTCCCCCAGAGCTTCATAGACAGGGTCTCCTCTGCCCTGACTCTCCTGGAACAGTTCTGGGCATCTGCCGGCACCCAACAACCGTTTTAATCCAACGTAATGGCATGGCAGACTGGCCAGAGTGTGGGGTGCCCACGGTGGTCTGCTTGGCAAGGACAGGCGGTGCCCAGGGGCATCTGTCAGCCTGCTGAGCCCGGGGCAAATCGAAGCTCTAAAAATGGACAACCTGAAAGGTGATTCTAGCCCGTGTGGACACCTGGACACCATTCAGGAAAGTCCTGGTCCTGAAGAGATGCCTGGTTTCTGCAGGGCACACCGCGCCCAGAGATCAGCCCTCCTCAGAGGGCACCGAAGCCTGCCTTCAGAAACGCCTGCCATTTAACACCCTCTGGTGAGGTTGGCCTCTGGCCCAGGACACTTGTGAACGATTGCCACATGCACCACGTTGCGACACTAACACACACCCCTTATCGGCCAGCCCAGGGCGATAAGCCTGATTCCCCGATAACCACTGGGCCACCGGGCTCCCAGGGCCGGTGACCACATCCACAGGAAGCGAGGCCGCCTGGAAAAGCTCACAGCCCTGGGGTGGGGTGGGGTGGGGTGGCACATGACCTTGCTCTGATGTGCACAACTTTGACCCCAGCCGGGCTGGATGCTCTTTGGAGCCTAAATCCTCCAAGTGTTAAGTAAGGAGTCTGCAGAGCCCCCCTTCCACCTGAGGGAGGAACAGCCCTGCTCCTTCTCTTCCTCAGGAGCATTTACTGGGTGCCCGCCAAGCTGCCCGGGGCCCTGCGCCTGTGCGCATCCCTCCCTGCCGGTGACCGCTGCCCGCACCCCCTCCTGCGTCCCTAGCTGTCCATGGCTTCCTGGCTGAGGCTGACCTTGACCATGGGGGGGGGGGCTGTCAGTTGAGCCTCCTGCCCTTCTTAGGCAGCCTTTCCACTTCAGGAGGCAGAATCTCCCTCCGCACCTAGAGGTGGCCGGTTCTGTCCTGATGATGGCATTAGGTTATATGTCACCATATTCATTATGTCACAGGTATTTGTCTTTTATCTTTATAGCTGTTTTTAAAACCAGAACTTTCCCCAAAGACAACCATGCCTTCCGGTACCCTACACTGTACAACTGTAACTGCGAGGTTGATAAAGGCGGGCCCCTTTCCATCACACAAGGTCCCCAGGACAGAGCAGTGAGGAACGTGGGAGGGCTGATGGCCAGGGTTCAAATCCTGGCTCCCTCACTTGCCAATGGTGTGACCTTGGCCAAGTTACTTAGCTGTTTGGTTCCTCACTTTCCTCGCCTATAAAAGGAGCGTAACAGTAGTCCCTAGGCCCAGAGGGTGGCCATGAGGATGAAGGGATGGTACCTCACTTGACTGCAGTAGTGGGCAGGGCCCAGGCGGCCTGGTGTGTGGTCTGATCTCAGGGAAGCCTGCGGGCACTGCTGCTGGCGCCTCTCTCCCCCAGAACTGCGCTCCACGGGAGCAGGGCCTCTCCTACACTGATGCATCTGCAGAGCTCGGAACCGGGTCTGGCATACAGTAGGTGCCTGATAAATGCTTGCTGAACAAAACACAGGGGCTGACAGAGGAGTGGTCTGACTGAGGGGAACTGCCTGGCCTCAGGGGTTTTGTGTCTTACACGCTGGGCCAAAAACTGCTCAGTCCACACTGCCCCTGTGCCCTCTTTCAAAACCACCACCTTCCTGTCTGCACATGTTCCTGACCCGTCATTTCCCAGATCCCAGAACCTGCCCGGCTCCTCAATCCTCTACCTGGATGGGGACCACACGTTCTTGCCCTATCCCCGATGGTGCCATGAGGCCACTCCATCTCCCGGCCCAGCTCCTCGGCCGCCTGCTCAGGGCCTAAGGGGACTGACCGCCAGGGCTGGGCCTGTGGACTCTCAGGCGGGCAGAGCGAGGGGGGCTGCTTAACCAGTGTGCACCGCCCTCCCGCCCCCCCACACAAATACCCCATGTGCCCCCAGGCGGGCAGAGCGAGGGGGCCTGCTTAATCAGTGTGTACCGCCCCCCCACACACACAAATACCCCATGTGCCCCCAGGCGGGCAGAGCGAGGGGGCCTGCTTAACCAGTGTGCACCGCCCCTCCCCCCACACAAATACCCCATGTGCCCCCGGGCGGGCAGAGTGAGGGGGCCTGCTTAACCAGTGTGCACCCCGCCACACACACCCCATGTGCCCTCAGGCAGGCAGAGTGGGGGGCCTGCTTAACCAGCGTGCACACCTCCCCCCACACACACACCCCGTGTGCCCCCAGGCAGGCAGAGTGAGGGGGCCTGCTTAACCAGTGTGTACCCCCTACACACACACAAACACCCATGTACCCCCAGGCAGGCAGAGTGGGGGGGCCTGATTAACCAGCGTGCATCTCTCTCTCTCTCTCTTTCTCTCTCTCTGTGTCCGTCCCCACAGGCAGGCAGAGTGAAGGGGCCTTCTTAACGAGTATGCACACCGCACACACATTCAAGGTGGAACATGAAATACAGCCAGCCCCAAGTGCAATGCCAGGGTCCTGGGGGTCTCTTGCCCATTCTCATAAAAACACAGCCCAAAGGCAGAGCCGCTGCTCTTTAGGCAGGAAACACAGTGAGTGGGAGGCAGGAAGCAGGAGAGAAAGAAGTAAGCGGTAGGAGAACACAGTGCCACACCCGCCTATAGGGGAACGTCGTGGGAAGCGTGACAGGGTCGGCAGAGAGCGGCCCAACACCACCAGGCGGCCGAGTCAGAAGCCTGGGGCTCATCGCCATTCCTCCTCTTCCTTCCCCCTCAACCATCAGTGCATCAGCAAGTCCTCAGCTCCAGTTCCAAACTCCTCCTCCACCACCCCCTCTCCTCCCACAGCCCGGCCGCCCAGCTTGGCCCACAGCAGCCTCCTCACTGGCCCCCTGCTGGCATCTCCATCCACTCGCCACCCAAAGCTGGTCAAGTGACTTCAGCTTGCAGAAACCTGAGGGGCACCTTACTGAGACTGGCTCTGCCGCCCACTTCTCTTTACCCACTGGGTCCTTCCTACCCTTTCACCTGCCAGGGAGGCCTGGGCCCTCTTGGTAGTGAGGCAGCCGCCCACCCAGGCCATCCCTGGCTGAGGTTCTAGGCCCCCCACCCCCCAAGGAGGACTGCCAGTCCGAGGCATCCAGACCGCAGCCTCTCGGAGATTCATTTCTGTCCTCTTCAAAGGATTACAGATTGATGGCCAAGTCTTGCTGTAAATCAAAAGAAAGTCACTCCTCATTACCTACTTAGAATTCCCCGAGTCCTTCCTGGGAAGCCATTGCTCAGCTGTTTGATCCCTGAGCCACCAGCACTATCTCCAGGCACACCACCCATCACGGCAGCGCCAGACACTTTTTTCTCCCAGGCTCCTTTCTCAGCACCTAGATGAATTTCCATCTTTCCCCAGTTTCAAGAAGAGCTGCCAAGATAAATGGTTCAAAGACTCCAGCTCATGCTGAAAATATATCGAGTGCTTGGAGCCTATTCTGAATAACCCCACACTGGGGAGCAAAGCACCTTCTCATTGGATGGGTCCTGCTAGCAGCCGGGCCCCAGACACACTCGGGCACTGGGAACTCTTTCGTGCGTCTTTTCACCCGTGGGAGAGTGATACTTGTCCAGCTTCAGCCAGCACCAGCTGCCTAGTCATGGTCAAGCCCTCCTACCTCTTAGCAGAATGTTGCCGAGGGCCCCTGGGACACAGGCCAGTGCCTGTGGCTAATGGAAGCAAGGAGGTACCCCGTTTGCAAACTGTGCATCCAGAAGGTACCCCTTTCCCAGTCCTGTAGCTGGTACCACTTTTCTAAAGGCCGCCTGCCCCCAAAAGACCTACTCAACACCCAACGGGGCAGGGCCCACCCACTAGTGGGCTCATCTCCACAGCCACCAGCCGAGGTCCAGGAGGAAGAAAAGTCAAACCCCACTTCTCCTACTGGGATGAAAGCAAGACAAAGTAAAACAGCAAAGACAAAGCCCACCAGACCCTGACCCTACGGCCACCAGGCAGCTACTGTGTGGGAGGGCTGGACAGGCAGGGCCCTCCGCCAAGCCCTAGTCACCCCAGGCTAGAGATGCTATCGTGCACCTGGCCCTAGCCAGGGTGCCCAGGAGAGACACCTGAGCTGGCCACAGTGCTGCTCCTGAAGGTCGTGGCATGGCACAGGCCCATCCCAGACCCTGACCCTGACCCAGGCCCAGACCAAGACCCAGAATAGGTCAGCAGCTGCCACTCACAAATGGGACCCCAAACTGCTGTCACAGTGCTGACCACTGGTCTGGCACCGTGTGTGGCACACTCACAGAGGGCAGCCCAGGAGGGCACTACCGCACAGCGTGAGGAGGTGTGTGCCCCGGTGCTCCGCGGCTGCAGAATTCTGCTCAGAGAAGCAGAGGACAGGAGGAGACCATGGGGCACGGCAGTGCTAGGGGCCTAGAAGGGCCCCAGGACACTACACAGTGACAACATGCTCACCCAGACCCCTGGCCTGAGGCCTGCGACCAACACTGGACATGCCCATAGCCATCAGCAGCCTGGCTCCCTGGGCATCCTCATCTCTTCTGAGCCTCAAGCTCAGGGTGTGGGGAGTCCCATATCCACGTGAGAGCTAAGTGGGCAGAGCAGCCAGGGCCCATCTCCTGACCGCCACCCTGACCCTGCACCGTTCCTCACCCTGTGGGGAGGCCATGGCTGGGACTGTAGCCTGCCCTTTGCCAACTGCTGGAGGAAGCTCGAAGGCCCCACCACGCATCCTCCACACCACGGACCAAGGGGGCCAGGGCACAGGAAGAGGCTGGCGTGGCCAGGAGGCTTGCGTGGGGCTCAAGCCTGACTTCACAGCAGCCCCCGTGGAGCCTGTGCCGGGGCCTCTGAGTGGGAAACCTCTGTGGCTCCATCACAAATACCTGCAGGCTTCAGGAGCAGACATGCCTGTTGGCAGACATGGAAATGGGTTTTCAGAGTTCCGAGATTAAACCCTCCACAACGCCTACAGAATTCAGAGTTAGGAGGGAAAACTCCCAGCCCAGAATAATTGCTCCCACAGGGAACATTATTCTGCACCAGAATGTAACAGGTCTGAATGAGAATTTTCTAAAAACCGGCACCAAACCTGCTCTGGGAGCCAAACCGAGTAACGGCTCCTACAGAATTCCTCACTAGATGCTGGGCCCGCTGCGGGTCAGAACCAAACTGGACAGGTTCCCCTCCGAGATGGCACCTGGTCCACACCCCCCTGCCCCCATCTGCACGGGGTTCCGTGTGTGTGTGGGGGGTGTGTAGGGCAAGTGGAAAGGCCATTCCAGAGTGGCAGTGAGGCCAGGGCCAGCCGAGACGCAGGGCACCTGGCAGGGAACAGGGGTGGGGCATGAGAAGTGGCCTTTCCCACGGCTCTCCCATTCTTCTTGAACTGCATGACACTTAAATCATCTTTATTTCCCTCTCTTTTGATAAAGCATTGGTATGAGAAATCTTTCTCAACTACAAATGGCATGAGAGGGATGAAGGGTGATTAAAAGGTCTGCCTCAGCGCCAGGGAGGCAGCAGGGAGGGGTGGGACCTGTGCCAGGTGCCCCAGAGCCTGCACTCAGCTCCCCGGCTGAAGCTCTGTAGAAACTAGCCCCAGGTTACTATTTCACTTTCTGGGAAAAGCCTCCGATTTTTAATTACTGACTCAGAACAAATGAAAAACCCCCACTGCATGGGCCCAAACGCCATGGCCTGTGCACTGGAAACAGCCCAGAAGCTACGTCTATGGCCTCTAGCCTTTGTCTTGCTAGAAAATTCCTCCTGGGGACTGAGAAGTGGGAACCTCAGGGGTCCCCCTCACATACACACACACACCAAGTCCTTACCCTGACAGAAGCTTCTGGAGACCGACAGGGACCCCAGGGGAAGGCAGACCATCTGATGGGCTGTGGCCAAAGCAGGGAACCCACTGGGGAAGCTGCCTGCGCACCCCAGGTGTGGCTCACACCCCCACCTCCTCAGCTCCTCTGGGCTCCCCTTGCACAGTGAGTCCACAGGAAGTCCAAACTCTCCTTGCCCTTTCTGGGCCTGAGCAATTTCAACAGTAACCTGGATCTTGGGGATGATCAGACAGTGCTGGGTCCATGTGCAGAAGGAGCCAGAACAAGCCTCCTACTGGGAAATGGGAGGACACGTAAGGAGAGTCTCTCGCCCATGTTCACAGGGTCCACGAGGACGGGCAGCACACGGAACAGGCCACAATGGGAAAGAGCTCTCTAAGGTGAAAGGTGTGACCAGGTTATAAAACGGGCGCAATCGGTGGGCAGCAGAGCCAGTGTGAGGGAGTGACGGGAAGTCAGCTTGAGAGCTCCACTGATGCACAAGGGAGAATTACGAGAGAAAAGAGCTTGGAGCAGGCATCTAGGGGATCCAGAACATGTGGAATAATAATTATTTTTATTGTTGTTAATTCCCACCTGAGGATATTTTTTCCATTGATTTTTAGAGAGGGGGTGGGAGAGAGGGATGGGGAGAGGGAGAGGGAGGGGAAGAGAGACAGAGAGAAACATTGATGTGAGAGAGACAGGTTAATTGGTTGCCTCCCACACACCCCCCAACCAGGGCCAGAGAATGAACCTGCAACTCAGGTATGTGCCCCTGACCGGGAATCGAACCTGAGACCCTTTGGTGTGCGGGCCAACACTGAGCCACACTGGCCAGGGCTGAAAAGTAATTTAAAAGAAAGCTCCAAGCCCAGCTGTGTGACTCAATGGTTGAGCGTCAGCCTATGAACCAGGAGGTAGCGGTTTGATTCCTGGTCAGGGCACATGCCCAGGTTACAGGCGCGATCCCCAGCGTGGGACATGCAGGAGGCAGTTGATCAAGGATTCTCTTTCATCACTGATGTTTGTGTCTCTCTCTCCCTCTCTTTTCCTCTCTGAAATCAATAAAAATATATTTGTTTTCAAAAGAAAAGAAAAGGCTCCACGGCAAAGAAAGGTGTCATTGTTCTGACTAAAGAGCCAGTTCCTAGACCATCACGGGAGCTCGCAGGGGCAACCCCAAGCCTGTCTGCACAGCTTCTGTCCCCCAACGAGTCACCACACTTGATCCTGTAACTGAGAGGGAGCCACAGAGAGACTGGGAGTGGAATCTGTCAGGGAGACATGATAATTATATCACAGTCTCAGATAACATGGCCCAAGAGGATACATGCTTGCCCCCAGGGAGTGGCCAGTGGGATAACAGACAGGAAACAGCGTGTGACACTCCTACTCAGGTGTACAAGCGGCCACTGTGGCTAGCCTGTCCTCTGTGGGCAGACCAGCCTCGCTGGTGGCCAAGCTGTTCCTGCCTCCACAGGCTGTTGCTAACATCCTGGACCCGTTACCTGTGCCCTCCTTCACCTCATCTGGTCTGTTGTCAGGTGTGACGGCTTTGCTCTGCCCTCACTGGCCTACGTCAGAACGCACCCGATCTGAGTCTGGCCACCTGAGGTGTATGGCCCTCCGCAGCACCGCCTACTGGCTAAAGCAACAGTCGCCAACCGGTGGTCTGCAGTGGCCCGTGAGGTCCGAAAGGTTAGTGACCACTGGGCTAAAGAACTTTGAGTTAACACCACCCAGCTCACACCCGTCCTCAAGGGGCCATCTTCACCTGGGCCACTTCCCCGGCTTTGAGGCTGGCAGGATTTCGCTGTCCAAAGTACCGAGAGAGATCCTCAGAAAATCCTGTTACTCTCAAGAATAAAGAAAGAATTCTCTAAACATCAAGGCATGAAAACAAAAAAGTTCCCTAGAAAAAAGAATGAAGAGAATTTGCCTAAGATCCCCAGCAACAATGGAGGGAATAGTTTCACTGAACAAAGATTCAACCCCAGTGAAGCCATCCTTCATGTAGGCAGCAACAAAAGGACTCTCAACGTGCAAGGTCAAAGCGAAGCATCAGAGCAGGGATTTTCAACCATGAGCCGTAGCAGGCACCCTGGTGTGCCTACCGCCAGAATTCGTAAAACATGCAATACCTGACTATTCAGTCAGGGGCACTGACCTCTTTCCCCTTAGATTGTCAAATAAAAAAAATGACAACAGACAATACAACAATAGCTGTCTGGTGTGAATGAGTCAAAATTATACTGAGTTTTTTTGTCAGGTCAGCAAAAAATAGAATACATTTTTGGTGTGCCGCAGAACTTTAGTAATTAGTGCATGTGTGCCGTGAGACGGAAAAGGCTGCAAATCGCTGCATTGGAGGAAAGGCAAACACTGTACAACTCAGGGCTCCGCACTGGACCCAGGAAGACAGGGCTACCTCTAAATAACTGCTACTGAAATGATTCTAAAACAACACAGATGTTGAAACTGGTGGAAAGAGAAGTTATTCAATAAAAAACTGGAAGACAGAGGAGAAGGAGAAGAAGAGTAAAACCATGCTAAACTTCTAACTTTTCCAAGTGACAAATCAATAACCTAACTTTTTAACAAAGATAGAAAATGTAGAGAAATACAGCTCGTATTTTCTTAATTTAAAAGTAATTCTACAACAAAAATGGAATGTATATAAAAGAGAACAAAGGAAACTTCACCAACTTGCTAACGACACAAAAGCTTACAAGCCAGAAGGGCAGAACAGAAACCAGAAAGCAGCACGCGGGACTGCGGGCGAGAGGCTCGCATGCTGGTCCTCAGACAAATGCCACCACAGGCTCGCTCAGCGCTGGGAGGCGCTCGGTTTGGAACAAGGGAACTGTCCCCGACAAACAAAGTCGAAAACAGAGGAGTAAGCAAGGTGCACCAGGAAAGATGCAACGAAAAGAACATTTAATAAAGCCAGATTCCAGGCACAAGGGTTAGTTAGGTCAAAAGGGGTTCATTCGTGTAAGCTGCAAACAGATAAAACGCACAATGAAGATGTAATGATCATAACCTGAATGCTTCAAACAACTTGGTATGGAAATGAATAAAATAAAAATCTATTGGGAATCACAAAGAGGATGCACTAAACCACCTAATACTGGAGTAAACGTACAAAACAAAGAGAGGAGGCAGACGACTGGAATAGGGTAAGGAACATGATTAACCCATTGTGCGCCATAAGCATCTGTAGACGCAAGCGGCGGACCCACACGTCACGTGCATCTATTTTAAAAAAAATGTTTTTCCTAAGTGGCAGCCCTGACCGATTTTAAAATCATTTTTCGTGAGAATTTTCAGCTGACAATATCCAAGAACACCCGAATTGTGAGTAATATATTTATTTTTATAATATTCATTGTAAATTGATTTTTAAATTAAATTCAAAATATTGTGACGTGTAGAGGGATGGCTTCTGTTTTGGACACATGGCAGTTAACTGGTTAAGGTACACCCAAGTATGTGCTCTAAAAATGAAACAATAAATGTTTAATTTTATTCCATAAAATACTGGCAAAAACATTTCTAAATAAGCCATAAGAAAAAAAAACCTCAAAATTAAGAAAAATAAGATTTACATGCACTACATTCTCTAACTACAGTGGTGACAAAGCCAGAAACTAACAACAAAAAGTTAACCAAGGCAGTTAAACAATCATGTCTATCTGGGAATTGGAAGAAATGTTCTTAGTTCACTCCTCAGGTCAAATATCAAATCAATCCAAACTTCTCAGGATGTGGTCGAGGCAGCATTAGAAAATGTATTAGCAAAACTCAGCTCTTGCAAAAGAATGAAAATAAGTGAAGATTCAATTAAGTAAAAGACAGATGTTCAAAACAAGGTCAGGACGGGAGGAGAAAGGAGTTAATAAAACAGGGAATCTATGAAGCAGACAAGCAGCAGAGCTGATAAATGCTTATTTAAAAGCTGATTTTATGAAAAGACCAATAAAACTGATATAAGCCTGGCAATGCTAAGCTATAATGAAAGAACACAGACACATAATATTAGGAATGAGAACGGAAACACAGTAACAGATAAAGAGGAGGTACTTCAGAAAATAAAATAACTCCATTCTAATAAGTTTAAAATTCTTGCTGAAAATAAAAACTTCCAGGAAAACGTACTGTTTTGATGCTAAGAGGATGGAGTCAGATTACAAAAACCCCCCCAGGAAAATCTGGAACGTTATTAAAGACATTCTCCCCGAAGACACCGTTTCTAATGGGATCAAAGGACCTCTTTAGATCATCAAGGAACAGGCCTATGCTTTCTAAATTGTTCTAGAAAACATAACATTGTGGAGAGTTTTTCATCATAATCTCAAAATATGGCAGAGAGAGTTTAAAATGTATAGCTTAATCCCCTATTTGAGTCTACATAAAATGCTAGTATGAACAACAAAGCAATCATTTATAATGCTTACTAGATGTCATCGGCCCTGTTCTATACACTGTCCATACATTAATTCACCAAATCCTCCTAACCATCTATGAAGTGCTACCTTATCCTTTTTCCAATGAGGAAACTGAGGTACAGCAAGTGGCAGAACTGGGACTCAAACTCAGGACACCAGTCTCTAGTAGAGACCATGCTCTAACCACTAGCTACACTGCCTCTCCATTTCAATCTTGCAGTTTGTTAAAATAGTAATCCACCAAGACAAAGGAGAGTGTGTGCCATGGAAGCCATGCTGGCCACACACCAAGAAGTCTGGTCATGAAATTCATCTCAGGTATACCAGCCCCCAATCTTGGTGTCTAATACTATTCTTCAATAGAAGGAACCAGGGCTCCTCAGAGAAATGGCTGATTCTAGGGCTGGAGTGGGGAATAGACAAGATGAGCCTGGAGCATCTGGTGGTGGCAGAAAGTAAGGATGTGCTCAAAAGGCAAAATGATGCGGGGGAGAAGGGGATGTCAGAGGGACACAGGAGCCAAATGAAAGTCCCCAGTGACCAAAGCTGGGGTGATTTGAGCAACAAAATAAATAGCATAATATCAAATTACAATCCAAAGTATAAAATATATATCTACATAGATATAAGTAAATAAATGGTTGACTATATAAATAAATGGGGAAGAAGAGCCAATAGTGTGTGTAGCTCCCCCTCCCCCGGGGAGACAGAGCGTAACCCCACTCCTATGTGCAGTCTGTGCAGCTACTTCCCTCTGAAGATGACAGTACGGAGACAGGGGTTAGGTGGAAAAACATCGTAAAAACTAAAATGGAAGGACAGTCTACCAAATACACGACCCGTATTCCTGAAAACTGTCAAGATCACCAAAAGCAAGGAAAGCGAGAAACTGTCACAGCCAAGAGGAGCCTAAGGGCACAGGACAAATGTAATGCGTGGCACCTGGAACAGAAAAAAGGACATTAAGTGAAAGCTAAGGAAACTGGAATGAAGTGTGGACTTCAGATAATAACAATGTACCGATACAGTTCATGAGTTGTGACAAATGCAGCATAAGCATGTTAACAGTCGGGGAATATGAGTGCAGGGTATGTGGGAGCTGTCTAGTATTCCTTTTCCCTTTCTGTGATCTAAAACTGTTCTAAAATACAAAGTTTTTTTAATTGCTAAACACACACACACACACACACACACACACACACACACACACACACACGGGAGATGCCAAAAAAGCAGCTGATAAAATTCAACATCCTTTCCTAAGAAAACCTCTTAGCAAGCCAGAGAAAACACACTCCTTCCTTAAACTGGTGGTAAATACTTATTGAAATCAACAGTCAGAATCAGGCCCAAAGATAAAACACTCGAGTCAAATCACTACGATGCCATTTGGCACTGTCACTCAACAGGATTCTCTCGAGGGCAACCCCCTGGCACTGGAGAAGGAAGTTTCCATTGGCTTTGTCCTCAACAGCTGCGATGACCAGGTACGTATTTGCAGGAAGCCCTTCCCCCTGGTCCTCTGCTCACTTCCTGGCTGGATGCCAGGCTGGTTTGCACCCTAAATGTGCCCATTTCTCAATTACTCTTAGAGACAAACTGAGCTATCCTTGCTTTGAGTCAGAGTCCCACAGCCTCTCCACCACCGAGGCCCCAGCGACACTCTCCAACACCAGGCTCTGCCAAACTTCTTGGAGAGAGCAACTCCCTTCCCTCATGCCAGGTGGTGTGGACAGAGCAGGCCTGGTGGGCACCGGGAAGGTCCTGCTAGCATGGGGTGGTGCAGCCTCCTCTGAACTCCAAGGAATTGCCCACCGAGGCGACCCAGGCTCTCTGAGAGGGCTCAGCCCCCTGAGGAGTGGCCGCGGGTGCAGGCCTCGGGCTGCCTTCCTGAGGGGCACCGCGCAGACGGGGGTTTCCTAAGCCCTCCCGCAGCGGGCAACGTGTGGCCTGTCTCCAACAGTCCAGGAAGCGCTGGCAGGAAACCTGCACCAGCTCACACCACAGGCAAAGAGCGGCTTTCACCACACCCAGACCTGGGGTCTTGGGGGCCCCTTTTTGTTTATTTTTTATAGGATTTCTAGTTGATTTTTAGAGAGAGAAGCAGGGCAAGGGAGAGGGAGAGGGAGAGAGAGGAACATCGATGTGAGAGCTAAACATCTATCAGCTGCCTCCTGCACACCCCCTACCAGGGAAGGAGCCCACACGTGGGCATGTACCCTGACCAGGAATCGAACTGGCAACCTTCCAGCATACGGGATGACGCCCAACCATCTAAGCCGCATGGGCCAGGGCAGGGCCCTTTCTGAATGAGCCATGCCACAGCTCATTCCTCAAAGTGGCCAACGGAGAGAGGCTGTATCTGTGATGGAGGTCACAGGGCATTGCCCACGGACAGTGACCAGGCCCACAGAGAAGGGCCTATCACATCTGTTCTTACCCAGGGGTGTGGGTCTCAGAGGCCCCAAAGGCCCCATGTAAAACTCTAGCACTTTCATGGGGACAGGTAACTGAGGGCGCCTCACTGGTGCCCAGGACTGCCCAGGCTGCCCACTCCTAAGTGGCTGGAAGCTGGCTGTACATCTCCAGAACCTCCAGGGAGGGAGATGAGAGCCTCTTGCAGATGTCCATCATCAATGAAACTGGATCCTCTGCATGACCCATGAGGGCTGTGGTCAGGGACATGTATGACCAGCATGCCCTGCAGGGAGAGCTCTAGGCAAGACCCAGAGTGAGAAGAGCCCAGGCATCTGAGAGATGGTCCTTCAGTGGTGACAGGGCTCCAGGAGGGACCATCTGGTGGAAGAAGAGGGTGCTAAGCTGATATGCACGGTGGACAGAAGCAGCTTGTCTGCCTCAACTGCCCGTGCCTTCCGCAGCCATAATCACCAGGGCCCAGTGGGGTTGTGGGTTTCCTTTAACTCTCCCACCTTCCAATTATGCTGACTGGAGTTAAGTTTTGTAATCCTCAAAAAAGAAAAAGAAGACCTTGTTCAACAAGAACACAGCAAGGGCTCTGCAACCTGCTGCCTGGAGTGGGTGAAGTGAGAGACCAACCACTTGACCCAGCATCGCGTGGCTTGGGTGGAGTGTGTGCGTGTTGTGTGCATATGATGTGTGAGTGCGTGGAGCGTGTAAGTGATGTGGTATGTGTGTGTGAATGGGGTGAGTGGTATGTGTGTGGTGTGTATGTGTGTAGGGGAGTATATGTATGTATTGTACATGTGTGGTGTGTGTGGTGTACTAGTATGTAATAGGTGTTGTGCATTGTTTTGTGAATGTGTGTGTAAGAGGTATGTGAGTGGTGTGGTATGTGTGGGGTACATATGTGTAGAGGGTGCTTATGTGTGTGTGGTGTGATATATGTGGTAGGTGTGTGCCTATAATCCAGGCATTGTATATGGTGTGTGTGTAGTGTGTGAAGGGAATATGAGTAGTGTGTATGAATATGTATGGAGAATGAGTGTATGTGTGGGGTGCAGGTGTTTATTGTGTGTGGTGTGATGCATGTGGTAGGTATTGTGTGTGGCAGGTGTGTGTGTTGTGTGTAAATGTATGTGTAGTGTGTGAGGGGTATGTGAGTGGTGTGTGTGAATATGTATGGGGAATGAGTGTGTGTGGTGTGTGTGGGTGTGCATGTGTCTGTGTGGGTAGTGTTTATAACATGTGGTATGGGTGAGAGGTGTGTGTGCGTGTGTGTGTGTGTGTGTGTGCGTGTGTGTGTGTGTGGGGGGGGGTGTGTGGTGTGTCTAGCAGTGATATTTGTTGGAAGAAACCCCCAGGCTGCCTCTCTATACCCAACCCCCAATCGGGGTCCAGCGGGCACAAAAACAACAGAATCATGACTCGCTCCATCGGACCAAAGGGCAGGAAAAGGCAAGGAGACTTTGATCCCCCAGGAGCACAGCTGGGCAAGTTCTTCATTAACGGACTGAAAGGCAGCGGGAGGCGTCCCGTGGGCTGCTGCCTGGGCTGGAACAGAGCCGAGGCCAGGCCATGCGATGGTCTCCAGATGGGCCTGGGGTGTTTGCCAAGAAGGATCCCAGCCCGGGGAGGAGGACAACGCCATGCTGTCCCCAGCACACCTCACAGTCCCTCTGCCTTTCAAACGACTCGCACAATCCCCATAGGAGCTGTCAGGGAAGGGCCGAAATGCCCCATTCACAGCTTGGAGAGAAGGAGCGTAATTTCAATTAAGGTCCCAGGCTGTCAAAAACATCAAGTTATTAATCTCCTTGTGGCAAATGTGAACCGGGACCTGCTTACACAGCCAATTGAGCATGCTCTAAATTAGTGTTTGCAGGTAATTGATTCAGCTGCCAGCCCCATGCCAGCCGGCTACAAGCTGGTTACGCCACTAACATTAAATAATATGAGCGGCGGAATGGCCTGCCTGATTGGGCCTGCAGTCCGATGCTGTTCGCGCCCGATTTACCCAAACATTAATGTCTTATTGGTTTAACACAATTTACTGCACCTCGACTGTGGAAAGTGATTTTCATTCCCTCTGAAACCCCACTCACAGGCACAGCACGAAGGAGGAGGTGTCTTAATAACTGCCATCAGCTCACTCTTTTTTTTTTAACATGCCCTCAAGATTTTATAACAAACTTTCAATAATAAAATTTTTAAAAGCGTAAATCTTAGAAGTGGTCTCCTGGTAGCCAGCATGTCTGAGTGAGTCTGAGCACCCTGAGCCGGTGGCGGTGTGCCCGCTGTGGAGAACGCCAGCCCGTCTCCTGCCCGCCTTCCCCGACCCCCACCCTCGCTCCAGTCCCGACCCGCAGGAGTCCCTGCCCTTCTTGCCTGGTGCCCCGTTCTGGGGCTGGGGTGGCCATGCCCCCGGGAGAACGTCCAGCAGGTTCTAGGCACACTCTTCTAACCCAGGGATCAGTGCAGCCTGCGCTTACAGAGCCGCACCCCGTGGGGAACTAGCGCTTTGGATGAGGTTTTATATTCTTCACCTGGTCAAGAAAAGGCGAGTTCACAGTGGCACAGGCGACAGCAGGAAACTAGCTCAGGACATTTTATTCTTTCTCTCGTCCATCCATCCAACCCACCCACATGTGTGTCCTGCCACCAGCTGTGGGGCAGACACTGCAGGTAAACGAGGTGGAGCCTCCAAGAAGAAGCCTCCAGGCTCCCAAGGACAGAGACCACAAAACTGACCCAGCACTCGGCAGCGACAGAGCAATGTGCCACCTCACAGGGCCAGGGACACCCCAGGATGTGACAATGTCCTAGCACAACCTACCATCGTCAGGGGGTGACACCCTCTGTCTGAAAAGGTCACCCCACCCACCTGTCCTTCAGGAACAGTCTCTGTCTCTTGCTCTTATCATCTCTACTTCAGCTTTTCCCCAGAGCAGTCCCCAACTCCACCCACCCTCTACCCCGGGAGCCCCCTGCTCTCAGCTCTCAGGGACCCTCAGATCGTGGCTGAGGGCAGGCACCTCTTCCCCTCGGTGTCTCCCATGACCGGCCACAGCTGGGCACAGGCACAGCAGGGCACCTCAGTGCACACACCTGGCACATCGGGCTGAACTAATGCCACGCAGCACCTCAGGGCAGCTGCTTTTGGCCACGATCTCATTTCTCTGAAAGCTGCCCTGGATCCAGAGGCAGCAGCAGTGAGTTGAGTCCAGGAATGGGGGAGGGGGTAGAGGCTGAGCGGTTTGAAGACAAAGTATTCTCCCAGGGCTTGGCCTTAAAGGGGACCCTCCTTCAAACAACAGCCAAACGCAACTCACAGACTTAGGGTCCTGACTTGAACAAACCAACTCATAAAAAGATAGTTTGGGCCAATATGGACTAGATATTGGTAATATTGAGGATCTACTGCTAACGTAGTTAGATGTGAGAATGACAAGGTGGTTATGTAAAGGAAAAATATATCGTCATCAACTGAGCCGCCCACTGATGCATTTACAGGAGAAATGACATACCTGGGATTTGGTCTCAAATATTCCAACAAAACTAAACTAAACAAAAATCCTGGAAGGGACTTCGAGGTTCATTACACTATTCTGGGGACGGCAGCAGTATTTGCCGTTTCCTACTAAAAGGTAAAAAAAAAAAAGATTGGCATTACCTTGAGGGGGTGGAGGGTAAGGAGCTGGAAGAAGTATTCCCACAGGCCCCTGACCCAGAGCTCACATGCAGGCCTGTCTGGCTGCAGCAGGGTTGGGCTCTGGGACACGGAGCGGGAGAAAGCTCAGGCCCCTCCTAAGAGTCACCTCTGGAGCTCAGCTCCCTGCAGCATAGGGCACGTGGCGGCCAGCTGCAGTGGACGGCAGGGTTCCAAACTGGGGCATCAGCTGTGGGTTACTATAGGCCAATTAAGATGAGACCAGATTCCTGGGACAGTGACAATCTCAGAGACCCCTGCCCCCCCCGCCCTCCGGCTTCCCTGGTAACGGGCAGACCTCTTCCTGCCCAGATCCTTGGGGGTGAGGACGCTGGGAATCCTGAGCAGATACTGCACTGCAGCAGACGAGGCCAAGGCTGGCGCTCTGCCTGCCCTTCCCCATCCTCCTGGGTCCCCCCTGGGGGAAGAGGGGAGAAACCCAGAGGTTCCCTGCTCAGGACTCCTTTCAGGGTTAGACTTTGAAAAAGACACCTACTCCCAAGCCATGTGGTGGTGACCATTAATGCCCTTGCTGTCCACCGCTGACTCTGTTTGTACCTCGCCCTCATCCAGCACTGACAAAGCGGGCAGGCCAGAAAGGCTGGGAGGGGGACGTGGAAGCAGCGCAGGCCCTGAGGGCGCCCCAGGCAGACTTGGGCCCTGCAAGGTGGGCAAGGGAAGGCGGCGCCAAGCTCTAAGGCCAGGTAGGAAAGGGCAGTCCAGGATCAGGACGGGGGCCGAGGGTAAAAGGTAATACTCTTTTTTCTGTACTCACAACACTTCTGACACCAAATGTGTGGGTTTTCCAACCACCCGCTCTCTAATTCTCTGTGGGCACCAACTGGTGTCCTACCCCTTACTTCTGACGCTAACTGGCAGAGTTAAGATCTCAATCCTACAAGAATATCCCCGCTTCAGACATAACAAGTCCAGGCCTCTTGTACTTCTGACTGATTGGCTTTAAATCTGGGGTTCCAATGACCTCCTCTTTGGGTTGATAATTTGCCAGAATGGCTCACAGAACTCAGGGAAGCGCTTCAGGTACTATTACCACTTTCTTATAAAGATCACAACTCAGGATGAGCCAGATGGAACTGATGCACAGGGCAAGGTATGGGGCAAGGGGTGTGGCACTTAGATGTCCTCTAGGAGCACTCCTCCCAGCATCTCCACTGCACTCACCAACCCTGTGGGTCAAAGTTTTTATAGAGGTTCCATACGGAGGCACAACTGAAAAAAATCACTGGTCAGAACTCAATCTCCAGCCTCTCTCCAGTCACTAGCACTTCATTAGCATAAACTCAGGTGTGGCTGAAAGGGGCTTATCTATACAAAAGCCAAGTGACTGGAATGAAGGAACAGCCCGAACAACCGGCACCTATGATGTGCACTGCGGTGGCCAACTGGCCGATGGAGGCCCTGATCAGTACCCCCCAACCGCCTATGGCCCCTCCCCTTGACCGGCCCCACTCCCAATCAGCCCCCCCAACCCTGATTGAGGGCGGGGCTGGGTGGCCCCTCCCCCCAGCTGGCCTGGCCCCCGATCGGCCCCATTGGGTTGGGCCAGCTGGACCCCAACCTATGCACAAATTCGTGCACTGGGCCTCTAGTTATGAACAACAGACACTGTCACTGGGGGAATTCTGAGGGTTTTAGAAGCTCTGTGCCAGGAACTGGAGCAGAAATGAAACATGGATTTCCTACTATGTCACAGAGGGGGAAATGTGGACTTCCTACTACGTGATGGGTGTAGGGGGGGAATGGCAGCCTCTCCCTCCCTCTCCCCAGGGGAGCTTCCAGATGGTACAGTCACTGGTGGGTGCCCCAGGACATGGGTGGAAGGAGCCCTTGGAGCAGTTTGGGTCTGACCAAGGGATTCCTCTGAGCCCAGGCCCTGGAGCAGGTGAGGACTGGGCAGGCCACACCCACATGGCGGGGCAGCCCCAGGACGCCCGCACTGCACAGGCAGGCCAAGGCCAGTGGAGCTCTTCAGAACACTTTATGAGCCACTTAGCCATCCTGAGACCCCATTGTCCTGGCAGCAGACATAATGACCGTGTTTACACATAAATGACAGGCTGTTTCAACAGCGCCCTTCAGAGTCACAATAGCAGCTCTTTGGTAAAGTTTCCTGCAAATTGCACAAACAAAGTCCAGGGAGTGAAATGATGAGGCACTAAAGCAGCCTCAGAAGTAATCACAGACCATTACCATCAAACACTCTACCAAGCGCCAGCAAAGTGGCCACAGTCGGAGAAGGTTTCTGCCCATGGTGCCCAAGCCCTGCTCCTAGTCCCCATTCAATCTGCCGCGGCACTGGGGCACCTCATCTGCTATTTGCTCAGGGAACATAAATTACTGTTTTTACATTTTAATCTTTACCCAGAGAGACACAGCAGCTTACCTTTCCAGCTCATATTCTTTCATTCCCACTTTTACAGCTTTCATCACCTGGAGGGTGGATATTAAGCAAAGACATTTGTATTAAGGAGAGAAGTGGCACCACCTGATAAACACGGGACAGCACTTTTTCAAAAGAATCCCTTCTTCAAAAAAAGAAAAGAACGTTATGTGCACACAATAGTGCAAAAATGGGATAAATCAGAACGTTTTTAAAGCTCCAAAAGCTACACAGCTTATTTAACCACTCTGGCGCCCCTCCACTCAGAAGCCGATCAATACCCAGCACAGATCTGCAGCGGGCTGATGGCAGGTAAGATTTGACCAGGACATCTGTGAACATGTAACACTCAGAGAGCTACAGCGACTGACCTACAAGGCTTCCTTTGTTTAACTGCCATTAAAAGAATATATGCATCCCCACGTTCATTGCAGCGTTATTTACAAGACATGGAAGCAACCCAGTCCCCATCAATAGATGAGTGGCTAACAAAGTTGTGGTGCATTTTTACAGTGGAACATTACCTGCCATCCGTAAGAAAGAATGGAAGTTTACCATATGCAACAGCACGGATGGACCTAGAGGGTATTATGCTCAGTGAAATAAGTCAAAGACAGATACCATATGATTTTACTTATATATGGAATCTAATGAACAAAGGAAACGAACAAACAAAACTGAAACAGACTCATAGATACAGAGAACAGACGGATTTGCTAGAGGGGAGGGGGTTCAGGGACTGAGTGAAAAGGCGAAGGGACTGAAAAGACTGGTGTTCACAAAACAGTCACAGGAATGTAGAGTGCAGCATGGGGAGTTCAGTCAGTAATGTTGCAGTAACTGCACGGTGCCAGTGGGTACTGGTAAAATGTAGGACTAGCTAACCACTAAGTGGTACACCTGAAACTAATACAAAATAATAATGAATGAAAACTACAATTGAAAAATAAAATTTAAAAAAAAACAGAGAAAATGAATTCAGACAAAAGATTCTATTGCTCACAAATGACCCTTGTCGGTCTCCTGACACAAAGCTGTGACTGTCACCAAGCAGGCACAAGGCTATCCCATCACCCTGACCGTCATTTCCTTATTTGCTCTCGATCCTCAGGTAAAGTGGGAAGGTTCGGGAAAGGACCTGTGAGGATGGTTAACGGGAGGACCGTAATAAGTGTGCTTGGACCCTGAGAGAACAAAAGATTCTTTGAAAGGAACTGGGCCTTTAGGAATACCAGGAGGGAAAGCCCCAGCCCCCAGGACGTGAGGACTTCTTGCTGGTAAATTCTGGGGGGTGGGTGCCTTAACCTCTGCTGTCCCTGTCCCCGCTGGGGAACAGAAAAGAGACCGGCTGAAGTGACATTTCCTGCCTGCTCCACTGGCACTCGGGACTGCAGCTGCCCTGAGACCGTCCATCCTGACGCCGCCCTCTGGCCCCACACAGAGCAATGCAGCTCACCCAGTCCAACCAGACAGCGTTCCCACAAGCGGGGCCCTGCTTACCTCCCGGTGGGCCTCGCTGGAGATCTTATTGGTGTAGCGCAAAACCTCCAGCTCCATGTCCGTCTTAAAGACCCGGCTTCAGGGAGGGAAAAAACAGAGGAAGAGTCAGTGACTTTCAGCCGGAGCTGGCTGGACCCCTCCAGGGAGACCTGGGGCTGCCACAACCGCACAACCTGGGAAGGATCACAAGGCCAGGTCATGCCCAGTTAGGCTGCAAATGGGCTGCCTGGCGGCTGGGTGGGTCACCAAACTGCAGGAGGGAAAGCTACACTAAGCAATGCCAGCCTCGGGTGTGCGAGTGTTCCTAGTTCCAAGATCTGGAAGCTGCTGTGGGTGGTAGAAGAAGCCCAGAGACCCAGTTTCCTCATCCATAAAAATGAGGAAAAATCTACATGGCGAGGCTGTTAGACATGAATCTTCAGTGTGTGCCTCCCAGGGCTCTGCCCAGTTGGCTGAAGAGGTCTCTCCTTCCCAGGCAGCCCAGAAATACCATGTGGGTCAGACCCG
>NW_006289713.1:876657-887186 GCF_000327345.1 Myotis davidii | reverse complement strand
GGGAAGCAGGACGAGGAGCAGACAAGGGGAGACAGCAAGGGAGAGGGTACATGTGGTGCAGGAGGCGCGACCAAGAGAGCCTGCTGACCACTAGAGACCCAATGGACTTCCTGCAACTGGACTCCAGGGAGTCCTCACAATAAACTCATATTCATTTGCCCAAATATGGTTAGGTTTCTGGTCTTCACAATCAATCTCACCCCTAAGACTCACACGGAGAAGCTAAATAAATGCTTGCTTTCTACCTCCACCATGTCACACAAGCAACCGCAGGTCCGGGCATCGGAGTGGCAGCTGGGCCAGTCATGAGGAGCAGAGTCCTCAGCCATCCCTCATGGCCACCTGCGCTGTGACTCAGGGTGACCACCTGCAACAAAGCCACCTCTGCCTCTTTCAAAGGGAACACACTCAAGGCCCTCAAGAGCAGCAGAGCCAGAGAGAAATGGAGCAAAGGCCAACCCCAAGCCCACCGAAGCTTCTTCCAAACGGACCTGCTTTCTTCCTGGAGGGGCAGACACTGAACCTGAAAGTCTGCTCTTTGCCATCATAAAGGTGCCTGCACCGGGCTGCTGGGAGCACCCCGCCTGGGGAACAGGACGCATGTTTCTGTGCTCCGGAGGGTGAGGGTCCAGAGCCATGGACAGGACTCGGGTGAGCAGCTCGGCTCCTGAGATCCAAACCCACTCACAGGATGACCTAGCAGCCCTGGTGTATTGTTCCCCACTGCTGCCCTGCGCGCACCAGCCGGAGGAACTGGTAAGTGGGAGTGGGCCCCGCTGTGATGCATCTGCCTCTGGCCCTCTGCCTCTCTATTCAGCGTAGCTCCCTGGTCCATCCTTCCAGCCAACAATTTAAACCTCTAGGCCTTGTGCCCACCTACCCACACAGGCTTAGCCAAACCTCCGTGAGGGTCAAACCAGAGCCCGTGCCTGTGAGTGCTGCTCCAGGACCACAGGGGCTGCAGGGAAATCCTGTCTGGGAGTGGATGGCACAGTAGCTCTGTCTCCAGCCCCACAGCCTCCACCTGGCCCCAATTCTCCCATGAGTTGCAAGGGGGCATGCAGGAGGCCTACTCTAACGTTCCCCACCTTGCTAAGATCTCTCCCCTCCCCAGCTCAGTGTCTCCCTCCCCTTCTCAGAAGATGAACAAGCTCATCTACTTGGAGAACACAGAAGCCAGCAGTTGGGAACACTTTCACCTCTTATTCAAACAATCAAACCTTCCCCTGCCCCTTCATGCCCTCCTCCCTCCCCTCTCACAAGGGAAGGCCTGTCCTCTTCCAGGTGAGGCTCAGCCCCTCCTCCCACACACACCTGGCCTCAGCTCCCAGCCTCAACCCCTCCATCCACCTGGTCCCTATTACTGAAAGCTCCATGGCCACTCGCTTACTTCCTCCTCCTCTCGCCAAGCTTTACCCCCCACTACCCAGCCACAGTTCTGGAAAGGGAACAGAAACAGTGCTTGCCTTGGGAGAGGAGTGGGAGCAGCTTTTGGCTTACCTGGAACCTCTTCCTCATCTCCTCCCCCCCCTTCCCCTCCCCTCTTCTCCCTCCGCCCTGCCCCACGCTCTGCCAGCTGCCCTCTCACCCCAGCTGCCAAACCCAGAGGCATCAGTGACTCCAGAGGAAGTGCCTCCCCTGGGACCCCTCCTCATGTCCCTGACAGGCCCTCCCCTCCCTGCCCCGCTGCCCCTCCTCTCTCCCAGCTCCTACAGCCCCCCCCTGGGACCCCTCCTCATGTCCCTGACAGGCCCTCCCCCCGCTGCCCCTCCTCTCTCCCAGCTCCTACAGCCCCTCTGGCACAGGTCCCCCAGGCGCCTCCAGCTCAGTGACAAAAACTCCCACCCATCCATGGGCCCCATCTCAATCACAGCTCTGCCGGCCCCTGCTGCTTAAAACGTAACCAACATCCTCCCAGACACCTCCCTCTGGTCTGTTCATTGCTCCCACATCCAGCTGATGACCACCGACTGTCAATCCACCACCACCACCTCTCAGACTCCCGGTTTCTCTCCATCCAGACCTCACTCCCTCCAGCCTGCACAACCTCTCCTGCCTCTGCTGGCCTTCAAGCCTCCAGGCTGTCTGCTCCCCACAGGGCAGAGCTTTAGAAAATGCAAACCTGACCTTGCTTTTCCTTGCTCAAAACCTTCAGTGCCCTCTAGATGTCCTCAGGATGAAGTTAAAACTACAAGGTGACTCCTGAGGCTCTCCAGGCCCCACCCCTTCTCCCCCACAGAGGGCGCCTCTGCCTGGAGCCTGCCAGTGCCTTTTCGGTGACCTTTCGTCCTCCAGCTCCCACAGAACAGCACTTTTCTCAAGGTGGAGGAGGGCTCCCTCCATCCCCCACACAGGCTGAGCGGCTCTCTCTGTTCCCAGTCCATCTAGAGCAGTGGTTCTCAACCTTGGCTGCACATTAGGATCACCTGGGAATCTTTACAATCCTGATTTCTGGGCCTCATCCTCCGGGAATTGTTTCTTTGTTACTAATGTTGTGGCCCCACCCCATAACAAAGAAACAGAATTTCCGGAGGATGAGGCCCAGAAATCAGGAGTTTAAAAAGATTCCAAGGTGATTCTAATGTGCGGCCAAGGTTGAGAACCACTGGACCCTATAGGAATCCTCCATAAGCAATCACACTTGTAATCTCTTCTTCACTTGAGTCTCCTCCCCAGAGGCAGCCGAGGGCCAGAACAGTGCCTGGCCTAGAGCAGACACAGTAACTGCGTTAGAAATAGTCTCTGGCATTGCACCAAAGCTGGAAACACCTTCCTTTCAGCAAGGAGATAATGGCCTTATTTCAAAAGAAAAGGAGGGCTCCCCAGGGGGGGTGCACCAGGTCGGCGTGGGAGGTCACTCACCCTGCATGCCCTGAGCAGGACGGGGCACAGCAGCCCAGACTCCCACCACCACTGCCTCATCCCCAGCCAAATAGGTCGGAAGAAGCAGCCCCGGGTTCGACCCCAAGAGCCCACCTCACAGACCCTCCACTGGCCTCTCCACTGGCCTCTCCCCTCAGCCTGAGCACCAAGCAAAGAAAAGCTCACAATCAGCCCAGGGAGAAAGGAGGCAGAGTCCAAACCACACTCTCTTCCCGGCAGAGATTCAGGCACTTCAGGCCGAGGACCACAGTCCCGCTTTCTCCGCAAGTTCCACTTTGGGGAAGGTGACAAGTCAGGCCTCGAGCTGATTTTCTCAGGGCTGGTTTTCTTTTTCCTTTTTTTTTTTTTCTTTTTCTTTAGAGGACTGATCTTCTGGTCATGTAAAAAATCAAATTGAACCAGGGCAAATTATCCCACAAAAGTAGTTCTCCAGAGACTGGCCTGGCCAAGCCCTGGCCTGGCCCATTTAATCCAGGTTTTAAAGGCCCTGAAAATAGCCGTCTGCTTGCACAGGCTTTCCCACCGGCCCACAGGGCACTCTGGGCCTGATGTCGCCCCCGGCGCCAGGCATACCAGCCTGGCCCAGTATCTCCATGACACAAGCACCGGAAACTTTTCAGATGACTGCAGCAAACAGGGCTTTCCGGCATTCTGCAGTTTCTCCCCATCTTGAGGAGAAAGTCCCTGCCCTGAACCTGAGGGAACTTCCATTACTCCTGAGCACAACAAGGCAAGGGCAGGGGGACTGCACCATGGTCCCGCCCTGCAGGCCCAGTGGCCTCTGGAGTGAGGGATGCTTAGTGTCACACTCCGCCCCAAAGGATGCGCAAGTCACGGTTAGAAATGTGATCTGCAAGGTTTCTACCCCTAAGAGAGAAGGCCACCTCCTCCATGAAGCATCGAGGACCGAGGCTCTAGACACGACCTCACAGACGCCACCTAAGAGGTCTGACAGCAGGCAGGGGCTCTTCCCCAGCAAGAGGAGGTCCTGCTGTGTGGGAGACAGGCACAGCCCCAGCTCCTGGCCATGGCAGTGAGCATCACCGCTCCCAGGGGCTGCTCAAGTACAAGGCAACAGGGTCAAGGCTCAGGCCTGAAACGACAAAAACTGGACTAGGCAGAGATTCATTTGTGCAATTAGCCCGCTCCCTCCCCGCTTAAATATTCACAGGTCACAAAGCTGCCTCTGGACATTAAACCCAGGATGAAGACATCAATGAACTGAGGTCTGAATGTTCCTCTGAGGAAAACAGTAGCAAGACGGGCTAAAGTATTTCCAAAATCAGTCTCTAAGCCACAGTGTTCAACAAAACCCACCGGAAAGGACAGGAATTTTGTCTCTCCTGCAGATGAATGTATGGGGGATGGTTCTGTGGGAGAGGTGGGTGAGAATTCAATTCCACAGGACCCCCAAGACCATTCCTTCCACCCCTAGGGATGCAAAGGGTAAAATTCCAGAACAGCAGCAGGGACAGCAAAGAAAGAGCTGGTTGGAATTACGTATCTCCAAGAGGCTCAATGAATGAGTCTTCTCAGAGAAACCAGGGCCATGAAATAGTGATGGCTCAGTGCAGCTGTGAGCCCAGCGTGTCTGAGACCAGAGTGGGGCCAGGCAGACGTGGGCCACATGCAGGGGAGGCGCCCGGGACCAGGCCCTGATGTTCCCACAGCCCGGCTCCTGCCTCTGGCACACCACATCTCAAGTTCTCACTGTGCTTAGGATCCCACTTTCCACTTGGGTTTATTAACTTTGGGTTGAATGCCTACTAGTATATGTTTGGAGACAAAAACAGCAAAAAGTATTCTTACTGAAATAGTTTTCACATACATATTGAGAATCTAGGTCATCACCTATGTGCCTTTTCTAATTTGGGATGTAGGATCCTGGTGTGCTCTGCCCCTGAACCTCACCATCTTCGGAACATAGAAACGGGGTACAAATAGATCTGTTACCCCACTGCCTGATTAATACACACAAGACACCTTTGCTCGGTGTAATCACCAGTTCTAAAACCAGCCTATGACTCAATTTCACAGTCTCACTTCAAAACCAAGAAGGCGCACAGCACTTGCTGACATGCGAGCTCTCCTGTGATGCTTCTGGGGGAACTTAACTCAGATTCAAGCACGGTGCTATCAGACAGTACAGAAGCATCTCCTTTCATTTGCCAGCCTACCTACAGATCAATTTCATCATCTGCAGAACAAGAAAAGAGAAACACAACCTAAATTATGGAAGTGAGATGCCTGCTCTTATTAAGTTTCAACTTTTGACCTCCACATTCAAACTGCAATACCCAGCACAAGAAGAGACGTTATCAGTTATGATCTCATGTTTGTGGGGAAGAGTATGATTATAGAGGGATTTACAGGAAATCAAAAAGGCGCTGCTTGAGAGAATGGAAAACAATAAAGCAGTCACCAAGAGGAAATGAATGGCACCCAAACAAAATGAGAAAGGAAGCTCGCTGCCTCCCAGTCAGACAGGCTCTGGGGGATCCCAAAGCCCAGCCCAGTGGCTAAGCAGGAGCTGGGGTGCCTGTTGTGGCAGGAGGCATGGTGCTGGCTGCACAGCCCCTGTCTTTCCACGCCCCCTAGTCCATGGCCTCACACAAGACCCGGTGGGGGCTCTGACAGCCCTGCATGTCCAAGAGTGCACTGAGAGAAAGGCTGACACGCAGGTAGGCCCCCGCCCGACAAGTGCTCCTCAGAGCTGCAGGGGCCAGCGCCTGGGCCCAGCTCCTGGCTTTTTCTTGGGCAAATCAAGTGCTTTCTCATCTGTAGCATGGGGATACTCAGAGAACTACCTTATAATATATACAAAATACCTCTTTAAATAAGGTGACATGTCAAGGGCTTAGCACAGTGGTTCTCAACCTGTGGGTCGCGACCCCTTTGGCGGTTGAACGACCCTTTCACAGGGGTTGCCTAAGACCATCCTGCATATCAGATATTTACATTACGAATCATAACAGTAGCAACATTACAGTTATGAAGTAGCAACGAAAATAATTTTATGGTTGGGTCACAACATGAGGAACTGTATTTAAAGGGCCAGAAGGTTGAGAACCACTGGCTTAGCAGAATACCTTGCACACAGGAAGTCTCTAAAGGTGATAGCACTTATGTTCTCACTGGATTCTTCAGCCACCCAGCAAGGAAAACCACTTCTGCTTTGTAGGAGGAAACTGATACTCAGTGCTTTAGACTGAATTTGTCAATGTCTTGCTATAGGAAGCAGGACTCTTGGAAGATGATCAGGTCATCAGAACAGAGCCCTCATGGATGGGGTTGGGTGCCTTTACAAAAGAGGCGCCAGAGAGCTCCCTGTCCCCTCTGCCATGTGAGGGCATAGAGAGAAGACGGCCATCTCTGAACCAGGAAGTGGGTCCTCACCAGACACCACGCCAGTCCGCACCTTGATCTTGGACTTCCAGCTTTCAGAACTGGGAGCAATAAATTCCTGTTGTTTATGAGGTGGTACTTAGTGAGGGCAGTCCGACACACCCACACCAGGAGTTAGGGGCTCCTCCATCCCCACGTTATGGAAGAGGCTGAGGCCCCTCCCACGCTGGGAGTTAGGAGCTCCTGAGGCCCCTCCCACACTGGGAGTTAGGAACCCCTCCATCCCCATCTTACAAAGGAGGAAGCTGAGGCTCCGAATAGTAAGTGACTTTCCAAGCAAAGTAGGCGGGGGTTAGAGGTTGTATTTGCCGGATTGGGTGGTTTATCCGTTACCCCAGACAGCTTCTCTCTACGGGGCCTAGAGACAGACTGTGTTAAAAGCATTCAGGATGCAGGGGCCCAAAGATACATCAATAAGTCATAATTTAAAGTTCAGAAAAGCCCCCTCTCTCCTGCAAATGAGGGGCCTGCCCCCCTTCCACCCAGACTCCTTCCTTCATGACTAGGAGGGCAATGATCCTGACTGCCGGGCTTGCACTGAGCGTGACTGCAGTCCCTACAGAGGCCAGCACCCACGCAATGAAAACCCACCGCTGCGGCAGTGAGGACAATGTGACATTTCTGAAACGGTTCTACTGCCATCAAATGCCAAATGAGTCTTTTCCGCCGCTGGCTTTAATAAGGTTGGGAGGTATTCTTATGAACGCAGAATCCACTTCAGAGCCTTGGAAATGTCACTAGAATTAAAGTGTGTTTGTTCCAAAGTGATGAACTAATGACTTATCCCTTAGGAGATGCTGGAGCATGCCATGTAGCCATCGTCTCTAAAGCATCGACTATAAGCAGTCATGAGGGAACGCCACATGTGGAACGTGAGTGGACTCGGCCCATTCCCGAGTATCCAGGATTTATTCTTCTGTCAACTGGGGGCTAGAGACGAGCCAGGCATTTGTTACTTTATGAAAACAAGAGGTGGCCATGTACTTGAAGAACACAGGCCCCACCCTCAGAATGTGCGGCCATGACAGGCACTGGGCCAGGGCTGCTGACAGCACTAAGCTGGCAGGCCTGCCTTCCAGCTCCTCCAGGATCAGCAGTGATGCCTGCCAACAGCCCTCAGGTCTTCACCTCCGGCCCAATCACTGGCCCCTGACTCAAAATCAACACCCGCCACAGAGCCTGCCCCTCCTAGCCATCACCATCTTTAGTCTCCAGCTGTTCAGGACAAAAACCCAGAGTCACTTTCAACTTCCCCCTCACGCAAAGGTCACAGTAGATTCCTCTCGGGAGCATTCCCCTTGACTGACGCTTTACCTCTCAACTCTGTCCCACCACCCTCCACTGCCACCTAGAACCTGCAATAGCTTCTTATCTGGCAACCTGTTCCCACTCTTGCCCTACAGTTGAGTCTCCAGCCTGAAGCCAAAATGATTTCTTAGAATGCAAACCTGATCCTACCATTCTGCTTAAATATGTCAAAGGTTTCCCTTGGTTCCCATTTCTCTCAAGACAAAGTCCAAGTTGGCACTATGGCCGACCCATCCTCTGCCCAACTCTCCAACCACCCTCCGAGCACTTGTCCAGTGTGTGGCTCTACGCGGGACACGCAAGGCGATTTCCCTTTCTCATCTCCAGCCTTTGAACAAATTCTCTCCTCCCCCGCTCCATGCTTCCCCAACCTCACCAACCACAGTGTTCCCAAGCTTCAAGACTAGGTGAGCAAGCCCTCCCAAAGAGATGAGGAAAGGTGACCATATGGCTTTAGGATCAGACGTGAGGAGTCTACACACCTCCCAGTCAGGTGATGAGGTGGCAAAGGCCCTGCCTTACTTCTCTCCTACATTCAGAGTAAGTGCAGACATATAGCAAATAAAAAACATTTTGGTGCTATCGAAGAGCAACTTGATGGTTAGGAAGAAAACTAATGGCACAGGGTTAGGGGTAGGGTTAGGGCTGCAGGGCCACTTCCAGTCTACAAAGGCAATGCCCAAGCTGAGGAAGCTTGTCCTGCTTTGACCTGCCAGAAACCAGTTATGCTGCAGGTAGGGTCACCAAGGGAAGAAAGAAGGTATAATAGGATGCCAACTACTCAAGATAGGTGCATGACATGAGGAAAACATGTTTACCTTTCTGATCATATGTAAGATATTTATTTTCAGTCTTTTCACTATCTACTTGAACTGAGCTACAAATGGTTGGCTTATTTTTAGTAGGAGCTTCAAAAGACTGAAAATAAAGGAAAAGATAAGTGAAATTTAATTGACATTCAAATGACTCATGCTCTTTCAAAAAAACAATCAACTGACAAACAAACAAAAAACCAAAGCAGACAGAAGACTCTAAGAGAAGATCTGGGAACTGGCTTGTCTGCTGGGCTCTTTGACTTGGAGTAGCAGGAACAGCAGGGTCTCTCACCTTCCTGAGCTGAGCACAATGAACAGTCAAGGTAGCCACAGGTTGTACTTACCATTCCACAATCTCCGGATGAAGAATGGTGTTGTTGACATTGAACCTACAGAGGAAAAGCAAATCAAGTTCATTAGTGCAACGGTCTATCATCTCCCAGCAAGAAACACCTCATTCAATACATGACCAAAGGGGGCCCCAAACTTTAATTTAATGACTCGCTGGCCCATATAAGGCTGCTGTTTATTCCTGCAGCAGACATGTAGTGCAATCAGTTGGGAAACAAGCTGCCATCTTCCATCCTTGCTAGGCAGACAGTTTAGCTTCTTCTACCAAGTATAGCAACATATGCATAAGGGGTGTCTCAGAAGAAATGGAGAAAGGAGCAGAATATTTGAAAAATATAATGACCCAAAACTTTGCCAATTTAATGAAAAACATTAATCTACACATGCATAAAGCTAAATGAACTCCAAACAGGATAAATTCAAAGAGCTCCACACCTAGACACATCATAATCAAACTGACAAAAGACAAAGAGAGAATCTTAAAAGTAGCAAGAGAAAAGTAATTCATCACATATAGGGAATCTACAATAAATTGGTGCTGGTAGACCTACCTGCTCTGGACCCTGGGGCTTTTTATGGGGGGGCTCAGTTTCCAAGAGTTTGGAGAGGAAGGCTGATGGGTGAGGAGATCCTGCAGGGCAGTGAAACCTTATTCTTCCTAGCCCCAGAGATCATGGAGTCTTTCCTTGTTCAATGGTAAAAACTGTACAAGAGAAATGATGGGATTTCCCTGGTCACAGAGTTGTCAATAAAAATATATATATATTTTTAAAAAAGATTGATGGCTGCTTTCTTATCAGAAACTACAGACGTCAGAAGGCAGTGGGATGACATATGCAAAATGCTGAAAGAAAAATCTGTCAACCAAGATTCTATGTTCAGCAAAGCTGTGCTTCCAAAATAAAGCAGAAATTAAAACAGTCTCAGATGAACAAAACCAAGAGAATTCATTGCTAGGAGACCTACCCTACAAGAAATACTAAAGGAAACCTTTCAAAATGTAATGAAAGGATAATAGAGAGTAATATTAATCAACATGAAGTAAAAAAGAGCACTGGTAAAGGTAGTTACATGAACAAGTATAAAGACAGTATAAATGAATTTTTTTCTTTTTATACCTTTTCTTCTCCTATCTAACTTAAAAGACAACTACATAAAGCAATAATTGTAAATCTGTGTTGATAAGCACAAAATATACAGAGATGTAATCTGTATACAATAACAGCACAAACGAGGGGAGAAATTGAACTATATAGGAGCAAAGTTTTTGTATACTATTGAAATTAAGTTGACGTTAATGCAAACCTGATTGTTACTTGTAAGTTTAAGAAGTCATTTGTAATCTCCTGGGTAACAACTGAGAAAATAACTAAAACATACAGAAAAGGAGATGAGAAAGAAATCAAAACCACATACTACCAAAAAATCAAATAAATACAAAAGAAAGTAGCAGCGAAGAAGCGGAGGAACAAAACAACATATGACATACAGAAAAAAATAACAACGTAGCAGAAGAAAGCCCTTCCTTATCAGTAATTACTTTAGATGTAAATGGATTAGATTATCCCATTAAAAGGCAGGGATTGGCAGAATGGATAAAAATAAAATGAACCAACTACATGCTCTAAAGAGACACGTTTTATTATCCCCTCCCCCCAATATATGACTTCTTACTGCATCTTTAAAATATCACAGGTAAGTCTGAGGAATCATCACCTTGCTATTTCCATAGCTAGACAACTTAGATCTCTATATTCATCAGCCACC
>NW_006289713.1:857789-876639 GCF_000327345.1 Myotis davidii | reverse complement strand
GAAACATAGATACCATCCCAAAATTTTCTGATACCCTTTTTTAATTGTTCTGGCTTGCTGAATCAAAGCAGCTGAATTTGATACAAGTTCAATGTCATTTCCTTCAAGAATTAACTCATCTTCTGGGCTTAACATACTGAACAAGAAACATCTAACCTCATCCAAACCCTGTAGATGTATTTTTTGCCCAAGAAATTTCTGATTTCAGCAAAAGAACCAATCTCCGGAATAATCATGTTAATGGGGATGTGGATGCACACAGACCTCATCTTGTACCAGAAACCCAGTATAACACCATTGGTAATGCTCTGTACATGACTGCAGATAGTGCACGGTAGCCATTCTACTTCACCATTTGTCAACCCAGACCCTCTTCTTTTTCATTCCAGGGAGGCTGAGTTCTGCACTGGTGTGACTGAAGTCCCTCTGAAGGGTGCCTCAGGGCCCTTTACAATAACTGTGTGTCCCCCCTTCAGAGTGATGTCCACGTTTTCTGAAATGTCGACAGTCTGATGGCTGAGAATGATCTTCATCCTCACAGTAGATGCGGTAAAGAGCTAAAGAGGCCATAGATTCAAAGACGAATCAGTGAAAGGATGGGAAAAGATATACATATGGTCCCCAACTTTCAATGGTTTGACATGATTTTTCGACTTTATGACAGTGTGAAAGCAATAAGCATTCAGTAGAAACTGTATTTCGAATTCTGAATGTTGATCTTTCCCCAGGCTACTGACATGCAGTACAATACTCTCTCAAGATGCTGGGCATTGGTAGTGAGTCACAGCTCCTAGTCAGCCACATGATCACAAGGGTAAACAACTGATACTCGACAGTTTACTGTGTTGCCATTGTTTTTTGGAAATTGTGTTTTGTGGTTTTGCCCCCCATCATGTCTACAAAACCCATATCTGTGTCTACTGCTTCCTGGTGAGAAGAAAAGGAGAAAGGCAATTACTTTTTGAGATAAAACTCAAGACAACTACCCAATTTTAGGCTAATGTAAGTGGTCTGAGCACATTTAAGAAAGGCTAAGCTACCAGTATGTTGTTCAGTAGGTTAGTGTATTAGATGTATTTTCAACTTATACTGGTTTACCAGGATTTAACCCCATTATAAGTCAAGTTGCATCTGTATCATGCAAACAGAAAACAAAAGAGACATCAGATAAAATAAGCCTTTTACTACACACAATAAAAGAACATTTATATTGATAAAATGGAAAATTCATGAAATAGATATAATAATTATAAACTTATATGCACCTAACAACATCTCTCCAAGATAGAGGAATCAAAACTTGACAGAAATGAATGAAAAATGGATAATTTATAATAGTTGGAGACTTAATACTTTGTGGTAATGAATAGAACAACTAGATACAAGATCAACAAGGAAACAGAAGACTTGAAAAACATTATAAACCAATTAGTCCTAACAGACTATCCAAGAGCATAATCCATTTTCTCAAGTGCTCATGGAACATTCTCCAGAACGGACTATATGTTAGGCCATAAAATAACTCCCCAACATACCAAAATGTATAATTAGTAGCTAACACAGTGGGGTTAGAGAGAAATTTATAGCTGTAAATGCCTAAATTAAAAAGGAAGGAAGTTATCTCAAATCAATGACTTAGCCTTCTATCTTAAGAAACTAAAAAAGAACAAACTAAACCCAACGCAAGACAAAAAAAACAAAATAATAAAGATTAGAGCAAAAGTAGAGAATAGAAAAACCAACAGAGAAAATAAAAAGTTGGTTCGTTGAAAAAGATCAACAAAACTGACAAAGAAACAAAGAGAAGGCTCAAATTATGGAAATAAGTAATAAAAGAAAGTATACTACGACTAACTTAACTGACAGAAGAAATGAAAAAAAATCTAAATAGACCTTTAACAGGCAAAGAGAATGAATTAGTAATTAAAAAGTCTCACAGCCCAGCCGGCGTGGCTCAGTGTTTGAGTGTCGACCTATGGAACAGGAGATCATGGTTCAATTTCTGGTCAGGGCACAAGCCCGGGTTGTGGGCTCAATCCCCACTGGGAGGCGGGTGGTGTGCAGGAGGCAGCTAATCAATGATTCTCATCATTGGTATTTGTATCTCTCTCCCTCTCCCTTCCTCTCTGAAATCAATTTAAAAAAATACATATATATATAAAACAAACAACAAAAACTCAATGAACTGGGAAGAGAAGGGAACTTCTGCAACCTGATTAAAGTGTACCTACAAAAAACTCATAGCTAACATCATACTTGATGGTCAAAGACTTAAAGCTCTCCCCTAAAATGAGGAATAGGGCAAGATGTCCTCTCTTTCCATTTCTATTAAATATTTTACTAGGTATTCTAGCCAGGGCAATCAGGCAAGAAAATGAAATAAAGGGTATTAAGATTGGACAGAAAGAAGTTAAACTATTTCTGTAGATGATATGATCTTAGAAAATCTAAGCAATACAAACACACACACACCATAAAAACCACCTATTAAAGCTAGTAAGCAAGTTCAGCAAGTCTACAAGACAGATGATCAACATTAAAAATCAGTTATATTTCTATGATGATATGATCTTAGAAAATCTAAGCAATACACACACACACACCCCCCATAAAAACTACCTATTAAAGCTAGCAAGCAAGTTCAGCAAGTCTACAAGATAGATGATCAACATTAAAAATCAGTTATATTTCTGTAAACTAGCAATAAATAATCTGGAAATGAAATTAAGAAAACAATTCTATTTACAATATCATAAAAATTTGTTACTTAGGAATAAATAAGAAGACATACAAATGTCCTATATATATATATACATATGTATGTATATATAAAACTATATGTATATATGCATAGTTCCTATATATCATACATAAAACTTTTTTAAAAATCTTGATAAGTACATTCTAATTGAGTTCAAATATGTGTCACATGAAGTTTGCCATTGTAGTATGTTTAAGTGTACAGTTCAATGGCATTAAGTACATTCACGCTGTTGTACAACAAACACCAGTGCAACCATCACCACTATCCTTCTCGAGAACTTTTCCCACATCTCATACTGAAACTCTGTACCCATTAAACACCAACACCCCATTCCTCATTCCCCCCAGCTGCTGGTAACCACTGTTCTTAGAATGTCTCTATGAACTTGACTATTTCATGTCAGTGGAATTATATAACATTTGATCTTGGTCAACTGATTTTTGACAAGGTTACCAAGAAAATGCAATAGGGGAAAAGATCATCTTTTAAACAAATGTTGCTGAAACAACTGGATATCCACACAAAAAGGAATGAAACTGGATCACTACCTCATATTATATACAAAAAGTAAATCCAACTAGACCAAAGTCCTGAATGTAAGAGCTAAAACTATAAAACTCTTAAGAAAAAAACATGGGTATAAATCTTTATAGCCTTGTATTAGGCAACAGTTTCTTAGACAATGACACCTAATGTACAATTAGCTGAAGAAAAAGAGAGAAACTGAACTTCATAAAAACTTGTGTGCCACAGGACATGTCAAGAAAGTGAAAAAACAATGCATAGAATGAAAGAAATTTTTCACAAACTGTGCAGGTGTAGTATCCAGAACATATACAGAACTTTTATGATCTATATCTATAAAAGGCTAATAAGCTATGTGTCTGACCATTCGACCGTTCAACTGGTAGCTATGACACGCACTGACCACCAGGGGTCAGATGCTCAATGCACAGGCATGGGAACATGGAACAGACTGATGAATCTCAGAGGGAAGCGGGGAGAGGGTAGGGTGGGAAGAGATTAACCAAAGATCTTATATGCATACTAGAGGTTCGGTACACCAGTGGGGTTCCTCGGCTTAGCCTGAGCCCTCTCGCAATCTGGAACCCCTCGGGGGATGTCGGACTACTGTTTTTGGCCCCATCCCCACAGGCCAGGCTGAGGGACCCCACCTGCTGGGATCAGGCTGAAACCTGCTCTCCGACAACCCCCGAGGGGTCCCAGAATGTGAGAGGGCACAGGCCAGGCCAAGGGACCACACCTGTGCCCGAATCCGGGCCTATAGTACAACAATAAAATTACAACACAATTTAAAAATGGGTAAAGGATCTAAACAGACATTTCTCTAAAGGAGATATGCATATGGCAAGTAAGTACAAGAAAAGACGCTCATTGTTAGCTATCAGGAAAACACAAATAAAAACCATAATGAGATACTATTGCACAGCCACTTACATGGCTACAATAAAAAAGATAGATAATAGCAAGTGTTGGTGAGGGAATGTAAGTTAGTTTAACAATTCCTCAACAAATTTAACACAGAGTTACCATAAATCTCAGAAATTCCATTCCTAGGAATATATACAAAGGAAATGAATACATATGTTCACACAAAAACTTGTATAAAGCAACCAAGAGTTCACCAACTGATAAACATTCAAACATAATATGGTATATATCTATAGACTAGAATATTTTTTCAGCTATAAAAATAAGCAAAACTGATTCATGCTATAACATGAATGAACTCTGAAAACATGCTAAATGAAAGAAGCCAGATACAAAGGCCACATATTGCACGATTCCATTTTTATCAAATGCTAGAGTAGGCAGATCCATGGAGACAGAAAGTAGATTAGTGGTTGCTAGGGGGATGGGAAATGACTTCCTAGTGGGTAGGATTTCTTTTTGGATGATGAAAATATTCTAAAATTGATTGTGATGATAACTGCACAAATCCGTAAATATACAGAAGCCATTTAACTGTACCATAACAGGTCAATTGTAATGTATGTAAATTGTATTCCAATAAAGCTGTTCTTTTAAACTTATGAATTACGTACATAATGAATCTTACATGTACATTTTATTTCAATAAAGTCCATTTATAAAATTGACAGAATGAGAAAAGAAATAATTTCACAAAGCACAGTTTGACATTTTCTCATACCTCTTGTGGTGACAGAACAAGCAGAGAAATCAAGAAAGATGCAGAAAATATGAATAATTACAATTAATCAACCTGACTTAACTGACATATACAGAGCACTACAGCCAACAACATGCTCTCTTCAAGTACCCAAGAAACATTCATCTTAATGATCATATGCTGGAAGTTTTAATAAACTTCAAAGTATTAAAATCCTGTTTACCAATTACAGTAGAATTAAACTAGAAACCAGTAACAAAAAGAATATAAAACCCCAAATTGTTTGGAAATTAAGCCACTGTTCAAAGAAGAAATAATGGAATTAGAAAATAAAAACATAAAATATAACCAGTGAGATGCAACTAAAACAGTGCTTAGAGGAAAATGTATAGCTCTAAATGTATTTAGTGGAAAAGAACACTGGAAACCATGATCTAAGTTCCCATCATAAGAATGTCCCTTTCTTCTTTCTCAAGAAGCTAAAGAACAAATAAACCTAAAGAAATGAGAAGAAAGTTAAAAAGAATAGAAATTAATGAAATAAAAAGCAAATATACAGTAAAGAAAAATCTATAAAGCCAAAAGTTGTTTTTTGCTGGGATGAACATAATTGAAAAGGGGACCTCAGGAGAGAGAAGGATCAGATCGGCATATCCCTGACACTGTCGTGTGCAATCCGCAGCTCAAGCTATCCGGAGACAGCTGGGGGCGCCCGACGAGGTCTAGAAGAAAGGACAGCCATACAGAGAAAGATAAATACCACATGATCTCACTCATTTGTGGATTATAGATAACAACATAGACTGATGAAAAGGGACAGACCCAAAGACTGAGAAACAGCGTTTTTTTAAAGAAAGAAAGAAAGGACAGGCCTCAGCAGAGAGCGCTTGGCAAGCCCTCAAACCCCTGCGTCCTCAGCCCTGTGAGTTCTCGGGTCAGGATATCACACACAAGGCATGCAGGCTATGACCAACCAGGGACTCTCCACGGCCTCGTTGCTGGTGCTTAAAAACAATGACCTACTGCCATGTTGTGAGGCTGTCACACCCACTCCTGGCCAAGCCTGATGAGAACCCTTAGGGACAGGGGAGAAAAGAGAGAAGGGGTATGGGCGGGTAGATAGCCAAAGCTTTTGGATTCCTAATACGCATGTAAAACTACTTAATTCAAAGTCAACCAAAACGTTGTAGAATCAAAGCCCTACTTGTGAAATATCAGAGAACACAGGCAGCCAACATGTTTCAGCGTGAAGAACAGAGAGAGCAGCAGATGACATAAATCAAGACGACAACACAGACTCTGCCTCCCATTTCACCAAATGTCACTTTGACATTAGGAAAAGCAATGGCCTATCTCCTCAACAGCCAAACACACCAGTAAAATTTCACTGTACAAATGTACGTGCGTATACACACATCCACCCACATACCCCCAAGCAGCAAAGTGACCCAGCACATAAACAAACACAGCTAACATGACAGACAAGATGAACTCACACAAAGGCAGTATACTTAGAGAAGAGGCCACACAGACACACACAGATGTGTATACAATAGACACACACTCAGAGACACACAAATGCACACAGGTGTATATTCACAAACACAAACACATACATGCACACAGACTCAGGCACACACACTCAAGAGACATAGATACACGACCAGACGCACACACCCAGACATACACTTAGACTAACACACAAAGATCCACACCCAAATATACACGTGCAGAAACACATACACTCACACAAACGCACACGCAGAAACAAAACACCAAGACAGAGAAACACACTCTGACACACACAGAAGGGTTCAAAAAACATTCACCACAATGCTGACAGGCTTTAAGTCAGGGCTATGAAATTCAGATATTCCTTGCTTTTGCCACTGTGCTAGTTAGCACTTTCTATGATGAGCATGTAATTGTGTAAAAAAACACACAAACCCACCAGTGCCTGAGCGGGTGGGGGTGGGTGGGGGGGGGCGTGTCCTAGCACAGGCTAATTCCCTGGTGGGCTCCAGCTGCGGGCTGGGTGACGCAGGGTAAGTAGCGTGGGCCCACACACCCCTGCCCCAGCCGCCGGCCTCCTCCTGCCGTTTCTAACCAAGGAGGACAGGGAGGCCTGCCTGGAAAGCCGGCCCTGGAAGAGCCCCCACTCCCCGCCCCTCCTAGGGGCTGAGGCAGGTTCTTGTCCCTGCAGGATCTCTCTCTCATGGAGATTCCAAGGGCCGTAACTAGAAGCCCAATCCCAAATACTAACTTGATACACAAGTTAACAGTAACCAGAAAGCCAAGGTCCCCACGCCATAGACCAGTATTTTGCTGTAATTGCCTAGTTTTAATAATGTCCCTCTACTTTGTGGTTTGTAAAATTCACATCTTTAAATATTAATATTCCTGAAATAATAATCCCCAAATCCAGCAATTTCATATTTAACTGCTATTTAATGGAATTAATTTGTAACTGATGGTCTTCAAATATGCAAAGCAATTTAAGTAAATGCCAAAAGATAAGAAATAAGTAGATCCTGACTAAGCAACTGATGTCAAGTATCAACCATATTCCTGTCGGGCAACAGTATGAAACAAAGCCCTCTGTACCTCACACCCCACCCCACCCCTGGCTCCTGGGCACACCCTCGGCCTGGTTTCAGGGGAGCTCTCCTGTCAGGAACGTTCCCCATTAAGCTATATGAACGTGATGTATGAGTGACCCTTGGCTAAGGCCACCTGGGCCCCCACAGACCTCCCCTTTCCCTTCCCAGTCAGCATCTCTCTCAGAACAATCGGCTCGAAAGTTCCCTTCCTCAGGCAGACACAGATCTAGCAAGTCTGACTTTGCCCCCAGGCTGCAGGGCCAACCCTTCAGGCAGCTGTGGTGGCCAAAGCCCACAGGAAGAAGCCTTGTGTCCTCCTGACTGCAGAGCTGTCCCTCCATCTCAGCCGCGCCTCACCAGGACCTGACCATGAGCCTGACCCCATCCTCTGGCCACAGCCCACAGAGGAGCCTGCTCCTTCCACACCTCTTGCGGGAACTGTCCCTGCTCCAATCCAGCCATACATGGGAGCCAGGGCCTGGGCCAGAGCCCAAACTCAACCAGAGGCCTGGCAGACCATCCCCACCTCCCCCTTCACCCTGGCTCCCCAGGGAGGACAAAGCCACACCCTTTGAGTCTAGGGAGCCCAGGCCATGGGGAGATCCCAGTGCACGTCCACCATCCCTACCCCATCTCTGGCTCCCTGTTCCCCTTGCTCCTGGTCCTCTACCAACTCCACCACTGCAAGACCTGGCACACTCCCTGCTGCGGGCAGCAGGCCTGGCCCTGACCTGGGAAGGGGGAGGGAGCTCTGAGGTCTCCCAGTACCAAACCCACAGCCCTACCAACACTGAGCCCCAGTGTGACAGACTCGAGCGGCCAACCCCGAGAAGCCACACTTGGAGGGGTCACGGGCTGCTCACCCAGCTGGAGTAGGACCCAGAGGATTGGGCATAAGTGGACGGTGAGACCACTGTTCTGCCAAGCTCCCTCCTCTCCCAGGCCAAAGGATGAAGGCAGCCTGGGACGGCCATCAGCACAAACTGAGAGGACAAACCTGAACTTCTGCTAAAGCATGTCAATCAGGATCCAAGATGGGATGTGTTGTAGGAAAGTTCAAAAGGGCCACACCCCACAATTCCAGGAATAAGGCACTTCATTAGGGCAGCAAGAAGCACCGGTGATAAAAAGCAGTTGGGCACTAGAAAGTAGGACAACAGCAAGATTCCTCTTGCTTAGGAATCAGGCTATAATTATCCCCACCAACAGCTGGAGCGGCTGAGGGCAGATGGGTGAGCTCCACTGAACTGCAGTGGCCCTGAAGGACAAGAGTCTCCCCAGGCTGGCACTGAGGCCAGGAAGTGGCAGAGTTGAGGTGCCAACAGCCAGTTGGGTGGAAGGCAGGGGGCTGGGCTGTACTAGGTCCCAGGAAAACATATGTGACTGCAGGGAAAGCACTGTGGGTGGCTGGATGCAGAGGCTGGGCCGGGGTCAGTGCCCATGGATGTGTAGTGGGGTGGAACTGCACTGCACAGTAGGATGGAGGCCCAGAGGGAAGCATAGGGGACAATACCCCAGGGGACAGAAGGGGAGGGAGAACCACAAGCAGGCCAAAGGACCCCAAAGCAGAGAGACACACAGGGAGGCTCTCACATGCAATACGTCAGCCAGGCCAGGAAACTGAGCCCCACTCATGGGTATGGTAAGGAATGCCATGCTCAGCAGTGAGGGGCCTGGGGAGCACCTCATTGTCAGCCCCCCTCTGGACAGGATCATGGGTTGGAGAGGGACCCCCCAGCTCCTGGGGGAAAATGTGCGAAGTTAGAGCAGCCCCTGGTTCTCTAAAAAGCCTCCCAAATGCTGACCATGTCGGTGGTGCTGACCAAGTACAGGGTCCTCTGGGCTGTTGGCAGGGGCTGCAGAGACTCGGGGAGGAACAGGAAACAGAAGCTGGGGTCTGCTCATGGAAGGAGAGGTTGGGTTCATAGCAGGACGACTGCCACGGGGGTCAGGATGACAGTGATAATGTCCCTGAGCCTCCACCGCAACCCACCTCTCTCCGGGAAACCTTAGGGAGCAGCCAGCAGTGCTCCGCTCTCAGGGGCTACATCCTGAGCTCCCCCAAGAACCAGGCCTGCCACACCACCCACCAGACCTGTTCTGCGGTGCTGAGCAGGCATTCTCTGCAGCAGAAACCTCTGGAGGGCAAGCAAAGACACACAGCCCGAAGCCCCACAGCTCACCCCACCCAGAGTCTTGTAATCAGCCATCCTCAAGTCTCCCTGGCCCGCTGCACAGAGAGACTGAGATGCGGCTCAGAGGGGCAGTGGGACTTGATGGGGTCTGCTCACGAGTGACCGTTTACCGAACACCAGCTCCACGCTAGGCTCCAGATGAGTGGGTCTCATTTTATCCCGACAGGTCTAAGCATGCCACACACGGGAAGCCAAGGCTCAGAGGACAATTTCTGCTGAAGTCACAGAGCTGGCCAGCAAGGGGCCATCAGGCTCCCTCCCCCTAGCTCAGGGCCCTCCCTGCACAGCAGAGAATGAGGCAGAGGCTGGAGGGGCCGGCCCATGGGACCACAGAGCCATCCCCTGGTGTAGGTGGAGGCAGGTGAGCAGGACGCTGAGCACCGGCGCCTGGCAGTGCTGGAGTGACCAGAGGAGGCCTGACTTAGGACAGGCGGCAGCGGGTTATGCCCTGCGACACACACGCCCTCCAAGGCCCTAGGAAAGACAGCATCTCCATGGCCAGCATTTCAACGAGCTGAGCTAATTGCTGCCAGCGTGGGAGATATGGCTGCTCTGGGAAAACTCCCAAGAGGATGCGGAGATTTGAGCGATGAAAAGAAGCAAACCTGACACCTGCTCCCCCTGCCCCATCTCTCTTATGTGGGGGGAGGGAGGGAGTCTTGCATATTTATGAGCTCATAATCCTTCCTAATCACCCAGACATCACACATACACACAAATTCCCGTGGCTCAGGCTCATACATAATTATAAGGCACTTCCTCTGTCATTGCCTCAGTCCACCAAAGGACGACCGAGGACGCGGCAGTGCAGTGTGGAGGGGGAGGGGCTGTGACAAGGCACAGCAGCCGGGAGGAGCAGGTGCGCGCCCCAAGGGCTAGTCTGCTGTAGCCTTGGGCTAGCAACACAGACCCCACAGACCCCCAGGGCCGGCCAACCCCAGCCCAGAGACCCGGCACCTCCGTGTTCACAGCGTGAGAGTGGTGAGGAGGGTGAGGTGCTGCACTGTGTGCCTAAAATCTGCCCTCCTGCCTGGAGAGACCTAGAAGGGGAAACAGGGTTTGGAGACGAGGCCTGGAGCTTGAATGAGGTGTGAGGGCAGGTAAGGGGGTCCAGACCGAGGGCGAGGGCAGCAGGAGACATGGGGAGTTATTGCCAGCCGGAATGGGAGAGGTTAGAGGCCAGTAGTTAGGAAAGTGGGCGGATAAGAACAAAGACCATGAGCTCAGAGGAGATCCTAGAGCAGTGATGGCGAACCTTTTGAGCTCGGCGTCAGCATTTTGAAAAACCCTAACTTAACTCTGGTGCTGTGTTACATATAGAAATTTTTTGATATTTGCAACCATAGTAAAAAAAAGACTTATTTTTTTGATATTTATTTTATCTATTTAAATGCCATTTAACAAAGAAAAATCAACCAAAAAAATGAGTTCGCGTGTCACCTCTGACACGCATGTCATAGGTTCACCATCACTGTCCTAGAGGGAAAGCGGGTGCACAAGTGGGGGCGTGCCTGTGTATACACTGCGGCCAGGGCTCTACACTGCGGCCAGGCCTCCCCAGGCACTCAGTGGGCCTGCACTCTCCCTGTAGAGCTCAACAGAGAAGAGCAACTGTTCCTTAAAGTAAAAGTTGAAGTGAGTTTAGGCAAATTATTTTCTAAGCATTTCCTCCAGGTGTCCAGTCTGACCCCCTTGGGCCTCCTCCTGTTTGTGTATTTCGTGTCTAGTTTGTAGACTGGTAAGGGCCTGCTGGCGAAGACGTGAGCTGTGGAGGATGGAGGAAGTAGTTCCCGGGGCCCCAGGACTCACTTGCTGATGCCCTCGAAGGAGGCCTCCCTGCAGACACTGCCGCTGTCGGTGTTGACGCCGCGCTGGGGAGAGAGAGGGAGAGTGAGGGCACAGATGCGTCACACAGGGCTGCGTGGCACCCCACAGCCTGCACTGAAGGCCTGCCTCCTCCAGCCAGGCTCAGAACCAGGCTCAGACTAGGGAAGAACCGGGAGCTCGCACCCCATCCTGGTGAAGCCATTCCTCCCTGCATTTCAGGTTAACGCCAAGCCGGACCCCGACCCAAGGCAGGCCCTCCTTCTGCAGCATCTTGAAAAGCAGAGAAAACTGGCCTCCTCTGTCAGTGCTCTTTGCAGACACCAGTTCAGGCCGCTCAGCTGAGGGGGTGGGTGGGAAGATCGGAGACCAAGACCACCCTCTACCCCAACCTGCTCTCCCATGCTAGCCCCATCTCATGCACACACGCACACCAATGCTCCCCACTGGCTGAGCTAAGAGCACTGTCGAATCCAGCCCTTCCAGAGATGCTGGTACAGTCCTCTCCTTTCCCTCGCTGTGAGGACACTCCAAGTGGAACGTGGACAGGAGCAAAGACAAAACAAAAGATTTAGAGAAGCGTGCCATCGCTGGAGAGGCAGGTCAGTGTCTAATGGATCCCTCCAATGAAACACACTGGACCATCCAACCACAGTCATCTAACACAACCTTCCTTCTCAGCCATCCAGACAGCAGAGCGGGAAAGAGAGACCCCAGGAAGTGCTACCAAAAATAACCAAGAAAAGCTATTTCTGTAAAAATCAATTAACAAATTAACACTCTGGGAGGAAAGAAGAGTTATACACTTTTCATGCCTACAGCCCCCCAAGGCCAAAGAAGCACAAGGAAGCAGCCTCCTTCCCTGCGCCCTCGCACAGCCTGCGCGCCCCACAGGCTACAAAGGCAGCAGCGGTCACCGTGCAGCCTGGCCCGCCCCAGGCTGCGGCAGGCCATTGGTCACTCAGTGCCTGGGTTCAAAATCTGATGGCCCATAGCCCAGTGTCCTCACAAGCAGATACCATGGTGTGTTTTTCAGATTCTTTTAACAGCAGAGGAGACATAGGATGGAAGCAAATTGATATTCTGCATCCACAAATCCCAGGAGCTCAGCCTGACACAAACACATCCTCTAGCTGGGGTTTAAGCCTTGGGGTGGGTATGGTGTGTTGTCCACAGTGACCTCACATCCCAGCACATCCCGGGAGACCGGAGAATCGAGGATGTGGTCCCGGACGTGTCTTTCTGTTCAGACTGAGCAGGTGTCATTAGTTATCACTGTGGATCGTTCCTCTCAGGTTCTCAATCCTTGACCTCTGCAGGGGCAGGTGGCTCCCTAAAGCCCCTTCCTGTGCCCAAACACTGCCCAGACCCTGGACACTTACCAAAGTCAGGAGGACAGAGGGACTCCGTGAGGTCAGCACACTGGCGATCTGGAAGGTCAGAAAGAAAAATCCACTTTAGAGCAACCAAGGAGGGATGGAGATGATATACCACCGTTACCCAGGGACAGCTCAGGTGTATTGAGCAGATCCCTAAAACAGGAGCTGCTGCTGTGGCCCCCAGCCAGCAGATGAGGAAGCTGGGGCTCACAGGGAAGAAGGGGCTTCTGAAAGCCACACAGCTGTAAAGTGGCAGAGAGGAATTCAAACCTAAGCCAGGCACACTTCTCCCCATACCATCCCGCCTCCAGGCCCCACGAGGATTCTGGGCTCCAAGCAGCCAGACCCGCCCACCCTCCAAGGCCAGTGCCTCCGCTCATCTGACAAGCAGTCCCTCCCGAAAGACCTGTATGGCAACCTCTTAGGCACTGGCCCCGCTACCTCTCGTCCCAGGGCAGACACACTTTCCTTCCTGCCCCTTATCAGTCCCCCAGCCTGTGGGATGTCAGCCATCCCCAATCCTCTCCCATTCCCCGGCCTGCATCCCCGATCTGCATCCCTCCACCATGGCCCACTCAGGCCTCATGCCCCTGTGTGCTGCTTGCTTCCTACCCCAACCCCTTGAATGAGCACACCATGTCAACTCCTCTCTCCATGCCTTCCTAGGGCTCTCGCCTCTGCCTGCCATGCCTTCCCCCATCTCAGCCACTTCATCAATTCATACTCAGGGCTGAGGCCCCTGCCCCCAGGCAGGTTCATTCACTCCCTCCTCTCTGGCCCCACTGACCGTCATCATTCCCTTGGCCAAGTGCCCATCATGCTGCCTTAGCCATGATGTCTGCAACCAGAGGTGCCAACCACCCTGGTGGGAGCACTTCTTCCTCTCCTGGCCCCCCACCCCTCAGTCTACTCCGAGCCTTAGCTACTGCAGCCCCCACAGGATCTGGGCCCCAGGGCAGAGAACAGTCTTCTCTCTGCAGCCCTTGCCCCTCCCCACATACCCACCCGAAATGCTTTAGTGCCCGACATAGAGCGAGAGTGAGGAGGATCTGCTGTCTGTTGTTTTACAGCTTTCCTGAGCTGTCACTGACATATTCTACACTGCACATATTTAAAGTGCACATTTTGATAGTTTTGACATGTGTATATATGTGCTTTTTAATACTGAGAGGCTCACAGGGAAAACCTGGAAGATACTGAAAACTATAAAAACATAAAACACATCTACAATCCCATCCCCAGAGACCTTTTATCTCTGCACATAAAAACAGAGATCCGTAATGACATTTGGATCATATGAAGTTACACGCTTCGCTTATTCCCCATCATTAAATATTCTCCAAGCCCGCGGTTTTTACGGTCACTACCACTGGGGACGGTGAACGTCCAGTGAGCCCCTGGTCATGCCTGTGCCGGCACTTCAGACGTCGTCTCATTTAACCACCATGAGCCGGTGCTGCAGACATCCAGACTTCACCAAGGAGAAAGGCTTACAGGTTCGACTACCTGCCCAGGTTTCCAGTTAAAAAAGAGTAGCGCCCAGAGCTAAACCTACGGCTGTGAAATATTCTCTTACCAGATAAGGCATAAGTTATTCATTCTTCTGTTGGACACAAATTATTTCTAAGGATTAACTATGATAAATAATGCCCTGGTGAACATCCTTGTACATGAGCCTTTATTTCCTTAGATAAATTCCGTAAACATTTTATTTCCTTAAAACAAACAAACAAATCTGACCCAGTGAAACTTCTAGATGAAAAGCCATATACTTTGTCAAGATTTCTGATGCTCAAGGCCAGATGCCCTCCAGACTGAACCAACCACCTCCCACCAGCAGTGCCTGAGGCTCCATCTCCCTGGCACCCCCTCGTTGACTCAGTAACGGCTCAGAGAGCCTCTGCTGCACAAACGATCGGCCTGGCGCAGGCCCTGCTACTCCGCAGGCCCTCCTGGAGTGTGTGGGGGGAGGGGTTCATTAAAAGGGAGAGCCTCGCTTCGAGCCCTGGGTATGTTGTCACCTTGGTGAAGGGTCTCCATTCATCAGCACAGAACATCCTGTCAATTATAGCAGCAGGCACTTGGGGACGCATGTGCTACTGTCCTTGGGAGAAAGGGGTAGGATAACAAGTGTGTAAGCTGATGCTTTTTCTCTTAGCAACAACTCAGGACGTGCTGCTGAGCAACGGAGGAGAAAGCAGCCCTCTCAGTGCCGCGGGACGGACGTGCAGGCGCGTCTCGGCCCACAGAGGAGGCGGGTGCCTGCTAGTCCTGGCAGGGCCACATGGTCTATTGATCACAATTGCTTGAGTGGGTCCTGGTTACCTCTGCGGCTGCCAAACCTCCCCCAGCCTAGCAGTTCCATCTGCCTTTCCCCTTCCCTGTGGAGACCCATTAGTGCTACACTCTCATCAACACGGCCTGATTCCATGCCTCAAAAATTAAGGGGACATGACACGGCTATATGCTACCGGCTTGAAATGCAGCCTGGGCACACAGGACAGCACAGCTCTGTCAACACAGGGCCTCATTTCTTCTTTTTTTTAATAATATATTTTCTTTTTAAAAAAATACATTTTTGTTGATGTTAGGGACAGAGAGATAAAAACATCAACAAGAGAGAATCATTGATCACCTCCCTCCTGCAAGTCCCACACTGGGAATTAATCCCGCAACCTGGGCATGTGCCCTGACTGGGAATCGAATCATGACCTCCTGATTCATAGGTCAATGCTCAACCACTGAGCCACACTAGCCGAGCACAGGGCTTCATTTTCATGGAGTGTGGTCACCAGGGACCCATCGGGTCTCACAGACCAGTGCCACATTGATTTCCCAGGCAGCCTGGCCTCTCCAGCAGGTCGAGGTGGAGAGCACACACAGATCTCATCAGAGCCCCATGGACAAGGGTCCTCCCCTGCTGACAATCAAAGGCTCCCTGTGGACACCTCACATGCCCTCATGTCCAGAGCTCCAACCAGCCCTGCAGGCCATTCTTCACGGGTGAGCCCGAAAAGGGGGCTGGACAATCACAAAGCCCACACTGCTCCGGGGATCTGGGCGTCACCACAAGAATGTAAGCGCCTGAATGAACTTTTCCATGGCAGTCTGAAACAGGGGTGCACAACACTGGCTGGCAATGCATTTAAATTTTGAATTTGTTTCTAAAATTTAAGCATCAGGAAAGATCACAAACAATATGGATTTATTTGCAGCTACTCTTGAACAATCAGAGTATCTAACCAGGCTGGGCCAGCAGTTCACATAGCAGCTGCCTCGGCAGAGGTCCCGCCACAGACCCACCCCTCCCTGATGCCTCTCCACACCGTGGCAGCATCCATCGCTGTGCTGCCACAATGGATTCTCTTATATCCATCCTGCCTGCATCGGAGCCGGTGACCCTTGTGCCTCCCAACATCTGCCCGCAGCCATTAAGAACAAGGGTACCATGTGCCCTCCGCCTCGCCAGCTCCCACCCCATCACGAATACCAACCTTTGCACAGCACCTCAACAGCAATGCCTCTCAGGGTTCTCCTGAGTGCCCCCTTCTCAAAGGAACCACCATTCGCTCTACCTTCTCAATTATGAAACTCAGGATCATCATGGGGAGGAAGGGGACTAGGCAGCCAGGTTCGCAACGTCAGACACCTACATGGTATACTTGCTATCAGGTGACCAGTCATGCCTGGGGCTGGGGCCTTCCTGTCCTCTTGCAGGAGACAAGTGTCAGCTGCTTCCTGGCTGGGGCTGGTCACAGACCAAGGCTGCCTGAAGTTCCATGGGCCTGAGCACCTGAGACCTGGCCCAGCCCCAGCAGAAGGCTTCCTGTCACCTTCCATGGTGGAGCAGGCCTGGGGCCTCCAGTGCCTCGGCCCAGGTGTCTCAGTCCATCCAGCAGCCTGTATTTTTGACAGACTCCATGTTGAGCCAGAGAACCAAAGGCACCTGACAACCTGCGTCACCTCCGTGATGTGTCCTGCAGCACCCTCTCATTTCTGACAGGGCAAATGCAGGGGCGAAGGGCCAGGCCTCGGGTGTCCAAAAGTCCAGAGGCAGCATTCTACCTCTGCTGCCCCAGCTGTCGGACTGTGGATGAGGCCCTTCTCACCTCTGAGCCTCAGCCTCGGCCTCCTCCCTGTGATGGGGTGAGAGCTGTGGCCTACCATGGGACAGGTGGGGCGGGAGGGGAACGAGGGGCTCTGTAGGAGCTGGCAATACTGAAGCCTGAAGGTGCCACCCTGGAGTGAAGACCTGTCTCACAGTCCACATGAACCCTCATGTCCGATGGCACCACAGCAGCGACAGTGTGACCAAACTAAAAACCGGCAACGATGGGGTGCGGTGAAGGCGCCTGAGCCTGAAGGAGGGCCCATTCCCTGGACTCCACCGAAGCCCTCGTGTAAGGTCCTGCTTCACAAATACAGACTCCATGAGCGGAGCTGCAGGCTGTGATTCTATACTGTCATTACGGGCTTTCCTGTTCTGGCCCTCAAGACCTCCCCGGTTTTACTGTGTTTGGAGGCCAGTTCTCTTTTCTCCTCAGAAATGACAGCATGAATGCGGCTGAGTTCCCCCCAGTCACAAGATGCCTGACGGCAGCTGGGAAAGCTGTGGCACAGACGCCCCGACGTGGTGGGCTGAGTCCCAGGACCCGTCTCAGGCTGCCCCTCCAGGTTTCGCACTGCTGCTTGACCCTGGAAGGTCAAGTTCCCAAAAGGCAGTAATGTTAAAATGCACTTGATGGAGGCAGGAGGGATCAGATACCAAAGGGGAGGGTGTATCAGAGCTGATTGAGACCCAGGGCTGAGCAGGATAAGCAGGTCCCTCCCTCTCTAGCACTTGGAAACACAATGTAAGTGGCAATGACCTTGTTAAGGGCATACAAATAAATGTTCAGACTACTTTAGATTCTCTATCCAAAGAGATCAATACATCAGGTCACGGGAGTATTAACAGACTCTTCTCAACCTTCCTAATGCCGCGACCCTTTAATACAGTTCCTACAGTTCCTCATGTTGTGGTGACCCCCAACCATAAAATTATTTTCATTGCTAGTTCCTAACTGTAATTTTGCTACTGTTATGAATCGTAATGTAAATATCTGATAAGCAGAATGTATTTTCATTGTTCGCGACCCACAGGTTGAGAACCGCTGCTTTAGATGCTAGGAGTCACTCCCAGAGAATTTGGCATTGAAATCACATGCCATAACATAAAGATCCATCAAAAGTCCCCCTCTTTCCACAATCCAACCAGGCAGAGCGCTGCCAGAGCAGGCCCCCGCAGCCCTGTGGACGTAAGCTGCGCTGCTTCACCGAGGCCCTTCTGGTCAGGCACCATCGCACCCTGGTGATGACTCACCCATGCGGTCACCTTCTTCACCAGACCCTGCCCCTGGCTGCTGACTTCAGCCCTGGGTCTCAACCAGCTCTGATGCCCACAGGACCCTGATTGGGAAGGCAAAGAGCATGACAGTAAAGCCAGGGGAAAGAACCAGGCCTTAGTGACAAATACAGACAGTCAAGGGCAGGGTACAGACCAGAACACCACCAGTGTCCACCATGACCACACCCGGTCCCAGGAGTCAGGGGAGGGTGCCAGTGTGGGCTGGAGTGACAGGAAGGCCCAGGCCAAGCCGGGAAGGCACAGAGATCAGACTTTGCCAGTGACATCCTCCCGCTTGCAGCTCAGCTCCACCACTGAGTCAGGGCACTGCCCTGCAAAGCAGGGGCCTGTCTCCTGAGAGATCTGAGGTACACGTTTCCCACCTGCTCTCTCCAAATGGGGGCACTGCCGAAGGGCTAGTGGTCAAGTGGTGGCATCCTAGACATCCACCAGGCTGCGGCAGTGGGAGAGGAGGAAATCCAGGGCAAAGGGGTAACTGAAGCCCTCGAGTTGCTCAGAGAGGAGGCGGCAGCTCCTGCCCTCCTCTGTG
>NW_006289713.1:855795-856745 GCF_000327345.1 Myotis davidii | reverse complement strand
TAATTTGGCATTGAAATCACATGCCATAACATAAAGATCCATCAAAAGTCCCCCTCTTTCCACAATCCAACCAGGCAGAGCGCTGCCAGAGCAGGCCCCCGCAGCCCTGTGGACGTAAGCTGCGCTGCTTCACTGAGGCCCTTCTGGTCAGGCACCATCGCACCCTGGTGATGACTCACCCATGCGGTCACCTTCTTCACCAGACCCTGCCCCTGGCTGCTGACTTCAGCCCTGGGTCTCAACCAGCTCTGATGCCCACAGGACCCCAACTGGGAAGGCAAAGAGCATGACAGTAAAGCCAGGGGAAAGAACCAGGCCTTAGTGACAAATACAGACAGTCAAGGGCAGGGTACAGACCAGAACACCACCAGTGTCCACCATGACCACACCCGGTCCCAGGAGTCAGGGGAGGGTGCCAGTGTGGGCTGGAGTGACAGGAAGGCCCAGGCCAAGCCGGGAAGGCACAGAGATCAGACTTTGCCAGTGACATCCTCCCCCTTGCAGCTCAGCTCCACCACTGAGTGAGGGCATTGCCCTGCAAAGCAGGGGCCTGTCTCCTGCGAGATCTGAGGTACACGTTTCCCACCTGCTCTCTCCAAATGGGGGCACTGCCGAAGGGCTAGTGGTCGAGTGGTGGCATCCTAGACATCCACCAGGTTGTGGCAGTGGGAGAGGATGAAATCCAGGGCAAAGGGGTAACTGAAGCCCTCGAGTTGCTCAGAGAGGAGGCGGCGGCTACTGACCTCGTCTGTGTACTGGACGTTGTCCACGGCATACTTCTCCTGGAAGTGCTCCTTGGGGTGGATCCTCAAAGACAAAAACAAGGAACACCAGGGTCAGAGTTTGGGCACCTCCTTGCCCCCAAGCCCAGGTTATGAAGCCCTGGCCCATCCCTAGTCCACTGGCACCTGGCACCAGGTGGGTCTGCCCATCACAGATTGGGGCAAAGT
>NW_006289713.1:845788-855745 GCF_000327345.1 Myotis davidii | reverse complement strand
ACACCACACCTGACCCCTCAACCTTACCCAGTCGACCTCTGCTCCTCCTGCGAGTCTGCACCCTGGCCGCCTGGAATAAGCCCACCAGGCAGCACTCCCGCCCTTTGGGGCATGAAGCAAGCTGCCTTCCAGGCCCCACAGAGCCTCTTTGAAGGAAAGTTAAAGATTTAGCATCTTACAGAAGTCAATACCAGCATTACTCACTGTGATGAGAAACGTTCAAGCTTACTCATCAGCTCTGAGACGTCAGCCAGTGAGAACACAGAGCAGAGGAGGCTGGGCAGCCCTTGCCCACCTCACAGAGGAGTCCTGGTCACGGCTGCTCTGGGCGGGTCCCGGCAAACACCACGCCACCCCCAGCTTCTAGGTCAGGGGATGAGTCACTGTCACTGCCTGTGACAAGGCTCTCATGAGAAGAAGCACTAGACATGGAGGGGGCTAAGGGGTGCTGAAAACCAAGTCTCATGACGCACGCATCATCCCACGCCCTGGCACCACATCAGCACGGGTCCTGCCTAGGATCGCATGGTATTCTAGCCACCAAGTGTTAGAGCCAAAAGAGTCCTCAAAGAAAAACAGCAGATGGTTTTCAGACTGTGCTTCCTGGGCTCTCAGGGGTGAGTAGATGACAGGGGTGCTGGGCAGGCTCAGAGGGGACAGGGCAGGGAGGGCACTTTGGGACTCAGAGGTGACCACCTCGAAGAGGGGGCTCCATGTGCCTTTGAGACACACTCAGACATCACTACCCAGGAAGCAGAATCCCTCCCCTCTCTGAGCCCTGCACCACTTCCCTCTCTACCCAAGCAAGCATCCCAGCCCAGACTGTAATCACAAAGCACAGAGTGATGACCTGAGATAGACAGGTGGCCTCAGGGACAAGCAGCAGGGAGCCCACAGCCACACGCAGCAAGCTGGGCCGAGGAGATGATGGTCTCGCTGCAATGGGCTGCTCAGGGCCCCTGAACACTATTTGCTTCATTTCCCTTTGGATTCTCTAAAGTGGGCAATGGGTGTCAAGCTCCTACTGCTGATTAAATTTGCACAATCCAGGCATACTAGCTTTCACACTTGAGCCAGGACTCAAAGTTAAGTGGCCAGAGCCTGGTGCCTCCATCAGCACCACCTACAGCAGGAACTGACGACAAGCACTTTCTGGGGCACTGGAGGCCCCGGCTCCAAGCTTACCAGACAGCTGGCTGACCCCTTGCTACTCAGGGGTGAGTGACGCTCTCAGCAGAGCTGGAGCTGCAGACGTGTGCAGATGTGCACACCAGGAGCGCAAGAGGCCACGCAAGAGGCTGCGCCATTGGCAGCGTCACCAATCACCCACTCTGACTGCTCTGGCTGCAGTCCCGGCCCCAGGACTAACAATCTGTGTCCTCAGAAAGTCCCCAAACCACCTCTGGGCCCGTCACTTAATCACCTCCAGCTGTGACAGCATCAAACGCAAACTCCCAAAAGACTGGGGAAGTGCCACAGACCTGCTTTCAAGACCAGCCTCAATGCTCCCTAAGACAGGCACCTTGGTGTTAGGGTGACTGTCACCCCCAATCCCAACGGGAACCCTAATCCTCCCAGCTCACCCAACCCCCTCAGCAGAGGGACACCCAGGAAATGTGTTCCTGCCTCCCTGCCTGGGAGTCTTGGTGGTCAGGCCTCAGAAGACTTGGCATTTCTGTGTACTCATCCTTTGGTCAAGGCCGTAACAATGCGGAACCAGAGTAGGTGGGGGGAAGGAGGGGGCAAAAGGAAGGTGAGCACATGGCAGGCTCTCCCAGGGTTGTGCGCTCAACTATCCACCCTTCACCTACCGACCACAAGTCATTCCACTTGCCACAGAAGCTAAGGAGCACCAAGGGCCAGCCAGCCCACGGGAGAGCCTGCCACTGCCACCCTGATGTCCGGGAGGAAGTGCAGGTGTCACCCCACCAGATGCCCTCTGTCCTTCTCAAGAGCTGGATGACACAGTCCAGAGCGCACATGGGCTTCAAGAGCCAAAACCCCCAACTATCGATAGGCCTGGCTCTCCGCAGGAAGACCCATTTGACAAATACAACCTGAAAGGCCGTGAGCATCTTTTCTGGCACTTTGCACATTATTCTTCTCTAAAGGGCAAAGATAATTAAGTTTGAATAGTACTATTTTTCATGTTTTAGAGCTAATTATAGTAAAAAACCACTTAAATACCACCCTGAGGAATAAGTGTGCCAGGTCACCATGTCAAGCCAGTGAGGGGAGGCCTGGCAGCCAAGACTTGGTGGGGCTGTCGGGAGGAGTGGCACGTCCACGCGAGCCCCGCGGAGCTGGCCGGAGAGGTCACTGGGCAGCTATAAACCTGCTGAGGGCCAGCTGGCGGTGGCCACACAGAGGGCCTGCACCCTGCTATCTGGAGTGTGGGTCCAGAAGGCAGCTCATGCCAGATCCTGTCACATGGGAGATCCAAACAGAAGCAACTGGACTAGAAAAGGGTGGCTCAGCAGGGAAGCTGGCCAACCCCAGACACTGTCCCTTCTAACTGCCGGAGAGAGGAGTGTCCCACTCAAAGGAGGCCCTGCATCCAGGTGCAGCCAGTGTCCAGGGAACGCCGTGCAGGCCTCTGCCAGCAGCTGGGGTGACGGGAGGCCTTTCCCAGATCCCAGGGTCAAGGGAGATGCAGCGGGTGCCACTACCTGTGCAGGCCTCCAGCCGGAAGGAGACAACATTAATGCCCATAGTTCAACTTCTAGAGCAGGGGTCCTCAAACTTTTTAAACAGGGGGCCAGTTCACTGTCCCTCAGACCGTTGGAGGGCCGGACTATAGTTTAAAAAAAAAACTATGAACAAATTCCTATGCACACTGCACATATCTTATTTTGAAGTAAAAAAACAAAACGGGAACAAATACAATATTTGTATTTGCATGTGGCCCGCGGGCCGTAGTTTGAGGAACCCTGTTCTAGAGAATGACATTCCTGAGTGCAGGTTGGTTGGCTAGCTGATCACCTGCATGCGGTTAATAAAAAAAAAACACCTCAAAGTTAGAGCAATTACCATCAATTCTCAACGCCTAGACTAGAGCCTGCCTTCAGCGGCAGACAGTGCTGCTGCTTTCCCTCTGCCCTCTGCCCAGGGAGCACCTGCTCTGGACCGGCAGGCAGCACCTTTTCAAGATCCCATCAGCTTGTCAGAGAAAAGCAGACCTCTCCAAAGCCATGCGTGCACCTGCTCCTGGTGACCACGCCTGTGAGTGGACCACAGGCAGCATTCCTCAGAGAGTGGGACAGGGAGAGCCCAGACGTCCAGGAGGAGAGGGACAGGGAGAGCCCAGGCGTCCAGGAGGAGAGCCCTGGCTCCAGGGGGAGGGCCCAGGCTCCAGGGGGAGGGCCCAGGCTCCAGGGGGAGGGCCCAGGCTCCAGGTGGAGGGCCCTGGCTCCAGGGGGAGGGCCCAGGCTCCAGGGGGAGGGCTAATCAAAATGATGCCTGTGATCAGTAGGGGGGCCATGGAGAGGATCCTGGCCAGGCCTCAGGCTGCCGGGACGAGGCTCCCCCAAACCACTGGGGGTAAGAGCCAGAGGAACTCCCTCAACCCTCCTCACGAAGACCTGCACCCCCATCAGTGCCCCACACTCTCCCTTGAAGACAGAGCAAAGCCACCAGACAGGCTGAAGCAGCTTTGATCCTTGTGACCCAGGTGTGTGTACAGGGTGGGGGGCAGTGGCTGTGAAAAACCAACATACAACACACTACAGATATCATATACAACAAAACCACATGCACCACCATACACACACATCACCCACCCTCACCCCACCCCTCCATGCCTGTGCACACACACCACCCCACTACACACACCCCCACCCCCATGCACACACACCACCTCACTGCACACACCCCTACCCCCATGCACACACACACCACCCCTACTATACTCACACACACACCCCACCGCCCACCCACACCATACATGTACACACACCACATAGGCATACATACAAAACACACACACACACACACACACACACACACACACACACACATCAGTTCCCATCTCAAAAGAGCAGTGCTCAGAGCCTCGGGCCTGGAGACATTCGCTCACACCACCCCTGGGCAGTGCCTCCTCCCTACAAACCCCGAGCCAGGCTCACTGTCCTGAGCTCAAAGCCCCAGGTTTCCAACAGGAGCAGAATGCAACCAAGTTGAAAGGCTCTAGGAGGGTCCCCCAACTTGGCCAAAGTCACTCGCTCTCTGCGGGTGCTGACACTGTCCAGGGTGCTTTTCCTGCCTTTTCCGAGAACCCGATATGCCACCAGTTAAAGCTGCCGTCAGCTAAGCCTGACTCTGACAAACATGATGGGAACACTCTCGCATCAGAAAGGCACAGACCCATGTAAGCAGACTCCACATAAAAACAAATTGGAAACTACCACACTCCTGTCCCAAAAAAGGCTTGGGGTGAGGAACAGACCCAGCACCAGGCTGCCCACATGCCCCTCAACGCCTGTGGCCAGACAACAGGACAGGCTGTTTACGCAGGAAGTGGCAGATCTGCAGATGGGGGTGTTGTTTCCCTGGGCAACTTTATCTGCCAGATGGATTTTCAAAAGCCATCAGATAGAGGCTCAAAAGGAAGCTGAGGAGCTGAAGGTCAAACGTTCCGTCTGGTGGGCTTTGATTGCAAAGGGCAGGTAATCCCATCAGCCTCACTCCTCCCGAGCTCTACTGAGTATGAGAGCGCCTGGAAACGGCCGCACATCAGATCGGCCTCTCCCCAGCTGCGGCTCCAAACAAGCAAGCTCTTAGTGGTGCCCTATTTCAATCATGCCTTCTCTCCCCAATGCGCAGGACAGGAGGGCCAGGAGACGGTCAGGGCAGAGGAAGAGAAGGCCACTGTGGGGAGCCAGGCCTGCAGGAGACAAGGCTGAGCTCTGCACCGGAGCCGAACACCCTTGGGACCACTGTGCTCCGTCTGGCTGCCCAGTGTGCACACGGAGCCTGTCTGACAGGCGGACCCACCCTGCAGACCATTTGTACCCTCAAAGGCCAGCCGTCAGCAGGCTTCCAGCAGGACAGGCCGTGGATTGCACAGGCCAACCCCATTTCCTCTCTAATGCGGGCAGCCGTAGGGATTCCGCCAGGAGCGGAGTAAAGGTTGACCGTGGAGGTCACAACACCATGGGGAGGCTAGAGCTGGTTGAGGCCAGAGCCGCCTTCCCAGGAGCACCTGCATGGCCTGCCTGGGTCTGCTGAGCTAGCAGGAAAGTGCCCGATGGACTGAGGAGAGCCTGCTCCAGACCAAACCCATTTCTCTGCTGGCACAAGACTCACTCTGGTAAAGCAGGCAGTCTACCTCAGAGGCCTCCTCCAAGTCCCCCTCCACACCCCACCCAGGGCTGGGGCAGTGCGTGGGCTCTCACTGGGCCCTGCTCAGCCATGCCCAGTGCCCTTCCCCTCCCTCTGGGAAGAAGGCAGCAGACCCTCCAGTGCCCCCTCCGCCCAACGCATGACACAGCAGGAAAACGTTTATGTCATCTGCCCAGGGACGTCTGAAAGGGCAAAACTTAAGTGGTTGCCCAGCCATCCACCACAAGGGCCAACGAGATTGGGCATGTCCACTCCCACCCCGGGGCCAAGCCAGGTAAACACGCTGCCAGGAAAAGCCCACCTGCTTCTCTCGCGCTGCCAATTCTGCTTGGAGCTGTCTTCACAGCACAATCGAAGGCCCAGGGCCAGGGATCCCACCAAGCGGGCTCAGAGCAGAGCTGTTACCAGCTCATGGGGCGAACCCCTCAACTCAAGGCAGCAGAGGAGGCACCTGCCAGGCCAACAAAGGAGGCTATGGGGTTGGCACTGAAGGGCTGGTGGGGAAGGGCGGCACGTGAAGCAGAGGCGTGCAGAGGGGCCTGCCCTGGCCCTCTGCACAGAGCATGTCCCTGCAGCAGCCAAGTGCCTTGTCATTCAAACCAGCCACAGACAGGCCTGCGCACCTGGTAATGAGCGTTCAGGGACACGAGGCAGCGAAGGCTGCAATTTATACATTAGCCACAATAATCACTCTCCAGGCAGAAATGACACGCTGGAACGTGGTAACTAACCATTTAGCGGGATCCTCTGATCACCTCAAGTGTCCCCGGTTAAGTACAGCTTCCGCCTCAGCACCACTGCTGAGAGGAATGGCTGCCGAGAGAGGTGGACACGGACAGGGCCCTGGGCTGGCAGGTGCCATGGGTGATGGGGGAGGGGTGTCTCAGCAAGGCCCAGGCCTCTGCTCCCGTGCTTCTCACACACTGCTACCCTATCTCAGGTGAGCCGGCTAAGGCAGGTACACATCTGTGGCCCCTGGAACTTAGCCAAGAGGCGGGCACACAGCAGGCATCCAGTAATGCCCTGCTGTTGGTGCTGGGCCTCAGAGAAGGGCCCTAGGTTGTCCTCTCTGACTGGAGCCAACTCCCACCACACCCACTGCGGGGCCACCTTCCACAGAAGCCATGCAGGAGTGCTGGTCCACTGAGCCAGAGCCTCAGGCACTTTAACAAAGCCAGGAATCCAGAATTTTAAGATTAATAAGCGGTATCTCTAAACAAAAGAGACCACAGTTATTGCTCTGGCGCTGACACCCCTTCCCAACCGAGGGTGCAGGGCTCTGGCCCAGAGCAGGCTGTCAACAGGCCTGACCACTAACCCCCCCCCCTTTGCTACTCTTCCCCTCCTTGCAATCCACAAGAGGGCCCTGCACCCCCACCCCTGGCCAGCCGGCCTCAGTGGGCACAGTGACATCACCCAGACTGCTCCTTACTTGCCCATCCAGGTGGCATGGCTGGCAGGAAGCCTTGGCACAAACAGCGTCGACTTCCCGGTGTCGATGTCAATCACGCCGTAGCAGCCCGGCTCAGTGACTCCGAATGCCCAGTGAAAGAAGGACTCCTGTGCAGGAACGAGGACCACGGTTACCCCGTCAGCAGGACAGAAACACGAGGATCAAGGGAGCTGGGGCACCTGCCTCAGGCTGGCCGCCCTTGAAGACTGGCCCCCAGCCTCACACAACCCTCGATCTCAGCTCTCTGCCCCCACTCCGGCTTCGGGCTGCCTATCTCTTCCTTCCAGGGTTTGGCAGGGGGCAGCCTGGCTGGCTCCTCTGGCACTGCTTTGAGCCTTTTCTGATGATATGTTTCACACACATGCCCCAGGCCCACCTGTACCCCCACCTCACTGGCCACACCCCTTGGCCCTTGATAGGGCAGAGGGTACCCATGAGCACTACAGGTCCAGCTCAGCCCTGCACATGCCCCTCTGCCACCTGAATCTCTGCAGCCTCAATGCCGCAAGCAGGCAAGATGCCACCGTGTCTTAGACACCAGTCTGGACATCTGCAGGGAAATGGATGCCTCCACTTAGGACTTCTTACTTCCTTCTCCCACCCCCGGGGCTGCTGCTGACTTCCGTGTTTAGCAATAAACACTGAGCTAAAATATCGGCAGAAAGGTATAGCAAGTGGAGGAGGAACTCTTCTAAAATTAACCTTGCAGAACATCAGTGATGGAGCCAACAGCTGAATTTAGGAGATCAGTTTTTAAACCACAGAACATGTAAACTTCAAGAGGCATCAAGACAAGTCAGAAAAAAATTTAGACCTCCACGTCTAGCAACCAGGGCACTGCAGGCTTGTGGCTACAAGAACAAGGAGACAGAGGGAACCCTTCCAGCAGGAGGCGCTTTCGGTAAAAACACTGTCATCGCTCTGGGCAGCAGATCTCAGCCAGTCTGTGCCCTGTGGAGTGGACAGTCTAGCTGGGGAGGCCAGGCCTTGCCACCTCCTCTCCACACTCAGCTCCCTTCACGTTCCCCTGCCTCCTCCCCAACCTGGCTGCTGGATGGTCATATCCCTTAGGCCCCTGGAAGCTGGGCGGCCATGTCCCTTAGGCCCCTGGATGCTGGGCGGCCATATCCCTTAGGCCCCTGGATGCTGGGTGGCCATGTCTCTTAGGCCCCTGAATGCTGGGTGGTCTGTCCCTTAGGCCCCTGGATGCTGGGTGGTCTGTCCCCTAGGCCCCTGGATGCTGGTGGCCATATCTCTTAGACTCCTGGATGCTGGGTGGCCATATCCCTTAGGCCCCTGGATGCTGGTGGCCATGTCCCTTAGGCCCCTGGATGCTGGGTGGTCTGTCCCTTAGACTCCTGGATGCTGGGTGGTCTGTCCCCTAGGCCCCTGGATGCTGGGTGGTCTGTCCCCTAGGCCCATGGATGCTGGGTGGTCTGTCCCCTAGGCTCTGCTTGTCCCCAGGGAGGTCCTGGAGTTCCCAGTGTGTCAGGCCCCAGCTCTGGGCATGGCAGGGAGAAGAAAGCACTAGACTTGGAGTCTGGAAATGGGGTTCTAATTAATCCCAGCTTCACTCCTGGAGCCTCGATTTCCTCATCTGTGAAGTAGGTGCAATGCTAGGATCAACGAGAGTGGGGCCAGCTCAGGGCCTCCCTGGTTTTCTCAGTGAGCTCCTCTGTTGAGTGTCCTTGCTCCTACGCCTGGGAACTGGGTGATGTCAGCGATTCTCAGCCAATGCCTCCACATCCAGACTGGCTTCCTGCAGCTGGGCCACCTGCCACCCCACAGGTTTCCAGAACCTCAAGGAGCTCCTGGACCGCTTCCCAGGTGAGGGTCTCAGGGTCAGCACTGGCCAAGCTGGGAAGAATGCCTGGGCCTCCGGCTCCTGCTCAGCACCCTGCTCACAAGCCTCCTCCCTGACCTCTGCAGCCCCGTCCTCCCTGCTGCAGGCAGAAGGGACTGAGCCCCTCTCCCCACTCCTTCCCTATCTGCACCTCTCTCTGGCCCTGGGAAGCTGCCCAGCCCACCTTCTGCCACCCACTCCTATGGACACCATCCCCCCACCTGGAACACCCATCCCCAGCACCACCTGTCAGAATTCACCCTGGCCTCCAGCAACCACACCAAACGCTGCCTTCTCCGTGAAGCTAGCCTGCTTGCTCCCCCGGGAATATTATCCTTCGGTACTCTGACCCGAGAGAGCTGAGACTGGCTGGTCACAGCTCTGCCCCAGGAATGCAGGCTTCCTTGGCGCCCAGGCCCAGGCCTACCTTCAGAGAGCCTCTCAGGGTCCCTCAGGAAACAAAGCTGCCCAAGGCCCTCCAGGCTGGATGCTGGAGGAGGAAGGCAGCCACCGGAGGCCTGGAGTAGGGGAGCTGCAGGGGTGGGCTCACCTGACGGAAGAGGACCCCGGTGTCCGTGCAGTAGCGCTGCGTCTCCTCCCCACCCTGCAGCAGCACAACAGAGCCAGCCTGCACAGCCGGGTTCTTTCGCAGACGCTCACACAGGCGCTGCCTGTTCAGGGCAAAGAGGGCCAGAGGCACCTTCAGGGTTTCGTTCCCCAGCCAAAACCAAGGTCTGCAAAGACAAGAGCACACACAGCCACACAGGCCTGTTAGCACCGCCAAGCACGGCCACCGCGGTCGTCTGAGGTGACCAGAGGGCTAAGCCTGACATGGGACCCCACTGGCACAAGGCTCCTCACCGGCCTCCCGAGGACCACAGGGGCTTTTCAACCACAGCCTCCCCTACTGCCCCTGAGCACTGGGCCACATGGGGTGATGCCACCAGGGCAGGTGAGGTGCAGGGAGGGAAAGCCTGCAATGGTTTGGTGACATACTCAATTCCTGCCCTCATCCATGCCTGAAAACACATGATCTGGCCCAAACAACACTGCGTCCCTGCCCAGGCGCCTGCATGCTGCCATCTTCTCTGCAAATCACAGACCTGCAGCCGGGCTAGCACTGGGCCACATGGGGTGATGCCACCAGGGCAGGTGAGGTGCAGGGAGGGAAAGCCTGCAATGGTTTGGTGACATACTCAATTCCTGCCCTCATCCATGCCTGAAAACACATGATCTGGCCCAAACAACACTGCGTCCCTGCCCAGGCGCCTGCATGCTGCCATCTTCTCTGCAAATCACAGACCTGCAGCCGGGCTCCGTT
>NW_006289713.1:843865-845687 GCF_000327345.1 Myotis davidii | reverse complement strand
GGCCCCCCCCCCCCCCCCCACACACACACCCAGGACACCCAGTGCCAGGCCCAGGAGTGTGTGCTGAATGACCAAGGGGAACCATGACAAGATGGGCTTGGGAATGGCAGCCCCAGGGGTGCTGACCTTCAGGAGAGCAGCCAGCAAGGGACTGGCTGCTGAGACTCACTGGGCTGGGAGGAGCCAGGCTTGGCAGGGCAGGTGGGTGTGAACCCCCACCTCTGTCCACCACACTGGCTTCCATTTTCACTGAGAAACACAGCTTATCCTCCCAGTACCCACTCCCCAAACCCCACCTGCCTCTGGACACTCCCCACTCCTACTCCCACAGCTCCTCCACTTTGCATGGCTGCCCAGCTCAATGCCTATTCCCTGCATTGCTCCAGCATCAATTCTCTCTTCTCAGGAGCGTTCTCGGCATCCAGACACACAGGATTTAAAAGAAATAAATAAAAGCCCTTCCCTTGACCCCCATGCTCCTCCAGCAGTCTAGTTCTCCAACCTGTGCAGTAAACATCCTCTGAAGTCACCTAAGCCCACCCATGTCCTGGCCACCCATGCTCTCTCATGGCACTCCATCAGGTCTCAGCCCAGCTCCTCCCTGCACTGCAGCACCCACAGGCCTCTGGGTGCCCAGCACACTGAGGGCCACACGCTCTGCTGAAGCCCTGCCCAGCTCCAGCTCCAGCCACACCGGGCTCCCTCCATCCTCCGCTCCCCTCCATGCTGGAGTTCCCATCTTCCACCTGGACCACTGCAGGGAGCTCTCAACAGCTCTCAGTCCGAGATTCCCCGCAGCCTGGTGTGCACCACCCACAGGGGCCCTTCAAAAATGGAAATCTGAGCAGGCACGCCCCTGCTCAAGCCTCCTGCTTTCGGGTGCACTCGGAACACAGCCAGCTTAATCCCCAGCTTTCAGGAGCTGAGAACCAACACCCAAAGTCTGCCTGCAAGGCATTCTCACTCTTCCCTGAACACCAGCACACTGCCCACCCCGCAAGGGCCTTGGCGCTGCTGTTCCCAGTGCTCACGCCCTCATTTTCCCAGGTCTCTGCAGAGATGCCCCTCTTCCCAGAAGCTTTTCCAAAAACCCACCCAAACCGTATCCCCTACTCGCTTCATTCCTCTATAGAACATGTGCCACTGCCTAACATCACACGTTTACTGGGCTGTTGGCCCCCCCAGGTAAAATGTAAGCTCCAGGAGGGCAGGGACCTTGCCTCCCCCCAGCACCTGAGAGTGCTGAATGCCTAAGTGCAGGAAGGAAGGGCAGCCCAGCAGGTGGGGTGGGCCTAGGGGGCTTCAGGGGAGGGTGGGCATGGAGGCCGAGTGAGCGAGGAGCTAGCACAGCCCAGAGCTGAGGTGAGAGTGAGGGCTCTGCCTGCGACGGCATGAGAGAGAGCCAAGCCAGGCACATGGAACTTCTCTCACTGCACTGGGTTTCAGGAAGGCAGCGGGCACCTCATGCACTCACCTGGCCGTGGTGAGACAGGGCAGTGAGCCAGGACAAGCGGATAGGGAAACGGAGACAGATGCTGAACAAACTGCAGAGCGACTTACAGCAGGTACAGAAGGTCACCTCCCTACAGGTAACATCTAGGCCTCAGTTGTATTTCAGCTCCAGGCCCAGAAAAGCTGTAAAACCAGGGCACAGGCCAGGACCAGCTGCAACAACCAAAGTGGAGACCCCATGACTTTGAAAGGCGACATCTGGAAAAGCTAATGAATATTCTATTGAGATCCTTCCTCAAGACCTCCCCTAACCTTCTAATCTTTAAAATCCCTCAAAACAAAGGTCTCAGGGTCCTCTCTCCCTCACGGG
>NW_006289713.1:839143-841082 GCF_000327345.1 Myotis davidii | reverse complement strand
AACTGTAAGCTCCAGGAGGGCAGGGACCTTGCCTCCCCCCAGCACCTGAGAGTGCTGAATGCCTAAGTGCAGGAAGGAAGGGCAGCCCAGCAGGTGGGGTGGGCCTAGGGGGCTTCAGGGGAGGGTGGGCATGGAGGCCGAGTGAGCGAGGAGCTAGCACAGCCCAGAGCTGAGGTGAGAGTGAGGGCTCTGCCTGCGACGGCATGAGAGAGAGCCAAGCCAGGCACATGGAACTTCTCTCACTGCACTGGGTTTCAGGAAGGCAGCGGGCACCTCATGCACTCACCTGGCCGTGGTGAGACAGGGCAGTGAGCCAGGACAAGCGGATAGGGAAACGGAGACAGATGCTGAACAAACTGCAGAGCGACTTACAGCAGGTACAGAAGGTCACCTCCCTACAGGTAACATCTAGGCCTCAGTTGTATTTCAGCTCCAGGCCCAGAAAAGCTGTAAAACCAGGGCACAGGCCAGGACCAGCTGCAACAACCAAGCAGTGGAGACCATGACTTTGAAAGGCGACATCTGGAAAAGCTAATGAATATTCTATTGAGATCCTTCCTCAAGACCTCCCCTAACCTTCTAATCTTTAAAATCCCTCAAAACAAAGGTCTCAGGGTCCTCTCTCCCTCCCGGGAGCAGGCCAAGCAGCCCCACCTGGGCTCTCCTGTTGCTTCTTCTATCCTAAGCCCTTCCTGGTGCCAGTGTCCCCAGCTTTAATAAACGTGCTCTCAAAATCACCTGGACTCGTGCTGTGAAATCTCTCCTGCACGATGGCAAGAACCCACAGGCTACTGGCCAGCCCGAGGGAGACCCACTCAGGGACAGTGGGACCCTCGGAGGCAGAAACCCTCCTCACATCTTGGCTCCAATGCCACCTCTCAGGATGGTCTTCCCTGGAATCCCTCCCCTGTCCACCCCCCACCCTCCCTCGGTATGAGCTGGGCTTCCTCCACTCTCCCAGCTCTGCGCCCAAGGAATGCCTGAGGACTCTTCATCAGCAAGCTTCCCCCTGCTGGCATCCAGGTGGGTCCAGCCAGGGAGAGGCACCGAGGGGGCAGGAAGGAGATGAGAGTAGGTGAGGAGGGAGGAGAACAGAGAATCCACTCCCAGCCCCCTCCCTGGCGGAGTCTGGAACTGTGACGGCTGGCAGGCCCTTCACATAGGGCCACAGTCCTGTCAGGCTGACCCTCCTATAGCACAGCCTTTGATGGTTCCTGACCAGCTTCCCTCCCCTTTCTCCGCCGATTCCCTTAACCTGCCCACAGCTCTATAAACCGACCCTGCACTGCACTCTCTTCAGTCACCCCTGAGGAAGGCTCAGCCAGGTCCCCAGCTGCAAGGACACATTCCCCTGCTAACACACATGCAGCCTGTGTTCACTGAGGCTCATCGGTGAGGTCTGCCTCTGCCTACTGTACATCCTGTGAAAACAGAGACCCGGTCTGCTCTGCTCACTACTATGCCCAGTACTTGGCACCCTGCTTGGCACACAGCAAGTGCTCAATAGTTGTTTGCTGAGTAAACAATAGTCACAACATAGGAACACACACACACACACTTGCATGCGCATGCACGTAAACACACACACACACACACACACACACACACACACACACACAGCTGTGCAGATTAGAAGTTGCCACATCAGCCTCAGCAGGGCAGGAAGCAGAACCCTGGGGCGCCACCAGGCTGGGATGTGTGGAGGGCCATGCACAGCTTACATACTATGCTGACAGGACTACAGCCTCCCTCTGCTCTCCCCTGTCTCTTCCCCTCCATCCTCTCTCAAAAGGGTGGACACAAGGGGCTAAGGCTCCCAGTAAGTCAGACCATTTCCTGTCAGGCTCAGCCACAAGGATGAGAGGGCAGAGGAGACATCATAATGCCTGCATCCCAGCTGGCCACACTGTCAGGAACTGAAAGTGCAGTCGTCAGCATC
>NW_006289713.1:835530-838820 GCF_000327345.1 Myotis davidii | reverse complement strand
CCCCACTCAGCAAAGCCCATGGAGTGGGTTGGGCACAGAGAAGAATCTCATCTTTACAGACTCCCAGCAGCACCGAGGAATGGCACCGAGGCACTGCCACAGATGCCCCGCCAAAGGTGCCCAGATCCAAGAGGCCTCAACAGCAGCACTGGCTGAAAATCCCAACCTCAGCCTGCAGAGCCCAGTGCCACCCACCTCATCCTCCACCACTCCTGGCCCCTCTGGCTCAGTGCCCTCCTCAAACACACCAGGTGCCGGCTCCATCCCACCACTGGGCCTGCCACCACACCCCCACCTGGAAGGCTCTTAGAAGGGCTGGGCTTCCTCTAGTCTAGAACCTTCTGAGAGGCCTAAACCCGCCCAAGGAATCCAGACTATGGCCTTCTGGCACGAGGACCAAGCAGCCCAGGTTGAGACAAAAAAACTCGATAAGGCACCTCTGTGAGTTCTGCTGCTATTGCGAGGAGAGCCTACAATACTGCCCGATCCTGTGCAGCTCAGGGAAGGCAGCCGGCCTGAGCCAGCAGGCAGGCTGCTGAGCTGCAGGCATTCATTACGGCAGGGCACCCCCAGAATCAAGGTTTATAGAGACATGCCCTTTGATTCCTCATGGCATAAACCAAACCACCGGAGAGAATGTTGGGCCCAGAGCCAACGCAGGTGACTTTTCTCTGCAAGTTCAGCAAAGGCAGCACTCATAAAACATCTCCAACTGGTTTCTGCTGGAACTTCTAACAGGCACCCGGAATTCAAAAGGCAAGAGCCAGGTCATCCTGAAGTCCCAGCATAGGTATACTTTTCTGCAGCCAGCCGAGGGCACAGGCAGTGCCCAGGGGAGACAGCAGGGGCTGGCAGACAGTGGCTCCTGGGCATCAAACACCTCCACAGAATAAGCTCTGGCCCCCACAGGCCAGCTCACAACTTGTGGACCGACCACCAGGGCCCAGGAAGCGGCCAGTGGCCAGGATTGGGGCAGCCCCAGGAAAGGGTGATCCTGCTGCTCCTGCAACCAGTTCCCTACCCCCCAACTGTACCCATTCCCAAAATCGGTTCTGGGCCACCTCTTCCTTTGCCCTCAATGGCTACCTGCTTGCGGGGTTCTCACTCAAGGCTCATGGACCCCTAAGGATTGACCGATAGAATTTTAGGACTCCATTTACTTGGATGGGGAAAAAAATTATGTTTATTTGCTCTAACCTCTCAAATTTTCTTAATGTAAGCAACTAACCACAATAGCATCAGTAGTATATGACTGTCACCAACAAAAATCACAGGTATTCTCATATATCATTGATGTCATGGTATCTCAAAATATCACTTTTGCTCTCACTACTTCAAAATTACGGTGGGTATTGGACCTGTGGCTTTTATTATTTAATGTGTTGATAAAGAAGTATATATTGCTATACCACAAATTTATTTTTTAACATGTTGATAACTGTATTTCACTATAAGTGGTTTTCCTTGTAATCCTCTGTATTTTACTTCATGCATTTAAAAACATCGTGCTGAGGAGGGTGCACAGGTCTCTCTGATGCCCACACAGTCCACGGCACAGTTTAGTACAAGATTCTTGCCCTAGAACGTGTCACCACTTCTGGATGGAGCCACACTGCCAAGGACCAGTCTGTTCCCTCGCCCTCAGCATCCAGCACAGCCCTGGCACCAAGTCCGCTGGCTGTCAGCCAGGCCAGCCTGCTCACCTGGTGAGAGGGGCCTGTAGGCAGCTGGTCAACAGCTCCCACTCTGTCTCCCTCTCTCTACAGGAGGGCTAGGGGGCTAAGCAGAAACAACTGGGAGAGGGCTGTGTGGAGTCTAGGCCAGGCCTGGGAAGGGCTGGGGAGGGCAAGGGGCACTCAGTGGCCAGTACACAGACCCACCCCTACCCTAGCCCAGGGTCAGCCTGATGCCTCCTCTCCAGGAGTATAAGGTCCGTATCAGGGTGGGAACGAGCTTTGATCTACAACCTGACTCCTCCAGTATTTCTCTCCAGAAGAATGCTGACTCCAGTGTGACCTCTGACCCAACAGGTACACACCCAGGGAAGCTCACCTGCTACTTCTCTCTGGGCAAAGGTTCTCTGGGCATCAGATCTCTGGGAGCCACTCAGTTAAAGAATTGAAGATATTTCTTCATCCTACTCAAAATGATGTCCCTCTCCCACCCACAACTCCTTTCCTCAATTATTAAGAGCCTCCCGGTGAGTGGATCGGCCTGTTGGACAATTTAGAGGAAGTCCCCCTTTTCTCAGATCCATGCCCCTCCATGGCACACACCAAGACCAGAGGCAGGCGGATGGATGACACAGTCCCATGTGTCCACCTGCCCCAGTGGCGCGTGAACACCTAAGGGTCGGCTCAGTACTATTCCTGGAATACAGCAGATGCCCACTGTGTGCCCTAAGCTCTTCCAACCTTGGAGGCCAATAGAGGGGCCACTTTCTGTTGTCATTCTCCCCACCTCCCCAAAATAAGGATGCACTCGATCTCCCAGTTCCTCCATTCTGATCTCAGCACCCAGCCTTGCATCTGGGGCAGTCCTCCCTCTTCTACCACTGCCCCTCCAGGCCCCAGCACCACCAGGCCCACATGCTGTCCTCCCCCTGAACTCACACACAGCCCAAGGCAGTGATCATCTAAAAAGCAGACATGAGCGGATTAAAACACCTGAAGAGCTCCAAGCCCTCAGGACAAAGTCTGGAGAAGCCTCTTGGGCACCACACCCTCCAGCATGGAGACTCACACCCCTCACTCCTGTCCCTGAACACTGAACTCTCAACCTTTGCTCAAATGTTCCCTTACCTGGGACACTATCACCAACGCTTCAGCGTGACCCGGCCTGTCCATACTTTCCCCCACTAGGACCACTCACTCATTCTTTCATGCAGCAGAATTTATGAAGCACCTACTGTGTGCGCAAGGCACCGCGCACTGGTGATGCCCAGGAGTGAATCTGAGAAAGGCCCTGACCTTACATCTAAATGGGAAGACAAGGAACATAAAAATATATGTAGTATATACTTTAGTAGAACAGGTGCTTTGGAAAGGCTTCTCTAAGGAGGGGACATTTGGGCCTTGAAGGAAGTGGGCAAGTGCCCCCATCTCAAATACTGCCTCCTCCCCGAGCGCCCGGGGCCCTGGCGCCCTGGCAACGCGCCGCCTTCCCATCGGAAGGTCTGAGCCGTGAACGCGCGCGTCCACCCGAGCCCCCACCTCGGCCGCACAATGGGGACAAAGGCCGCCCCCTCTGTCTCGAGGACCCAAGGGGAGCGGGGAGCCGAGCAGGGGGCA
>NW_006289713.1:819110-835426 GCF_000327345.1 Myotis davidii | reverse complement strand
ACATGGGCGGGGCTGGGGGAGCCAGAGCCCTTGACCCGCCCCCTCTAGCGCGGGTCCCCACGGAACCCCGGAGGCGGAGCCCTGAGGCGAGGAGCATCTCTCTGCTCATTGGCTTCTGGCTGAAACCGAGGGGCGGGGCCGAAGCGGGCGGAAGCCTTTCCAGCGGGCGGGCGTGTCTGGGGGGCGGGGATGCCTTGATTCAGCAGCCCCCGACCTAGAGTCTCTGCCCGCCCTGGGTAGGACACCTAGTAGGAAGCCCCTGACCCAAGCTAGGAGTGGGCCAGAGGTGACAGCTATTGCTTACGAAAGGAAACGGCTTGGACAAAAGCCCGGACTATTGGAATAACAGAAAAGTTCAGTGTCCAGGAGAGAGGGTGTGGGAATGAGAGGGTGGCCTCAGAGGTAAGAGCAAGGCTCAGATCCTGCCCGGCTTTGAATATGGGGCTGGGCTTTATGTCTGGTAGGAACTTTCCAAGCTCCCTCAACTGCAGGATGAAGGAGGACGTGGAGCCGGAAGGCCAATGCGGGTCTCGGGAGAAGTAGGCACGTAGAGGGTACAGTTCAGGAGGGAGACGCTACTAGAGGGCATTCACCTCTGCACTGCTGGACACTGGTGTTACGTGCAGGGTCCTCCCGAAAGCTGGGCGGAGGCGTCCCAGGGAGCGATGGGAAGTAGGTGTTCCAGGAGAGCAACCTGGGCTGCAGGTGCCTTAGAGCAGTGGTTCTCAACCTCCCTAATGCCGCGACCCTTTAATACAGTTCCTCATGTTGTGGTGACCCCCAATTTCATTGTTACAAATTGAACATAATTAAAGCATAGTGGTTAATCACAAAAACAATATATAATCATATATGTGTTTTCCGATGGTCTTAGGCGGCCCCTGTGAAAGGGTCGTTCGACCCTCAAAGGGGTCGCGACCCACAGATTGGCAACCCACAGGTTGAGAACTGCTGCCTTAGAGCAACAGTAATATTAACAACTACTGCCAGCTTACTGTGCCCCAATCCTTTGCAACTGTTAGTTCATTGAATCCTCATAACAGCCCTGTGAAGTAGGCTCCGTCCTGAATGCCATTTTACCGAGGCCCAGAGAGGTTGGTAACTAGCCTGAGTTCACACACGGGCCAAGTTCATGCTATTAGTCACACCCCTGAGTAGTGGCCCACACTGGCTCTGTGAAGGAAAGGGGCCCATTGCTGGGGTCCTGGGCCATAGGATGGTGTGCAAGTGTGTGTGGACAGGAGGTGGGTCCCAGCACATGCCCCTGGACTCCTAACCCCAACCCCCAGCCTATTCAAAGCTGAAAGTAGCTTCTAGTTGAAGGGCTTGAGTGTGGGGTGTCTCTTGTTTCTTTATCAAGACAAGAATGCGGGTCTCCATGGCTGGGCTGGGGGGTGGAGGGCACCAGGGCCTATGAGATGGAGAAGCAGCTGCTGTTTGTCCCCCCGACACTGGGAAGAGAGCAGGCTCCTGAGATAGGGAGAGGAATCGAGCCAGACCATAAGCAGAGTGGGTATCACCACATGGCTGCTTCAAATCTCAGTACCACCCCTGGTTTCCTCACCTGTCGGGTGGGAGCTAATGGGACCCACCTCATGGGACTGCCTGAGAATTTCCGGAGCAAACACCTTTAGCCCGGGGCACAGCCAAAGAGGCCAAAGCTGTCAGGAGGAAGGTGGCCTTTCCAGACAGACCCAGATAAGATCACGGAGAGGGGATGGAAAAAGGGCTCCCCATCCTGCCGCCCCCTTTCCACTACACATAGCAATTCTCAGGGGTCCCTGTCCTCCAGGCAGGACCCCAGAGCGGGTCTATCCACCAGTGTCAAGGGAGGAAACCAGAGGCACAAGGCCCTACACCCCACTGTCGGCCCTGGGTCCCCAAGAACTTGAGCCTCCCATTAAGCAGATGCTCTACCTTCACCTAAAGAGACTTGATTCCCTAATGAGGGACACTTTTTAAAAATAACCAAGAGTGAGCAGAATGCTCACTTTATGGAAGGAAAACCTGCTCGGGAGCTAATCACAGCCCCTCTGACATTTTTTTTACATAAAATATGTCAAAATTAAGCTAATTGCCAGCTCTGAGTATTTATTAATGTGAGAAAGAAGTAATTATTCTAAACATCCACAAAATAATAGTGGGAGGGCACCTACCAACTGAGCGGAGCACTCTTGTTTGTGAGCAATAATAGGAAGGCCCTGCCCGTGCCGCCTGCCCACCAGGCCCCTCTGGACCAGGGGCGTTCCTGCCCGTGTTAAAGAGCCTGGCACAGAGGCTGCCCACAGCCCCTCCGCCCTCCCCATCAGAGCACTGGCAGGGGCACCAGGAGAAGTGGCCCTGGGAGTAGGAGATTGCATAGTTATTCATGCAGGGCAGACCCTGGACACTGCTGGGAGCCAGAAGGCAGTTGGGGGAAGATTGATTTTAGAGAGTTGGAGCAGGAGTGTGTAAATCCACAGGAGAGCGGCAGGCAGCACACTTGGGCCTCATGCGGCGATACCTCCGAGGTCACAGGCCCGGGGCTGAAACAGTCTCCCCTCTAGTGACCCACCAGTGGCTGGGAGATGGTTGTGCTCAGCGACCCCGCAGCCAGAGTATTGTAACTTTCCAGGGAGTGCCCTGCCCCCGCCAGAGGCCCGTGGAAACGCAGCTCCCTGTGTCTCTGTGACACTGTCCTGCCAGGCTTCCCTGCACCGCCTGCCCCGCTCCGCCTCCCCCTCTCAATCTGGCCACCTGCTCTTGCAGCTCCCTGGACATGGCTGGCAACCGGTGCCCGGAGATGGCAGGCCCAGAGGTGACGACCAGCCAGACTCTGACTCATGAGCCGCCCTTGGGGCCGTTTAAGGGTATCCCCAGAAGAGCCATGACATGGGCCCCAGCCATCTTCTGCTGCACACCAAGTGCACTGGCCTGTGGGAAGGCTCTGTGGGGCCACACTGGAGGTGGCCTGGATGCCTGCTCTGCCCTGGCCCCGAGCTGTCGCTCATGAAACCACCCTGTGACTGGCCGCACCGGGAGGGGGTGGGGTCTAGACCCTACCCTAGAGATCTAGGGACAGAAGAGAAAGAGGAGCCCCCATCTGGGAGGGCCAACAGCAGGGGTTGTTCCCAAGGAGCCCCCATCTGGGAGGGCCGACAGCAGGGGTGCCTATACTATTTCTTACTGTGATGAGCAGGGCATCCCTGAGAAATTCTAGGCAGGAAAGCATGGAATCCAGGCCCATGTCTGGAGGGGTGGGGGCCTCAAGAGGGTTGGAGGAGAGATCTGGAAAGAGCCAGCAAGACTCTGCACCAACCACATGGGGGCCCCAGGCTCGGGTGGTGAAACCCCACAGGGTGTGTCATTTGGGGTTTCTGTGATCGCTTTTTTGCTTTTGCTGAGAACAAGACTGGGCTAAGGAAACCAGCACCAAATAGGCTGAACAGAAAGATAGAGGGATGTGGGTTGCGGGTGTAAGGCGGGGGCGGGTGGCATATTCTAGCCTGACCTCGTCCTGGGTGGGGAAGGAAGGAGTGTGATGGGAATGAAGTGCCCGGAGGCTGCCTCTCCATCAGGGTTCTGCAGATGCCTCCTTCAGCATTTGCAGTGTCCGCAGCAGCAGCCCTCGCCCTCCCACTCCCGAGGCCAGCGTGGCCTGCTCTTTCCTCCAGGACCACACCACAGCTGTCACCACCATCCGTCAGGCCCCCGAGGAGCCCACAGCATGTCATTCTCCCCCTGCCCTTCTTCCCTGGCCCATCGGCCTGAGTCTCCATCTTCCTGCAGGAAGGAGGCGGCGGCAGCTGAGGGGCCTCCCTAGGAAGCGCCCGTCGCCGCCTCAGATGAAGTGGTCCCTGTTGAGTGCTTCGCCAGGGTCTGCGAGGCAATTCAAGATGAGAAATGGCACGGTGGCTTCGGAAAGGCAAATCATTCCAACAGCACCTTAAAAACATCAGCGAAACAAGCTCTTTGTGTGTGTGTGAAAATGGGGAATATATTGTTTTTCACTGTTTGGAGGACTGTTTTCTCATCTTGAAGTCACAAGCTGTTTTCTTCCGGCGAGACTTATAAATATATCCAATTATTGACATTCAATATAGGAAATAAGGTTCTGAAATGGTTTTCTTCTGCGCACGCGGAGTGGGCTGGCCAGGTTGGGCAGGTGATAATTACTTTTATTTCTTACAAGTCATGGTCATATTGGTGCAGAGCGGCTCCTCTCCCCACCTTTTATTGCTTTCACCTTTATTACATTTCCCATGTTGTGCAGGGCTATTCATTGGAGTAACTTTATTACCACATTTCAAGATCTTGATAAAAAAGAAAGAAAGAAAGAAAGATATTCCTAATATCCAAAGTGTGAGTGCAAAGGTCTGGGGCAGGGGAATCTGGTTCCGAGGCTCATGTCCTGGAAAGAAATCTCCCCGGGGATGGGCTCTCCCCTGCCCAGCTCCAAGTACCAAGCATCTCTGATGCTCCCGCAGACATTCACAGCTGCCCGTCTCGTGAGGTCGTGTCAGGGTAGCACTGCCAGGAGGATGCTGTCAGCCCTCCCTGAAAACACCCGCCAACCCTGGTGAGAAGAGCAGATGGGGTGCCCCATGAGGCACTCAGCACAGCCCCTGGCTCCTGTGCCGTCGTCCTACTTCAGCGGTCCTATGAGAAGTAAGGCAGCAGGAAGGACCAACACCCTTATCCCCAAGGTGTGATGATGACCGAGATGCCCTGTGAGTTCACTCTCAGCCCTGCCCACCTGCAGAGCAACTTCCACAGAAAGGGGTGGGCCCACAACCCCAGGCCCAAGTGGTCAGTGCTCACTGCCTTCCAGAGGACTCCGCCTCGAGCCAGCTGCGATCCTTGCACATGGGCTGACACGCCAGGCAAATGTAGAGCTGCAAGGAGGTTTGTGAGAGGGGTAAGGGACATAGAATAGATCACAAAAGTGACTTCGATGTCTGGTCCTTGCCGTGCCCACATCCTTGCTTTGTGATGCTGCAGCCCTTCCCATTCAGAAGAGGAGTCTTTTCCACCAGCCCTTGAATCTGGCTGGCCACGAGACTTACTTTGGATAGTGGGACATTAGCAAAAGCCAAGGTCCTGGAAGGTGTTCATGCCCTGGGCTGACCCTCTGGCCACTCTTGAGCTCCCTGCCCATGTGAAGATGCCCTCGCTAACTTGCCAGAGTGTCCGACACCTGTTCCACAGCCTGCCAACCAGCAGACACACAGGCGAGACTGACCTAGAATATCAGGCTCCAGCCAACCTAGCTGAGTAGGCCCTCGGAACCCTGAGCTATATAAGTGGCTGTTTGGAGCCATTACCTTGGCCGGTTTGTTGTGCCAGGTTATCAAAGCTGATGCGGAGCAGAGAGAGGAGACCCTCCTCCCCAGAGAGGAGGCTGAGGACAGGCACCATAGGGGCTGGGAAGGGGTCCAGAACAGGCCTCCCCAACATGTGCCACTTGGGCATCTGAATTATTCTGAGCTGAAAGAAATGGAGCCCCTGCAGGCTCCTGAGCAAGTTTTACCGCTCCCTTAAAGAATTTAATTAAGGACCTTGCCCATAAAAAGAGTTATTACCGGAAATAACTTTTTATGGCCTGCCTATAGGACGGACAAGTTCCTAATTACTGAACATCTGCTCTTCTTATCGTCCTGCGAATGACCGTCCTTCCCTCTGAAGCCCCAGCGTGCCTCACCTCAGCCTGAGCTAAGGCGTATGTACATCATTTTCTCTTTCTGTCTCTGGACCTCTCATGTATGTGGGTTCCCGTAAGCATGTATAAAACTAAATTTGGTTATTTTCTCTTGTTAATCTGTCTCATGTCGACTTAACTATTAGAGCAGCGAAAGGACCCGGGAGCATGGAGGACAGTCTCTTCCTCTCCCACAGCTATTTTCACAAGGAATTGGGGAGATGTAGGGTGCCAGCATCTTCTTCCCTGGGAGAAAGTGTGACTGTCACCTCACCTCTGCCAGGAGCATAATTTGACGTCAGCTTGTCAGCTCAGAGAAGGCTGTAGGGACCTTGATTCTGCCTCAGCACCCTGTGGTTGCGCTGCCGTGGGGGCCCCCCAGAGGCAGCCCCACCACACGCTCACAGCTGTGCTGTTGCTGGAGGCTGGGCAGCAGTGGTGCAGAGAAGTGAGGCCCCAGGGGGCGTGCTGGGCAGCAGACTTGTAGCGCAGGAAGTGGGAAGACTCTGTGAGCTTCTGCAAGAATCACTCTGGGGAGCCCCAGGAGTATCTGGAAGAGACTTTCAAGGCCCCTGTAATACAGATGGGACTGGAGCCAATTAAATCCAAATGATCATGTTGATAGAGGTTTGTGTCCACTGAAAGCCCACAAGCCTGGCCAGGGGACTTGGCCTGCACTGTCACAACCACAGCAAGGCTGGCATGGGGTGCATACAGCATGGGTTTGTACCGGGTGGCCTGGGTGGGTGACTAAAGGCGACAGTCAGTGGGAGTTCACCCCCAGGCCGGCCTTGCTGGAGCAGACCAAACCGAGCGTAGATCTAGAGTAGAACACTGCTCCTCCCAGAGCAAACACCTCTCCGAGCTGCTGCGGAGACACCTGCCCACGTTTAAGGCTGGGACTGTCCGTGCTGAGCCCCATCCCATTTCCCAGTGCTGCCCATTGCATCTGAAGCATCTTTTAAAAAGGTTAATAGACACCCAAGAAGTGGCCACTGCTGTGCTCAGTCCAGACAGTAGCATGATCTCTGAATGAGATGCCGAGTTCACTGGTTCACCGACAGCGTGGTGAGCCGCAGGGTCTCTCTCCCTTCTTCACCCTTTTGGGCATTCAGTTCAGTCTTTGGGAAAATCACAATTTTATCTCCAGATCTCGGAGATCGATATCTAGGGCTGGAGGGAGAGTTTACTGACCATCATTTCACAGTGGAAATGCCAGGGGCAGGAGCTTCCGCACAAGAACCCTCCAAAGAAGCAACTCATCTCAGGTCCCAGACCACGGATTCGCCCGCAGGACCAGGCGTCTGCCCTACACAAGGCAGTTTCCTCCCGGTGAGGCCGGCAGCTGATAGGGGCTGCGCAGAGCCTGAGGGCCAGTGCCGGTGAGGGTGGGCACCAGGCCTTCGCAGGGAACTGGGAGGTGAAGAGACCAAAACCTCCACCAGCACCTCCTCTGCTTGAGGGAGGATGCCGAAACGGGCCGAGAAGAGCATGCGGAATCTTGATGATGTCCCCTGAACTCCAGGCTGCGGAACTGGCTGCTCAGAAACCCCTTTTGGACCTGGCTGTCACCAAGGGTGTAATTTGTCCCGCTGTCAAATTACACTTGTTATGTGAACTTAGGGGTCCTATCTGAGGAGGTTCCAGGCCTCAGGGAAGGCCCACCCAGCAGAGGAGCAAGCTCCAAGTTCTTCTATGTGGTTATGGGTTGTGGGTGGGGGTGGGGGTAGAGTGAGGGGCAGGCACATACAGCCCGGCCCTTAGAGATCTTGGTTTGGTGGGTTGAGGTGTGGCTCAGATACCTCAGCCCACACAGCTGCATGTGGCGTGTAGCCGGGTTCTGGGTTGACTGTGTGGGCAGCCACCACGGCAGCCCAACCTCTCTAGTGCCTTCAGCTTACTCACACGACTAGGCCAGGCCCTGTCAGCTGCCTCTCCAGGGAAGAAACATCGCTGGGCATCCGTCCTGAGTGCCAGCACACACCCTCCTTCTCCTCAGTGAGGGCCCTTCATGCCCAAGACCCTTTCCACCCTTCTTCCCTGTGAGGCCAACTCCTTCTGCCCTTCTCGCAGCCCGGTCAGAGAGCTCACTGGCCGGCCCAGGGGACCGTGGTACCCCCGGAGCTCCAGCCCCGCTGGCCCGAGAGCCTGTTAGCCATCACTCCCACCCCAAGATTCACGCTGAGTGAAAGCTTGCTGATGCCAAATGGTCGGAGGCTCTGGGGAAATAAAGGGGAACATTTACTTTGGAAAGCACTTTGGAAATATCTATAAGCCCAAAAAGTGTACAACGAAGGCTTCGGAGCAGTAATTGCACTTCTCATCACCTGCACCTGCACGGAGGGAGCCCTGGGACCAGGAGGAGCAGTTTCTCTGTGCCGGTGAAAGCCGAAGCCACCCGTGCATTCACCGGTGCGTGAGCCCTCGTCAGCTCACTGCTGCAAGACCAGTTAAAAGGAATGTCCTAGATCCACGGGGACCGTGGTTGGGTGGTTTCTGTTTTGCAGGAAAAGGCCTGGTTGTTAACTAGGAGGACCACACATAGAGTGTTCCAGGGCAGGGCCAGGAGGACAGTTGGGTGTTGGGTCGGGGAAGACCCTAGTTCATGGGAACCCAGAGCCTGTGTGGGCAAGCCCACCCCGCCGCCTCTACCCCCAACCCCGACTCTCCAGTTCCTGCCTCCTGCCTCCCAACCCCGCCTCCACTACTGACCCCCATCTCCCAACTCCCAGACCCAGAGCCTTACAATTCCAGCTCTGCCAACATGCACTCTTGAACCCTGACCCCTAACCCACAACTTCACACACCAACCACTACCTGACTTGCAGTCCCCACAACCTCTGTCCTCCACTTCCTCTCACTCTACCCTGACCCTTGTCCCCACTCCACAGTCAGTTAGTCCCTCCCAGAGCAACTCCTCCCTCATCTACAGCCCTGGAGAGAAACGGAAGCAAATCCTCAGGTGGAGTGGCTGCCAGTGAGCGGGAAATGGTGTTAAAGGCTTTTACTCATCAGGGAAGGGAATGTCCCCCTCCCCCTCTCCAGGATTTGCAAGAAGGCATTCAGTCTCCTCCTCCCTCTGAATTTCCAGCCTCCTCTGTGGTTTCCATGGATTCCGAGATTGCTCCCAGCACCTGAGCTCCAGCCTGGGGAAGGGAAGTGAGGGGGGTGGCCCAGTCCACTGGGGGAGGGAAGGGAAGCTGCTTCACTGCAGCCCCAAGCCCACCTGTTTCCCCCTCCTCCTGGAGACCCTGGAGCTCCCAAGGGGCTGCTGGGGACTTGTTAGGAACCTGGCACGTCTCCTCTTCCTTCTGGATGGCTCAGGGGCCTCCAAACACTGTGCTCTGGCTTAAAAGACCCCAAAGGAGCTGAGAGGCTGAGTGAGAAAATGCCAACCGTGACCACAGCAAGCAGGGACACTGCCCAAACTGGTGGTGAGGAGGGCAGGCAAGCAGACTAGACAGGGGCCTAGTCTCTGTTCTGCTGGATCCAGGGAGCTCAGCCAACAGCTCACTTGGGACCCCTGTTTCTGGTGCCCTGGTGCTGGCTGCAGACCCTGGGCCACTGGAGAGAAAGGATGTGGCGAGGAGTCACTGGCCATCATCCACTGGGGAGTGTCCATCCTGCCCAGTGTAGCCCCTTCTAGAGCAGATGCAGGGCATTTCCCACCCCATCCCCACCCTATCGCTGTGGCTGCCTTGAGCCCCCAAACCCTTTCACTTGTGAAAGCTGCTGAGTGTGCAGGCCATTGCCCTGCTGAGGGTCCAGCTCAAGCTGGAAAAGATTCACGGAGAGCTGCTTTCAGAGATGGGCAGACAGCCAAGCAGGCTGCTAAGGGAGGGAGTACCCGTGGGGCCTCTTGGCCAGGCTGCCCTCCGGGGTTTCTCCCCAGCTGGGTGTCACAGGCTCTGAGGATTGCTTCACACCCTTCCAGTGATACCCTTTTCAGTGTTCATTTGCTCACCTCCATTTTTGCTGTTTGCAACCAAGAGCCCAGCCTTGATGCATTGTTTCCAGTGGGTGTGTGGTCTGCACCGGGCACTTAGACCCTAGCTTCACTCCAGCCCGACCGAGTCAGAATCCCCACAATGAAGATGGAACCCAGTTCCACACTGCGTTCCTATCCCTCAACTCTGCCCCCTGAAGGCTGCCCGCTGGCCATGCCCCCTCGTCTTCTTTATCCCTTCCCCACTCACCCCAAACCCTGTCTGGATCTTCACATCCAACCTGGGTGGCTCATGAAACCCAGAAAGAAAACCATTCATTTGCAAGCTTAAGAGTTCTTGTGCAGAAGCTCCTGCCTCTGGCACTTCCACTGTGAAATGATGGTCAGTCCAGCCCTAAATATCGAGCTCCGAGATCTGGAGATAAAATTGCGATTTTCCCAAAGACTGAACTGAATGCCTAGAGTGCTCATGACCCAGCAACCCTACCCCTGGGTGTGCACCCAGCAGAAATGTGAGCGTCTGTAACTGGCAGACATGGACAAGGCCGCTTAGAGATACACTGGTCAGAAAAGCCCCAAACTGAAACTGCCGGAATGCCCATCTGTGGTAGATTGGATAAATAAAGAGGCGTTCTCATACCATGGAATCCACACCACCAGGCGATGGATCTCAGAAGCATGATGTTGCATGAGATCAGCCAGACACGGAAGAACACATGCGTCTATGTTGTTCAAGATCTGAGTAATTTTTACTATATTCTTATAGATTTCAGAGAGGAGGGGAGAGGGAGAGAGAGATAGAAATATCATTGATGAGAGAGAATCACAGATTGGCTGCCTCCTGCAAGTCCTACACTGGGAATTGAGCCTGCAACCTGGGCATGTGCCCTGACTGGGAATCGAACCGTGGCCTTCTTGTTCGTAGGTTGATACTCAACCCCTGAGCCATGCTGGCTGGGCAGCATTCGGATTATTTTGAGTTGAAAGCAATTGAGACCCTGCGGGTCCAAGAGAAATTTTACCTCTTCCTTGAAGAATCTAAATTGGGGGCCTGGCTTATAAGAGTTATTACCAAAAATAACTTGTCATGGCCTATCTATCTGGCAGGGCAAGCGTCTAATTACTGACCATCTACTCTTCTTATCCCTCTCTGAAGCTAGGTGCCTCCCCTCTGGGCATCCTTAGCTCAGAATGCCACATACACTTCATTTTCCTTTCTGTCTCTGACTCTCATGTCTGTGGGGTTCCTGTAAATCTGTATGTAATCAAATGTGGTTATTTTCTCAAGTTAACCTGCCTCATGCCAACTTAATTATTAATCAGCTGGAAGAATCTAGAAGGGTAGAGTAAAAATTTTTTCTCCCCCACAAATTGCAACAGACACCACAGGGCCTGCAAGCCTAAAATATTTATTACCTAACCCTTTTCAGAACAAATTTACCAACTCCTGACCTATTGGGTGGGGGGATCGAACCCACAACCTGGGTATGTGCCCTGACTGGAGATGGAACCAATGACCTTTCAGGGCACAGGGCGACACTCAACCAACTGAGCCACACCGGCCAGGGCCAGTCTTCCCTTCTTGAAACTCTCTCTTGCCTTGTTTCCCACCGGCCCGCCCTCCCCTGACCTTCCCCCTGACTCTCTAGCCAGTCCTGCAACTGCTAACAGTTGGTCCATCCTCAAATAATGGGACCCCCCCCCGCAGGGCTCTGTCTCAGACCCCCCACTCTCTCACTGCTGCTTCAGTGCTGGCAGCAGCTTTGTCTCCAGGTCAGATTCAGCCCTTGGCTCCATTTCTGTATGACCCAGTGGCACCTCCCAGGTATCACGGGCAAGACAAACACCCTCACGGAGTCACTACTTGCCCGCCATTGTCATTCCCATCTCAGTGACCTTGCAGCCAACTGTCCACACAGAAATCTCACCTTCACAGGAGCATGCCATCTGTCGCCAATTTCTGCCAGTTCTCCCCTAGATATCTCTGAAACCCCCGCCCCCCTTCTCTCACACCCACTGTCGCAAACCAGGCTCCATCTCTTTCACGCTGGGCTTTTGCTAGAAACTTTAACAAAGGTATCCCAGCTTCTGCCCAGTGGTCCTTTAAATACAAGATCTGATCTTGTCCCTGCTCGCAGCCCTTCTGGGATGCCACATTACCCCTGGGCTAAAGCAGTGAGGCCTCAAGCAGGGCTGCATCTTAGTACCACCTAGAGTGCTCCTCACATGTCATATCTGGATCCCACCCCCACCCCCCATCCCTCCAGGCTGGCCGGGCTCTGGGTATCCGGCCCCAAACTTGGGTACCACTCCACCCGCCTCCTTTTGTCCACTCTGGGCCATCTTCCACTGCCGGTGCCCCCTCCACTTCCACACTCCTGATGCTGCTCTTCTGCTTGCTGCTCCCCAGGCAACGCCCCCTGCCTCCTCCTCCTCCACCACCTTCAGGATGGCCCGCCCTCCCTGATGGGCCGCCTCCTGTCTGCTTAGGGGGCCCTCCTCTGTGTGCTCACTGTGCCTGCACTTTCCTCACCCCACACTCTCCTGGAGGCCGTGGGCTTGTCCATCTTCCCCACCAGAACCGCAGCCTAGGACTGCGGGACTCCAACCTGCCTCCTTCTCCTTGACAGACACTCTCTCTGACCAACTCAGCCTCCTCTGAGCTTCTCAACCGGCCTCCATGCTGCCCTGTAGGACCTGACTCAGCACAATTTCCTTCTTCCCCACACTGGTGACAGCCCCCTGAAGTTTTTACTGGGAGCTTAAGGTTGCCAAAATGTACTTTGTTCAATAAACACCTGAATCTAGGTCCCCCCACCTGCCGCCATCTTCCTGGCTCTGGGGGAGGGGGTAGGAGCCTGCTTCCACAGCCCAGGTAGTCAACTGGCCTCCTCACACTGACCACCCCCACTTCTGCAGCTTTTGCTTCCCTGACTCTGCTCCAGGCCCTGCTCACGCCCCTCCCCACTCCCTCATTCGCCCTTTAAAATGTCCTGTCACCTCAACTCAGAGTTGAGCTCAGTTCTACACCCACGTCTCTTTGTCCTGCTGCGGTGGTTACTAAATAAGATCTGACTTTACTGCTTTTAGCTAGTGTCCGGCTTTGTTCTCTCACCTCCTCTAGCATCTGCGTTTGAGTGAAAGGCAGTCAGGATGTGAATGCCCTTCCCCCCTCTCCAGGGAGCATCTGCCACCTGCCTGCCTAGGGTGCTGCTCTTGGCCAGGCCTGCCACCACGCCAGCCCCTGCCCCTAGGTGGGCTCCCAGGTGGATTGACTTCCTAGGGCTGCTGTAGCAAATTGCCACACATTGGGTGGCTTAAAACAACAGACATTTGTTCTTTCATGCTTGGAGGCCAGAAATCCAGAATGGAGCCGTGTGCGGTTGGTTCCTCCTGAGGCTCTGAGGGCATAATTCCACGCCCTGCGTCACTTCTGGTGGCTGCCGGAAGCCCTGGGCACTCCTTGGCTTGTGGTGGCATGACCCCCTTCTGTCTCTGTCCCGGTGGACATATTTTGGTAGGACCACCATTCAAGCCACTACACCAGGCTGGGCAGGCACCCACCCCCGTTTCTGGCGCTCATGCTGGCATCTCCAAGATGACAAGACAGATCCAGGGGACAGGGCTGGGCAGGGAAGGTCTCAAAAGTGTGGAAGGGCCTATGATGGAGAACCTGAGACCCCCCCATTCTGATAGACACACCCTCCGGCCTCTGTCAACTCCTCCCCAACCATGAGCACTCAGCTCAGAGACAGGAGGCCTCGTCAAGGCCTAGTTCTGGCCCCCAGCTCGCTGTGTGGCCTTGGGCAAGCAGGCCCCCTCTTGGCGGAGATGAGCCCCAGCCTTCCTGCAGCCCCAGCTCTGGGGCTGAGTGTGAGCTGCAGCGCCTCCTGTCTGCATCTCAGGGTCCTGGCATGCTCTGCCTGTCCCAGCACAGGATGGTGTGGAATGAGGGGCTGGGTGTCCTGGGGAGGGGAGGGTCTCACCTGGGCACATGGCAGATTTGGGAAGTAAGTCCCTGCACTGCCCAGATGGTCATGTGCTGACCGTGGCTGCATGGAAATTGCTTCTTTCCCCATTCATCTAGTTCCCTGCAAACAGTGACAGACGACATATGGTGACTGGCACAGAGAGGATGCAATGAGCCGCCATGGGAATCCAGTTCCTCTGGTAACAGGGTGGGCTGTGCGCCTTCACAGCAAGGACTCTTGAAGGCGTGCGACGTCCATCAGGGGACGTGCCTTCAAAGGAGCCTATGCGACAGGGACGATGTGGGAGGAAACGGGATTCATTCCCAAGACACTTGCGTTGACCCCAGATCCATCGTGGGCAGGGAGAGAGCACAAACATGTCCACCCCACCCCACCCCACCCCACCCTACCCCGATACATACCCCTTTCCTGTGTGGAGGTGTCTCCCCTCCCAATACGTCACTGGTGCTTCAGGGTCTCAATGGAGGACTTAGGACAAGGAGTGCAGCCAGGATCAGGGGTGATTGGCTGTTCTTATGCAGTGGCTAAGGCAAGAGGGTGAGGAGAGAACCAATATTTGCTCAGCTCTACCTCGTTTCAGCCTCATACTGTACCAATGGGACAGGTACCATCATTTCCCCCCTTTTATAGATGAAGAAACTGAGGCTCAGAGAAGCTAAGAAGCTTGCCTAGAATCACATAGTTCTTAAACGAGAGGGCAGGGTTCCAGCCTGGTTCTTCTGGCTTCAGTATTGCTCTCGCCTGGCCCAGTGTGGCTCAGTGGTTGAGTGTTGACCTATGAACCAGGAGGTCACAGTTTGATTCTTGGTCACACACCCGGGTTGCAGGCTCAATCCCCAGCTGGGGGCGTTCAGGAGGCAGCTGATCAATGATGCTCTCTCAGGATTAATGTTTCTATCTCTCTCCCTCTCCCTTCCTCTCTGAAATTAATACAAAAACTTATTTTTTTAAAAAGAGTAAGTTTCTACCACCTCACCCTCACCTCTGGGGCTGGTCATGGTCCCGGGTGAGCCGAGAATGGAATAACGAACACATTGCACAGACTCATCACCCACACCACAGACGCTGCCATTCCATTCCCCAAATATTCTAACAATGGTTGTGTTAGGGGTGTGGGACTGTAAGGGACAGTCTTGTTTCCAAATGTTTGTTAGAGTGCTTTTATTGCCATTGTTATTAAAAGGATAAACATTTAAAAATTACCTACCACGCTGCTTTTGTCAAGAGCACAGCCAGGCTAATTGACATTCAGAGGAGGCTGCTCTGGGGACGAGCCGAGCATTCGCGGATCCTCCGAGCCCCACTTTCCTCGTCTCACCTCAGATTGCCGGCAAGTTACTCACAGCACTTCATTTCTCTGCTTTCACACAGAGCTGTTTTTACCAACCACATCTTAACACAGTGCCCTCAGTTTCTGCTGAGGATCGATAGACAAAATGCACACGTGTAGATTGTCTCTGCGTTTTCCTTAACACTTCCCTCATGGACACCATCTGCTGTGCGGCTCTCCTCCCTCGCCAAGAGCCAGTTGACAGACTCCTGTTGGAGTCACAGCTAAGGGAAACACGCTCTTGGTCAACCTGCCAGCCCCAAAGCTGTATGGATTTCAAGCGTGTCTGTTTTCACAGCGCCCACGAGAGCACCAGGCATTTACTGCTGCTTCAGGTACAGCTGGATCCAGGGGTCCACACGGTGTTATCAGGCATCCACCTCCCTTTTGTGGCTTGGCTTTCTTCTCTTATTGGCTTCATTTTCGGGCTGGCTTCTTATGGCAGCCGAGACAGCCATACTAGTTTCACATACCAGTTTGTAATCCCAGAGAAAGAGAGGACTTTATCCCACAAAGCCCCAGGGAGGACTGGCGTGGGTCACGTGCCCATCACTGAACCAATCAGGGTGGTAAGGGAATGAGGTCCTCTCACCTCTCAGGTCTGGGTCAGGTCCTACCCCGGGAGCAAAGGGGAGGGGCCAGCTGGGTTTCCCTCTGGAGCTCCGCAGGGAGGGGTCTTCCCCCAGAAGAGGATGCAGAAGGAAGATGCTGACCAGACAGAGCCCTAGGCTGCCCAGTCCCTAGAGTGTCCTGACCTGGACTTCAGGTTTTGCTGCCTCTAACCATACTTCCTCACCCTGACAGATGGTACAACCACCAACTCCCCAGCTTTTAGAGCCAGGATGTTGCAGATTATTCTTTGTGCTTTTCTATCCCTCCCTCAAAGGCTGATGGAAAGTGGAAGCATGTGGCTAAACCCAGCCAGCCAGCATCTGGCCCAAGCCCAGCAGTGCTTGATTCCAGCAGGGTCTTCCCAGCCCTCAGCACAGCTCTGAGAACCCTGGAACAGAGAAGGCATGATGCCCATTTTATGGATAAATACACTGAGGCCAAGCTGAGCTGATGAGGTCTCTCTTAAGGGCACACAGGAAACCAGTGGCAGAAGCAGGGCAGAGTCTAGGTCTGAGACCTCATTGAGAAATGCACCTACTCCCACTCTACCCCTTGGCCTGTGGTCCTTGCACCAATGGTTGAGTGTTGACCCATGAACCAGGAGGTCATGGTTCAATTCTCAGTCAGGGCATGTGCTGGGGTTTCAGGCTCGATCCCCAGTGGGGGGCATGCAGGAGTCAGATGATCGATGATTCTCTCTCATCATTGAGGTTTCTCTCTCTCTCTCCCTCTCCCTTCCTTTCTAAAACCAACACAAAT
>NW_006289713.1:811070-819029 GCF_000327345.1 Myotis davidii | reverse complement strand
CTCTTTCCAGGCCCCATGTCTGTCCAGGGCCACCCAGGGCCATCTGCCTGCCATCACAGAGGTTCTCCTCATTTCTACCTGTCCTCTTGCCCTCACACAGCATCGAGAGGCAATTTGGTGGCTGCCTTTTCAACCCTAACTGTCAGCTCCATTACTGTCCAGAAAGGCCTCCAATTGTTTTTTTCGGAACTGAGGAAGCCAAACCTTTTGCTCCCACCTGTATCCCACACGTGGAAAAGGGAGCTCAGATGCCTGGTGACTTGATTCCTCCAGCCCCAGGCTGTCTTCTCACTGCACCCACCCCAGCTTTCCCTTTCAGCACAGGGGCCCACCCTCCACCCCACCGCTCAGTCCTGAAGCTCAGAAGTCCATGCTGATCCCTCTCCTCAGCCCTCTCCCCAATTCCATGGGGCAGCCAGCAAGCCCTGGGGTTTTAGTACCCTAGGGCACCCCGGGCTGCACGGCTGGCCTGCCTCCCTCAACTGGAGGGGCCTGACTAGATTTTACTTCAGCCCCCCACTGCTCCGTAGCTCCCCCAACACTCACCTGCAGCAGACCGGTATCATGGTTCTCAACCCTAGCTTCATACTTAAAAAACCATGATGCCAGGATCTCACCCTCAAAATTGGCCTGTGTGGGGCTCAGGCATTAGAAATTTATAAAGGCCTCCAGGCAGGGCCAGCTTTTACAAGTGTTGAACCAGGACAGTGGCAAAGCCCCCCATCCCCACTCTCTATCCCCCAGGCTCAGAACAGACCCCGGGACCTGTGTTTGGGATTGAATTTCACAGTCCTCATCTTGACGTTCATAATAATTTTTATCTTTGAACTTGTGTTTTGTAAGGGACAGTGGAATATGTGCTGGGGCTTGTAGTGTCACCTTCCACCACCTCCCCACCTCGCAGAATGGACTCCCAGCCACCTGCTCCCCACCCCCCTGCTGCCACCCTCCCTGCTGGAGGGGGTGGGAGGGGCCTGAGCACAGGCAATGGGAGCTTCGGTTGAGCACTGAGTTGTAGAGGTGCCTGGGTGTCTGTGAGGTTGCACTCACCCCACAAGTATCCCCCATGCCCAAGGGAAGATGACATTAAAAAGCAAATAAAAAACATCACAGCACGTGAAGGAGAGACTGTGGGAGAAAGGAAGAGTTTGCCCTGCTCTTTGAACAAGGGGCCTTTTGTACTGCGCCCTGCAATAATGTAGCTGCCCTACCTCCAGGGGGCGCTGATAGCGCTGATGCTCACTCCTACGCTCACACTCAGAGCTTTCTATTGACAGCACCACCGGCCCATGCCAGAGGGCTTTCTCTCGGAGAAGATGGGGCTGCAGGAGACTCTAACAGGGACTGAGTAGGTTCCTCCACCCCCACCACTGCCAACCTCTGAGCTCATGTCCTCCACTTTCCCCTCACTCCATGCCCATCAGCCTCCTTCCCATCCCCACACCCCTCGGTGTCGCCCTTGCTGGCCGCTCCTCCTAGCCTTCCCGCTCCTCCACGCTGGCTGCTCGGCCTCAATTCCACCGCCGGCTTTCAGAGGGGCATTCTGCAATTGGAAGCTTTTCTGGACAGTAATGGAGCTGACAGTTAGGGTTGAAAAGGCAGCCACCAAATTGCCTCTCGATGCTGTGTGAGGGCAAGAGGACAGGTAGAAATGAGGAGAACCTCTGTGATGGCAGGCAGATGGCCCTGGGTGGCCCTGGACAGACATGGGGCCTGTTTCCCAAATCTCTCCCTCCCTCCAACTTTTTCTTAAATTAGTCAAGATAGTTTTATTTTTTCAATAATATTTGTATTGACTTTAGAAAGGAAGGGAGAGGGAGAGAGAGAGAGAGAAACCTCAATGATGAGAGAGAATCATCAATCGGCTGCCGCCGGCACGTCCATCACTGGGGATTGAGCCTGATTTCAGAATACACACCTTCTGAGCCGGTTGCATTTTCTTGGTGGCACGTGTCTCTTCTGCAGTTCCTTTTCTGTTGATTTGATGTGTGTCTGTGGAGCTGTGCCCCTCCACATCCCTGAGGCCAGGGCTCTTTCTGTCTGGTTTGTGGATGTGTCCCCAGAACCGTGCTGGACACACAGTAGGAGCCCAGGAAATGTTTGGTGAAGGCACGAGCGGAAGTCTAGCTCAGCGTTCGGGCTGTACGTCTCCTGCAAAGGGCTGGCTTACCAAGTGCAGGGCCAAGGCCGAGCTCCACAGCGCCCATCAGCCGGCCACAGCAGGGTGCGGGGTGGAGCTGACAGGACTCAATGCAAAATGCCCGTCTCCTTCCATAACTCACTCTCGGCAGGACAGCCGGGAACACCAGTGGCCTAGAGGGAAAACCACATGACTTCAGCTTGAACATGAGGGAGGAGGTGAGGTGTCTGATACACTCAATTATCACCCTAAACCCTATCATTGCTCATAATCTGCCTGAGATAAGTCACGGGCAGGCAATTATTATGTCAGGCCAGGCACAGAGAGAAGTTTTAAAATAGCAATCAAAGAACTTCCTGGTTAGTTCAAATCCATCCCAACTCCCTCTGGGGGACAAAAGTGCTTTAGAGTTGACCAGGCGTAGAGAAGTGCTCCATGCAAAATGGGGCCTCCTGGACTCAATGTTTCTCTCCCTCAGGTTTCAGAATACACACCTGCCTGGAGTCCTAACTCAGTGATCACCCATCCGGAGTAAATCATAGTGTAATGACGCCCTGTTTCCTGGGTGTTAAACCCGAGCTGCCCAGCCAGCTGGCCAGACTGTGCCGGCCTCTCTCTGGTCGGCCTCAGGCACAGGCCTCTCCACTCAGTCCTACGTGGGACCTTCATCCCCCTCACCCAGGCCCTCCTGAGGCCCATCCCTGGGTCTGCCTTGGGAGCTTCTGCCTGCTGTCCCTGTCCTCAGCGGACAATGCTGGGCTTCTCTGACCTGCACTGGTCAGAACCCTGGGCCTGTGGCAGGTCCCAAGGGCTCCCCCAAATTAAAAATTGTACAACTTTCCTCTTAATATCACTCATATGGGATGCAATTCCATGATGATGATTTGTCTGAGTGGAAATTGCCCTGGCCTGGAGGCCAGGCCAAAGCCACTGTAGGGTGGGCTGTCTTGGGTGGGGAGGAGCCAAATCTGATCTGACTTAACCTCAGATTTCTAACTGGTCAAATGAAAACACTGCTACTTTAGAAGTAGTGGCAAATCCCACGTGCACACTGAGAACCGCCCCCCCCCCCCAACCCACCACATCTCAGCCTTAGCCCCTTCAGATAGAGTTTGAGCCCATTATCTTGGGCCTCCCTGCCCAACCTCCCATCTGCCTGTTCAGAACCCTGGGCCTGTGGCAGGTCCCAAGGGCTCCCCCAAATTAAAAATTGTACAACTTTCCTCTTAATATCACTCATATGGGATGCAATTCCATGATGATGATTTGTCTGAGTGGAAATTGCCCTGGCCTGGAGGCCAGGCCAAAGCCACTGTAGGGTGGACTGTCTTGGGTGGGGAGGAGCCAAATCTGACTTAACCTCAGATTCCTAACTGGTCAAATGAAAACACTGCTACTTTAGAAGTAGTGGCGAATCCCACGTGCACACCTGAGCCCCTCCCCTCAACCTGAGCCCCGCCCCCCCAGCCTGAGCCCCTCCTCTCAGCCTGAGCCCCTCCAGATAAAGTTAAAGCCTATTATCTTGGGCCTCCCTGCCCCATCCCCCATCTGCCCGCAGCCTGTGTCCTCTCTTGTCCAACCTCAAATCCTGTCCTGGCTGGACCCGGAACTCAGGTGCCCAGTGCTCCTTTCACACGCCGGGGCTGCCATTCCCCACGGTGCCTCCTCCCACCACATAGCCCAGCAACCCCTGCCCCCAATTTCTAAACCATGTGTGCTGGGACCTCACTGCACTGTGGATGTCTCCACTCCTATCCACATCAGCTCTCCCTGCACCCTCGGGGTGGGGAGCAGACGGTGCTGCTGGTTAACACATGCTGGGTGGAGGGGCTGATGGCACTGCTGGGAGGTGGGACTACGCTGTAGGGCTGAGATGCAGGATTGAAGTTTCTATCAATCACTGAACCCATCAGGGTGGTAAGGGAATGAGGTCCTCTCACTGGTCAGGTCTGGGTCAGGTCCCACCCTGGCAGCACAGGAGAGGAGCCAGCTGGGTTTCCCCCTGGAGCCAGGCGAGGGGAAGGCCCAGAGGGGCCTTAAGTCAGGAATGGGTTTATCACTGTGGCGGTGCTCCAGGGCTGGGGGCCTTCAGGAAGGGACTTCTGGGGACAAAGGCAAGAAAACATCCCATGGAGCCCCCAGCACAAGGAGACCCTCAGAGGAGGTGGGACTGTCTGCCTTCACCCCCAGCCTGGCCCTGGAGGCCCTGAGAGGGAAGAGAGAGTCAGGGAAATGCAAGACCTTTGGGATTGTGGGCGTGCTAAGGGTGGGAGCACCGCAGCGCTGCTGGGCACTGCCCCGGGGTGCATGGTCACTGGGCTCCTAGAGCTCCATCTCTAGGCCTGGCTGAGAAACGGAGGTGGCCCCTCTATCCTCAAGTTTTAAACAAGGTACTTGGCCAACACAGGAAGCCTGGAAGTTTTTTTTAAAAAAGCAGTGCAGAGATTAGAAAAGAAGAGACAATATTATCATTCCTGGCAGATAACATGTTTATGTTTACCTACAAAATCCAAAAGAGTTACCCACACAGCAATTAGCGCCACTGAGAGAGTTTGGAAAAGGATTCTGATGGAAGATTTGCCAAGAGAAGTCCATAGCTTACTGAAATGAATGAAAAGGGGCCCCATTCACAAGAAACTGTTGTATAAACTGAACATGACGCACGTAAGACGTAGATGAAGAAAACTCTAAAACATTAAAAAGGACAAAGAGACAAGTCTGGCTAGAGAGGAATGCTTATCTCCAAGTTTATCTGTTTTCCTTGCAATTCCACTTTTTAAAGTCCCCCAAACCTTTTCATCGGAGTTTGATAGAAAAATGCTCAAGTTCACCAGAAAAGGCAGGAATGGATGCACTGAGCAGCAGTGAAGTCCCCCCCGCCCTCCCCTCCGTGTCAGACAGGCCCCCACCCTGCTCCAGACACGGTGTCACCTGGGTCACCCATCGCAGGCGGCGTGTCCTGAATCCACACCAGGAAGGCAAGTCCCTGAGGGGAAAGGCTGAGGGTCCAGTGCTGGGACCCATGGCTGAGCCCGGCTCACAGACCTGTGAGGATGGCTGTCTGGGGAGGTCTGCTTTGCCAGGACAGGCTGGGGTGAGCTCTCAGCACAGTCAGAAGCCCTGGGGAGGAGGAGGGGTCAGGGCAGGGCAGGGAAGCCGGTTAGGGCCTGGCCTCTGCACAGGAGTGGCTGCTTCCCTCTGCCCTCACCCCCTCCTGTGGCCTCCTGGATCCGGGAGCCCTCTGGCCTGCCACCCTTATTGTTGTGTGAGCCTGGACCATCCTGCCCCTTGATTTCTCATTTCCCCACTTGTAATGTGGGGGGTTGGCTGGGTCTCCAGGCCTGGGTCTCTCCACAAGGGCTGCCTTTCTTGGCAGGTGAACACTGCCCTCTTATAAAGGGGAACCTGGGTATCGGGCTGGCTGTGAGGGTTAGGGAGCCAGACCAGAGCCGAAGGCCCTGGAGAGCCTGGGAGAGAGGAGCAGAGTGGGGCTGCTCCAGGCCCTGGGTATCTCAGCAGACACACACCAAGGCTGCAGGGAGGGGTGTGGACCCGTGAGTGGGTCAGTGTCCCCCACCCCACACCCAGCCTGGAGACCACCCCTCTCCCAAACAGGCCTGGGACGGGCTATTGGAGTTGGGGCCTTGCACGGGCAACTCAGGGAGTGTCCCTTCTCCCTCCCTCCGGCTTGCAGTCCCCACTGGAATGGGGGACATTTTGCCGTAGGATTCATGGCAGGTCTTGATGGGAGATGCAGGCTTTTCCACCTCAGAACCGAGGTTACTCTTAGATTCATGGTAGCGATAAACCCATGCCCTATTTCTGCTTTAATTGAAGCTATTTGTATTGTGACTAAAATAATCAGAGACAATTTTATTGGTATATTTTAAAAAATAATTACATTCCATATATTTAAGTCATGTAAGTGCAGTGGCCGTTCGATGGGGTCCCCAGGGCCGGAGCTCAGAGGGCCTGTGCTAGAGGACCCCACCCGGCACCTCCTCAGAACTGAGAGCAGGCACTGCTGACAGAACAAGCCCCCAAGACTGGACCACAGCAGGGCCCCCAGGTGACAGCCAGGGGCTCCAGGAGTAAAGGTTTGGGGACAGGCCTGCCAGCCCTGCCCCAGAGCACCGTAGGGAAGCAGAGAGGCGCTCCCTGAAGCCTGCATTGCCACCCACAGAGTCATCTGCCTTGTGGTCACCCCCTTTTTCTCTGGGACCCTCCACTTTTTGTCCTCCAGCTTCTGGAGCAGCCAACTGCCCACCTGCTCTGGGGAGGGCCAAAGAGAGCACTGCATCCCCCAGTTGTGGTGATGGGTCCAGAGCTAAGCATTGACACAAAAAATAACACCTGCCCCGATCCCCAGAGTTTTTGGGTACACAAACCAGTGGCCCCATGTTTGCTTAAGTCTGTTTGAGCTGGGCTAAGTCCTTGTGACCGAAGTGTTCTAATAGACATCACTTCTGTAAAGAAAGACAAGGACAGCTCCCACCTCTTGGGTTTGTTACGAGGACGCATGGAGATGAGCCGGGCACAGCACTGAGCACAGGGCCCCGTGAATAGTCGGTGTGGCTGTTGTCAGCGGCATCATGGAGCATGGATGCTTGTCACCAGTATTAGGAGGCGGGAGGAGCTATGAGGGGACATTGCAGCCCAGGAGGACATTGATCCACAGAAGGCTTGGCAGTGCCCCGTTGCCTTCTCCATCAGGCCTCTCCTGCGTGGGCCTAACATGACTGGCTGCTCGGCCCGGGGCCCGGGGTCACTGGAGACACCGGCCTGGCTCCCTTCCTCCTCAGCATCCCCCAGCTCCCCGTGGGACTGATGGTGCCTCGCATCCCCACCCACCACACTGCCAGCCCCTGGGCCCTGCCTCTGGAGCCAAGCAGGATCTCGGTCCTCACACCAACCAACCCCACAACACCACCCGGCACCACAGGCCAGAAGTAAACCTAAGCTCCCACCCTCTGCAGGCAGGTGTCCACTCCCACAACAGCCTCCCCCCCCTGGGAGGCCTCCCTTCTCTAAGAAAGCCTTCTCTTTGCTGAACTCAAACCATCTTGATCTTAAATGGCAGTGAGAGCCGCGAGTAAAGCCCACTGTCTACCTGGTGGGAGTGACAGCCTCCACTCCCAGCTTATCCTGTGGGCCCACTGCCTGGAGAAGGGAACAGAAGCATTGGGTCCCAGAGGTCCCGGCCCTTCTGACTGACCGTTCGGTGGACACACGAACATGCACACGAGCACACATGCCCCCATGTGCCCACACAGCAGCTGCACATCCCAGCACTGTGCAACATACGCCGGGAGCGCCTGCTTCTGGGCATCCTTGTCCTCCACAGTCCTCGGGGTCCCCAGCCTGACAGGTAGGTCATATCCAGCATCCTGGTCCTTGTGAATACTGGGCACACCTACCCCGTGGGACATTCTCTCCACCCGGCCCAGGGGCCTCACGAAGGTCCCTGATTTCAAACATTCTTTCCTGGCATCAACCCGTATGTGCCACCAATGACTGTGAAAATCCAACCACCCCGAAGAGAACCAAGATGGCGGCATAGGTTAACGCCGGAGATTGCTGCTTCGAACAACCAATTCAAATTACGCCTGAAACATGGAACGGACACCATCCAGAACCACAGGAGGGCTGGCTGAGTGGAAATTCTACAACTAGGAGTAAAGAGAATATCATACCCAGACTCAGAGGAGGCGCAGTGCTGAAATGAAATTCTCAGGTGCATGTGCGCGTGGAGAGGGCTGGCGGCGCGGAGGGCGCGGTTGTTGTTTACAATCGGGTGGGAGCTTCAGACTCTGAGCTCC
>NW_006289713.1:806417-809725 GCF_000327345.1 Myotis davidii | reverse complement strand
GGAAGGGAAGGGGGTGGAGGGTGATGTGGGGACAGGGACACATATGTAATATCTTAATCAATAAAAAATATATTAAAAAAAAAGAAAATCCAGCCACCCCCATAGCTCAGACATGAAGGTGCAGAGGACCCCAGGCCCGACATGACACAAAATCCCCCCAGTCCCAGGGAGACAAGCGGACCTGGGAGCCTCTGGCAGAGCCGAGCTCCCGGGGCTCAGTGTGCAGGGGATGGAGCCCCTCTGCCTCTGGGTCTGGCTTATAGGCCTTCCCTTCCTGAGTAGAGCAGGGGACAAGTCTTTGTCCCCTGATGGTGGGGGGTGGTACAGACAACCTGGAAATGCAGAGAAGAAAGAGGGAGGGAGGGAGTGTGAGAGGGAGGAGGGCAGGGAGAGACCCTCAGAGGTGTCCAGAGAAGCTGTCGTCAGACTGGGGGTTAGAGGGGTGCAAGGGGAGTCCAGGTGGGGCTGCTATCGGACCGGACAGACGACAGACAGGAACACTGCCTTGCTCCCCATCTGGGCTCCACAGGAGAGAAATAGATCCACCCCAGGCCGTGCCCCAGGAAGTTTCTGCTCTCAGGACACCTGTGCTGACATCCCTAAAGACCCCACCGCACCCCACCCCATCCCCACTCCCTTTCAGAAGAGGAAACTGAGGCCCAGAGGTGGCTGCAGCTGCCCCAGGTCACACTGTGGGCTGTGGGGGGGTCCAAACCCAGATCTTTGAACTCCCAGTGAACACTGGGCTCTCACCAATGACTGCCCCAGCCACAGTGCCTTTCCACTCGCCAATGTCCTCATCTGCTAAATGGGGATATTGGCCAGGGGTTGCAGATGCCTCTCTGGCTTGGATATCTAGAGATTTCGGATTCCTCCCTCCCAGTCTTCGGGAGTCTAGCAGGAGCATTTGGCACCAGACCCTTCTTGCAAATTAACTCCCTCGATGACAAAAATTAGCACCCGCTGGCTTGGTAAGCTATTTCAAACAACACAGAAGAGACAAGTGGAAGTGTCCCCACCCCGGCCCATCTCCACCGGGTGCCATGTGGTCCATCAAATATGAGCAACCCTCTTCCCGCAGAATTAAGAAGGGCAGTCTGGAGTGGGCGATCAGGGACAGCCCTGAGCCCAGGTCCAGCCGTCCTACTACACGCATGGCAGCCCTGCCCACACCGGCCCCTCCCTGTGGCAGCCCTCTCCTCCGGAGACAGAACCCTGCATGGGGCCCAGGGACAGGGGCTCATTATCCCACCCGGTTTGCCTTGGATGCTGCAGAGTGACAGCTGTTCCGTGTTTAATTACTGATGGGCTGCGGCTATGCCAGCCCATGAATAAAATTACAGTTGTTCTGCAATGCAAATACCGCAGCTCCGTCTGAGGGTCTGTGAGGTGCTTATTTTGATTGGCTGGCTCTTTTAATGAGAAAAGTTTTATTACATTTTAGAGCACATTAGTAATGATGAAACTCACACACCTAAAGATTTATATAGCACTGCAAACAGTAGCGGGGAGAAAGGAAGTTATTTATAACCTCGAGTATGTTCCTGTCATCTGATTGCATTGTTTTAGGGAGCGGGGCACTTTTAGCTGATAATTGTTTTAATGATAAATGTGGAAAGTCAAGAACCAAAATATCCGAAGTGCCTTTAAAAGGCAGAAGGCCCAGCTAAGACTGGGATGAGTTGCTCTTACTTAGGGAACGGGGGTGGGGGAAGGGAGCTTGACCTCAGCCGGGGCCAGGAGATAAGGATGAATTAGGGACATTAGCATTGGCAGGTGACCACTGGACACAGGCTCGCCTATGGAAACGGAAACCTAGACATGCATCCTCCTGCCAGAGCGGCCACTGGGGGACTCATTTCTTCTCTGTGGTCATTGAACGTTTCCCTTCAGAGCGACATGTCTGCTCTGGGTGAATAGTAATGTCACCTGAGCCACAGCTGGATGAGAATACAAAGTTTGGATGCAGTGACCTGTAATCCATACAGATTTGAATACAGCGCATCTGGTTGACGTCCCCTGTCACTTAGGAAATGGATTTTCCCTGGGAAGGCGTCCTTTGCTGATTGGTGGGCCTGAGAGATGGCATGTCCCTCACGGGCCCTCTGCAGCCCTTTCCCTCTGGGGACACAGCCGAACTTAAGAACAGTCTAGCTGAGAGGGGGAGTTCTACCGCTGGCCTAGGTCCTTGTCTCCACACGGAACAGAGCTGACTTGACTTGGCACCATTGGTGCGTCGTTTGCTCTCCCTTCCACCTGCAGGTATTTATGGAGGGATTGCTGCGAGCCAGGCTCCTGGCACGTTCCGACCGGGGGATATTGCCTGTGCCTCCAAGAGTGACCTAATGCATATGGCAGACAACCGGGCCCCGCTAGATGACAGTGTGACAAGGACAGTGGTCACCCAGCTCAGGGACAGCAGAGGATGGGGCTGGGTCTGCCTGGTGAGGGAGGGGGCATCAGTGAAGGCATCACCCACGCCAGCCTGGAAGGGTGCTTAGGGGTTTGGAGCAGGCACCCCCCACCTCGAGATCTGTAAGAGGAAGAGGGTCTTTGAGCACATGCTATTGTCTATGAGGCGGGCAATTGGGGTGAGTGAGGTGGAGCGTCAGACCACTGCACGGATCCCCGAGGGCACCGCTGCAGCTCTGAGCTGGGGTTTAGTCACGGAGGCAGCTCTGAAGGGGTCAGAGAGGCGGCCCAGTGGGAAGGCATGTGAAAATAGAGGGTGGAATCAGTGTTTTCTGCTTCTCTTCTCTTGGAGGTCAGCCAGGCCGAGTGCCTCCTGTCCATTCAGCCAAGGCCCCATCCCGGAACAAGGAGGCAAAAGGGGTAGGAATCACAAGTCTCTCCTGGCGGCCTGCCCCACTGTATCGTGTGCACGCAGGCTTCTCTCTGTGCACGAGTTTACCAATGTGCATGTCTCTGTACGGTATGTCCTCACTTAACATCATCGATAGGTCTTGGAACTGTGGTGAAATGACGTACAACAAAACCAGTTTTACCCTAGGTAACTGATATCAACAAGAGTTAAGTTCTCACAGCATCTCACTAATGTTATAATGAAACGGCGTTGAACAAAATGTTATTCAAGGACATACTGCATGAGTTTGTGTGTGTGTGTGTGCACTTTGTGTGTGCTTCTGTATGCACATGCATGACTGTATATGCTGTGTGTGCTTGGTGTACATGTGTGAGTGAAAATGAGTATGGCATGTTTATGTCTCTGAGAGCATGTGTACATGTGTTGGTGTGTGTCTCTCTTGTGCATGGGCATGCATGCTTGTGTAAATGTGTGTTCTTCATGC
>NW_006289713.1:802660-806318 GCF_000327345.1 Myotis davidii | reverse complement strand
GCGTGTCTGTGCAGGTGTGTGTACACAAGTGTGTGTGTGTGTGTGTGTGTGTGTGTTTGTGTGTGTGTGTGTGTAAGTTAGTGTTTGTATATGTGCATGCAGGTGACCTGCTTCCTGATCCAGGAACAACTATCGTGTTGACCACAGAGTTACCCAAAGCCACATTCTTCCCTATCGATGACAGAGGAGAGAGGGCAGGGCACATGTCTAACCTGCCTCCCCGATGCTGGCCCTCTGATTTGCTAACATCACAGCTGTCCCAGAAACAGACCACGCTAAGGGCTGGAGAGATTGCCCACTGGGCATAGGACGCAGCCCAGGCAGCCCACCACGGTGGCACAGGAACTCACAGCCCACCCTGGAGACCTGTTCCATTCTTAATGGCCTGTTGGAGCTTAGCTGAGGGAAGGGTCTGCAGTTACAGGGTATTATTGGGCTTAAGGAATCTTTCTTGGATAGCCAAGTCACTTAAGCTCTGTTTCCGCTTCCTTCCTCAGTGCTGGAGGAGGTGGAGGGGGCTGGGAACTGGGGGGTAGCCAAGGGATTTGGTGATTAGGTGAGTGGAACCTGCCAATTGTGGTGAAAACAGCCAGGGTGTGGCTGTGACACTGCAGCCTGACCTAGTGGGCCAAGGAGTGTTGGGAGGGGAGTAGGAGAGGACACGAGTGTAGACAGTTCATCGAGCTGCTGGGCCAGAGGCAAAGGGGGAGGTAGCCCACTGGGCAGGACTAACAGAGCTGGTCCATCTGCGGAGAACTCCTCTCCACAGGTGCCCTCACAATGGTGTGTGAGCCCATTTCACAGGCCGGGAAACCGAAGCTCAGGTTGTACAGCTGCCTGTGGCCACTCAGCAGGCCCAATCAGAGCCGTGGCTTGCACCAACAGAGACATAAATACCAGGCTGGCCTTAGATTTTTCTCCCTGCATCCCTATCGTCCTACCCTCCTTGGGTGGAGTCTTATCCTGCCATTTCAGTCTTAGTTTCTGCCTTCTAGATTATCCCGTGGTCCCTGCTCTGCACCATTGGTTAATCTCACGTGAGCTATACTTGCCCTTCCCTTAGCCCTGCCCTGCCCTTGGGCTGCTCAGCTGCCCCGGAAAGTGGGATAGTCCTCAGAAAGCAGAGGATGGCAGTGCCCATAAGCTCAGCATTCAGGCTTCCCAGACAGGGTCCTTTTCTGCAACTGGGGTTTGGAGAGACAGAGGAGGGAGACCCATCCTCTGCAAATGCAGGTCCACCAATGAGACAAACCCTCAACAGCTGTTGGCTCGCATTTTAGACCCAATGGGTCACCTGCTCTCCTGAGCTGGCAACCACTGGGAACTCACCCAGATGTGGCCTGGCAGGGCTGCCCAGTCCCTGACCACCTACCTAGCCTATGATCCGGGAAATCACCCGCCAGCCAGTGTCCTCTGTGGCAACTTCGCCCAGAAGGACGAGAAATCTAATCAAAATCTCAGGTACCTTTTCCCAAGGGTCATTCCAGCTGGCGAGCCTAAATATCATACAGCGTATGAATGTGCTGCATTTATTATTTTCACCATGGAGACGTCCAAGGAAACTGACCTTTTCAGCTTCAATAAAAGCGGATTTTCCTGTAGGTCCTTTGACAGCAGCTGCAATCGTGAGCTGGGCTGAAGCTCAATATTAAACACCAAGAATAGAAAAAGGAGTCCCATCTCCTCAGCCCGCGAGCCTTATTGACACCCAATTGCAGTGAGACGTGAGAAAGCACGTGGGGGACCGAGCCCAGCTCGGAGGAGAGGCCCACCTTGAACCCGGAGGGCTCAGGCTCCCTCCCAGCATCAGAGGTGCCTGTTACTCATGCGATCAGTTCAAGGAGGGTGGGACCCAACAGAGCTGCAGCAGCAAACGGCTCTGTAATTCCGCAGGAACGGGTTATGAAATGCCAGGACTCAGTGCTCCTTTCTGGGCCCGGGAGCCCCAGGCATCCCACACTGACTCATCTTCCCCTCGACTGAGCCCAGGGTGAACATTACTCAGCCACTGGCCGTGGTCGGCAAACTGCGGCTCATGAGCCACATGCGGCTCTTCGGCCCCTTGAGCGTGGCTCTTCCTAAGCCTTAGGAGTACCCTAATTAAGTTAATAACAATGTACCTACCTATGTAGTTTAAGTTTAAAAAATTTGGCTCTCAAAAGAAATTTCAATCATTGCACTGTTGATATTTGGCTCTGTTGACTCATGAGTTTGCCGACCACTGGTAGCCACACTGGTGGGGAAACCTGGCAGACTTTCTGCCCCATCATTTCTCCTGACCGTGCTAACCAACACGTATGGGAACAACATGACAGTCAGGTGGTACTGGTGCTGCCAGGTGCCGAAGCCTGTTGTTTAACAGTAGCTAAGCCTAGGGGTTCTGTGAAACCAGTGGCCTGCCCTCGGGCATTTTCTCTTCCCCATCCCAACCCTGCCACTGCGGAAGGGAAGCAATTGCAAGAGGTATAAACCAACAAACACTCATGAAGGAATAATGCAGTGAAGAATTTCAATGAGTTTTGGAAGGCGGAAAGTGAGGGTAGTGGGCAATTTGACTGGCACAGCAGGGAAAGTAACACTGGGTGCCTTGGAGGGAGACACTGCTTCACGGGAGTCCACTGAGCACAGACCACGCAGGCTCAGTTGTAGCCGGGGCTGGGAGTGAGGACGTAGGGCAATTAAAAACAGGGCGATGTCACAGCAAAATGCAGAGTAGGAAGCTACAGAAATCTGTCCTTCCATCCAAACTATGATAGAGCTGGCAGGCGCTGCCTAAAGCAATGCTCTTAGAACGCTGGATAGCAGCTGAAAACCTGCAGTGTCCAAGGAGAAGCTGGATGAAGAGGCTGATAAATTTTGGTAAAATCTCATGTTTTGCATAGTGGCTACCACCCTCAGCCACCAGCCCGTGGCAGGCAGTGATGGGGGTGGCAGCCCATGTTCCTGGTGTGGCTTGCTGGTGCCAGGATAGGCAGGCAATGAAGACCTTGTACTGCAAAAACCAAGACTGTGTGTTTTGATTGCCGGTCACTGTTTTTCATCACTGAGGGGCTGGCACAGAGGTCGGTCACTGTTTGAAATCCCATGCGCTGAAGCAGCTTCCCCGCCATGAGGGAATTTGAAGAGACAGTACTCTCCTCCCCCAGGCATTTAAGGGCATCTTTGTAAGGACACTCACTGACTACAGAGACAAAGGAACAGAAACTTCAGTAACCACATGCAACAAGGAATGCACACTTTGAAGAAATAGTTTAGAAAACTCACAAATAGATGGCCCCTGACCTCAACACAAAAAAATAATAACACTGGAAAAGTGGGAGAAATAGACTTCCCTATTATCACAACATAATATTCAGAAGGAACTGTTCTTAACAAAAACAACAAAAAATACAAAACAACAAAACAAAACAGGAAAGTGTGGCCTGTTCAAAGAAGAAAACTTGATAGAAACCTTCCCTGAGGAAGAGCAGCCCATCCTTTATCAGAGACTCTAAACCGACGGTCTGTAATGTAATCAATAAGCTGAAGGGAATCATGGGAAAGAGCTAAAGAAAGTCAGGAAAATGATGTCTGAAAAACTAGAATATCAATAAAGAAAAATTATAAAAAGAAACCAAACAAAAATTTTGGAGCTGGAAAACAATAACTGAAACAGTAA
>NW_006289713.1:795844-802622 GCF_000327345.1 Myotis davidii | reverse complement strand
GTTCAGCAGCAGATGTGAGTAGGCAGAAAAAAGGACCAACAAACTTAAAGATAAGACCATTCAAATTACCCACCCTGAGAAGCACAAGAAAAAAGTAATAAAGCAAAAGGAATAGAACCTGGGGGACCTATGGGACACCATCAATATGACAACATAGAAATCATAGAAATCACAAAATAAGAAGCAGAAAAGAAATAATCTGAAGAAATAATGGTGAAAACTTCCAAATCTGATTAAAAACATAATATAAACATCTAGGAAGCTCAACTAATTCTAAGCAAGGTAAACACAAAGAGATCCACACTGAGGCATACTCAAATTGCTAAAACCCAAAGACAAAGAGAAAAATTTGAAAGCAGTAAGAGAAAAGCAACTGGTCAACTATCACTGTTTCCCTCTAAAATTTAAAATACCCCATGTGGCTTCCACGTGTTCACGACAATGCCTTGGTGCAGTCTGGGATTTGTGAAGGTAGAGTCTATCAAAAAAATACTGTTACCCAGCCAGTGTGGCTCGGTTGGTTGGAGCATCATCCTGTATACCGAAAGGTTGCAGGTTCAATCCCCGGTTGGGGCATGTACAGAGGCAACCAATTGATGTTCTCTCTCATATCAATGTTTCTCTCTCTCTTTCTCCCTTCCCCTCCTCTCTAAAATCAATAAGCATATTTTCAGGTGATGAATATATATATATATATTGAGTGGCCAGATTATTATGACCACCCCATCAGTACTTCGTTGGGCCACCTTTTGCCTTCAGTACTGCAGTGACTCTTAATATTGCGGCAATTCTTCTTGAGTCAATGCCAAAAAGAATCGCTGCAGTATTGAAGGCAAAAGGTGGCCCAACGAAGTACTGATGGGGTGGTCATAATAATCTGGCTACTCAGTGGATATTTGACAAACTTGTGGCAGAGATTTTAAAACATTTGGAAAAGATTAATGAAAAGAATATTGAAAACCAGGCAAAGAAAAAGTGAAGCAATTACTAACTTTAGAGGGGGAAAAAACAAGGTTGCACAAGAAAGAAGATGAAAGATGTTATGTTTCTTGACTCCGCAATGAATGATATTTTCATAGTCATAACAACATAAACACTGACCGTATGTACACACAGGAGGGTCAGCTGGGACAAAATAAAGCAGCCCCTCTGAGAACTATAAGACCCTAGAATTATTATCTCTCCTTTACCAGATTCCATCTCCCAGAAGTGTGGTGGGGGACGGTAGAAAAGAAGTAGGCAAGAGTGTCCTAGGAAAGCCAGGAAGTCATTCGTATGGTGTGGTATCAATATCGAATGACAGAAGTGGTGACTGAAGAAAGGGCAGTGGTTGTGAATGTAGCCTGGAAACATGGAGGTCAGTGGTGGGAGCAGGCACAGGAGCTAAAAGTGTCTCTGAGAGCAAGACTGGGAAGTAGGGAAGTTGAACTATTTTTCATTAAAATTTTTGGGGGTAACATTAGACTTTTTGAACTATGTGCATGCATTGCTTTGATAACAACATTTAAAAATGAAACAAAGCCATATTAAAACCTAACAAATGCTCCTTATGATCTAGATAATATTTCACATTCAACAGAACGTCTAATAATTCTCCTGCAATTTCTGCAAATCCGAGCATGTGAGAGGGGCGATGAATTATATTCTCGTGGCGCTTCAGGCTCTGGCTGCCGCCTCTGCTGAATTCTTGTTCCCTGCTCTCCAGCATGTCTCCGTGATTTACTATCACAGCCCACCTTCCCAGTCTCTCCGTGTCATCCAGGCAAACAAAGTCAAAGCCTGAGCATTCGTGGGCCTCTGAGGAGGGGGCCGCTTATCAGACCAGCTGTTCTTCACGTCAGGCCTGGGCTCCCCATTCTGGCTGGTCAGCCACCTGTCCCAGAGGTGGATGCCTCTAGGAGTCCCAACTCCCATTCCCAAAGCTGGTTCCAGGCCCACCATGTCATGTATGTGTGCACATGTGTGCGGGTGTGTGCAATATGTGTACATATGCATGTGTGCATGTATATATGCATGTGTGCATGCTCATGGGAAGGTCATCTGGGACAGAACAAAGAGACCCTCTGAGGAAAAAACAACAGAGACCCTGGAATGATCACCTTCCCTTCACCAGGCTGCATCCTCCCAGAGGAGAGCAGTGGTTTGAAGCAGCATTTTCTTCTCTATCATGCGTTCCTCCCCTGCCATTGACAAGCGCAAGAATGACAGTGCCTGCGCACTCCGACTTGGCTGGTCCGAGGATGTGATGGCGGGGAAGCTCTGTCCTGACCGCGGCCATCCCAGGCTTGTGTGTCTGTACACGGGAGCCATGCAGTGTGGCCAGCTGAACACTAAGATTAATGATTTCTGTGCGAGTGCGCCGGCTTAAATCTCAACAGTCCCACATGGCTCCTGGGTAGGCTCCTGGTGGAAGCCCACGCTCAAAAGCTTCAGGGGTAAGGAGTTGTGTCTCATTCACCAAGAAGAGTGGGCAAAGGACTTTGGCTGCCCTTGCAGCCCCTGAAGAGGGTCTCGTTCCCACGTGGGCCGAGCATCGCAGTTGGAAGAAGCTTGTCCAGTCCCTGCAGCCTTAGCCTAAGCTCGTGGTGTGGAGAGCGGCATTTTTGCATTTTTCTCCCATGTCCTCCGCAGCATGTACCACATCCCTGGGTGGGCATCTGGGATCTAATCCCTCTTTCTGGGGTGGCCAGGGCCCAGCTTTGGTCCTCTTGGCCTCCCTGAGGCCTCTGTCTACGCAGCTGTTCCGGCGAGGTGCTGCCTCCCAGCTGGCTGGCCCGTGGACAGAGCAGCCTGCGGGAAGGCTCAGCGCTCCTGGCCAGCTCCTGCATCTTTGGGTGGCACATTCGTGCGGCCCATATTGGAGTGGTCTGCACGCTGCCCAGGGGGCTGCCGGGAGAGGGCAGTGGAGGCTCCAGGGAAACGGCCAGCCTCTGTGAGTAGCGCGGACCTCCAGCACTGGACTGAAGGGAGCCCTGCCCTGAGGTGACACCCAGGGACACTGGCCTGGCCACACTGGCTCCCACGCCAGCCCAAGTGTGGACACATGGCCTTTTCCTTAGGACTCCAGAGGACGAAGTCCAGGACGACAAAAGCAGACAAAGGCCAGCATGCACTCGGCCGCTCGGGCTCCTTGGGCCTGGTGGGCTGGCTTTTCTCCCGGCTCCGGGTCCACCGCCATCTGAATCATCGTCTTGGGCCGGTCCTCTGGATGCCGCATCTCAGAGCTTTGCCTTCTTTAGAATCTGCCTGCCCCTTCTCCCCACCCCTGCCCACTGGGCAGGCACAGCCTTCTCCGCGTGCGCAAGGTTCCCCGAATGAAGCCCTGAAGGTCACTGGAAACAGTTTTCTCTTTAGAAGGAACCTCTGCACACCCACCCCCTGCCCTTGCCTCACCAGGACTCCCTTCCAGAAAACACAGCTGCCCGTAGTCAGGCGCAGGGAGCCAGGAGTCACTGGGAGCAGAATCACATCCACATCCTGAATATTCTCCCTTGAGTGAGTCAGTCTTGCAGCTGTCACCAGAAACCCAGCCACACAGCTGGTGGTGTGTCCTTCCCTCCTCCCGCCGAGGCAGGACATGCGCTGGCACCCCCTGGGCTGGGTCACTAGAGCTCTCCTATGGGAGCAAACCCCTGCCCTGACTCCCACATCCTCTATGGAACCCCCTTTGCTTGGGACCTGGGCCCGAACCCCAAACACACCAGCTGTGACTGCTGAGTAGCCACCCCCGTGCCCAGCGGAAGGACAGGGCAGTGGGGGAGCACACGCAGTTCTGAGATGCTCTTTGTCATTGAAACCTTCAGGGTCTGTGCAGCAGGAAACTCTCCTTCCACAAGTGTGTCTGCAGGGTCAGGATCAATACCAGTGTGAGCAGAGCTCCGTTGTTAGTTGTCCTTCCCGGCTTGGGACGCAATCCATAATGCTTGGCTCCTGCCACCCAGCTCCTGCAGGCCTGGGGGTGCTGAGGGGCGGCACATCCATTCAGAGTCAGGACTGTGTCCTGGGGCCATTCTGAGAGAACAATGAGGAGCATGAGGGCTGGGCTGGCTGACAGCCTCTCCAGCACTGCACTGATGGGGGGTGGAGAGGGGTGCGCACATCCATACCCGTCTGCCCCCAGCACCAGGTGTCTGGACCCTCCCCAGACCTCCTCATGTGGCCAAGCTGTCGATCTTGCTGAGGACAATTTGTTAAAAACTGTCTGCTCAGCTGATAGGGAAGCTCGGCCCATCACTCTGGCCTGGTCAGGGGTATTCCAGGGAAACAGGCTTTCCGGGGATGCTTAGGCAGGGCCGTGCCGTATCCTGGCAACCAGACCTAGGTCTTACGTCCTCCTGAGGCACCAAAGCTCAGCCCAGTGCTGGGCAGAGTGGAGAATGGTGACAGCACAGGACAGCCCTCGCTGCCCACCTCATCCCCCAGCTGGGCCGCAGCGGTGCAGGAGGTGTGGCCCTCCCTGGGCAGCCTCACCCTGCCCTGCCCTGGACTGCTTTCCCACCACCACCTGTCTGTCCTCAGCCATAACCTCATCTGCAAAGGGGTGGGGCACACTATACCTATCCCGGTGGTCCATGGCTCCCAGCTCCCCACACCGCTCTGCCACTTCCCACGCTCTGGACAATTCGTTTAAAAGCAACAGCAGTTGAGGTGACCGGGATGTGAGTGTGGTGCCTACAGACCTCCTGCCAGAACCCCTCCGGGCAGCCCTCCTCTCTTACCCCCGCCAGGCCGGCCTTCCTGGGTGCCTCTCTCTGCTCTGCTGACCCAGGAGCTGGCAAGGGAAGGAGCCTGCTGCTGGGCCCAGGCCCTCCCGCCCTCCGTGGGGAGCCATCTCGAGAGGGTAAAGCTGCCGGAGGCCTGCGCAGCCCAGAGAGGCACAGTCACTCATGGAAGTCTGCCTCCCTCAGGCCTGCTGACTGCCCCCTCAAACCTCCTCCTCCCACAGCAAAGCTCCGGGGAACAAGCCACAGGCTGCAGTGCCCCTCACAAAGGGCTTCTCTTTCACCGTTAGTGTTCCCCCCACCAGGCTTCTGGGAGCGCCTCCTTCTCCAGGCAGCTCTGCGGGAACACAGTCCCCACAGCCCCCACTCCCTGGAGGTGGGCCGTCCCAGTGGCCTCAGCTCTGCTGTTCCCTGGGTTCTCCCTCAACCCCTCTCCTTGGAGTCCACCTGTACCTGACTCCCATGGTGCCACCTGAAGGCTGAGTGATAACACATCCCATGGACAGTGGTGAGTTTGCCCTAAAGAGGGGATGCATTAAGAACCTGCTAGACTAGTATTCTTACTCTCCCATGTAATCTTTGTCCCTCTACCCCATAAGCAGCTGGCTTATGGGCAGAGGCAGGGCAGATTTCCGTGGATGACCTGCTCTCCCAGGCTGCAGGTATTTTTGGAATAAACACTCATACAGGATCCAACCCTCTCTGCTTAATTGGCTCAAGTAGTGACAGGCAGCCTGGACCCATTGGTTGTCTGGTTTCAGGTTCAGTCTTTTTTTTCTCTGTATTTATAGTAAGTTTTGCATATATGTGGTAGCAGAATATAAATTATTTGATCCCTTTTCCTTTTTTTTTCTTGTTGCCTTAGAGAGACAGAATGCAAATATTTCATCTCTCCTCTGGGAAGGTTTGCATATGAAGTCCTTCCTGGCCTTGAGAAAAGAAAGGGTAACCAGGTTTTTGGTTACTCAGTGATGGGCTGAATGGCTCATCAAATCAGGCCTATTGTGAGAGAATGAGGGAAGATGAGGGGCTTGTTGGCATTTGAGGTGAGCAATAAACAATCCCCTTCTCTCCCCATCAAGTTCTGAGCCAACTTACAAATAAAATTCAGTAATCAGGCAGATGAGGGTGAGACTGTCAGCTGGGGTTGGATGAGGCTGGTGCGGAGATCCCTGGGATCTGCAGCCCCCGTTGAGCTTCCTAATTCACACCCCACAACCAAGCCCCTCCCCCTCAGCTGGTTAGCAACACTCCCCTGCATATGTATTTACAAAAATGGATCATACTATGTGCACTTTGCTCTGCAACCTGCTTTGTCCCTTATCAATATCCTTTGCTTTATGTATCTCCATTAATTGGCATCTGAATTGCTTTTTTAATATTTATATATTTACTTATTTAATTTTTAATGTATTTTTATTGATGATAGTATTATAGATATCTTCCATCCCCCCCCATTTCCCCTCTCCTCCCAGCCCCTACCCACCCACACCCAGATTTTCACCACTCTACTGCCCATGTCCATGGGCTATGCATATCTTATCTAATAAAAGGGAGACATGCAAATTGACCATACCTCCACTATACCACCAGCCACGCCCCCAGCCAATCAGAGGCGAGTCTGCAAATAAACCCAACCAAGATGGTGATGGCCATGGAGCTGGAGCAAACAGGAGGTTTGGGTTGCCCCTGGCGATGGAGGAAGCCAAGCTTCCTGCCTGCCCTGGCTAGCTGTGGGCTCCACTCAAGGCTACAAAGTTTCAATTATAGAAGATAAATAAATCCCAAATACCTGCTTCCAGCCACTGTGGCCTCAGCTCAAGGAGGGTCTGGGAGCCTGGGTTGCCTGGGACCGTGGCCAGCCTGAAAATGGCCCTCAGCCCCTCACCCAGGCTGGCCACACTCTCATGGGTGAGGGTCCCCTCTGGGGGGCTTGGCCAACTTGCAAGCAGCCATCAACCACTCACCCAGGCTGGCCAGGCACCCCAGTGGGGACCCCCACCCTGATCCCGGACACCCTTCAGGGCAAACCAGCCGGCCCCCACCCATGCACCATG
>NW_006289713.1:775699-795076 GCF_000327345.1 Myotis davidii | reverse complement strand
GCCCAGTTCACGAAATCTGTGCACAGGGGGGGGGGGTAGGGGGGGCCCCTCAGCCCGCCTGCACCCTCTTCAATCCGGGACTCCTCGAGGGATGTCCAACTGCTGGTTTAGGCCCGATGCCTGTAAACCCCCCTTCGAGGGGTCCCAGATTGGAGAGGGTGCAGGCCGGGCTGAGGAACACCTCCTCCCCATGCACGAATTTTGTGCACCGAGCCACTAGTCCTATATAATAAAAGGCTAATATGCAAATTGACAGAACAATGGAATGACCTGTCACTATGATGCTCACTGACCACCAGAGGGCAGACGCTCAATGCAGGAGCTGCCCCCTGGTGGTCAGTGCGCTCCCACAGGGGGAGCGACACTCAGCCAGAAGCCGGGCTCACAGCTGGCAAGTGCAGCGGTGGTGGTGAGAGCCTCTCCTGCCTCCACAGCAGTTGGACAACCCCCAAGGGCTCGGAGACTGGTTAGTATCTATTTTGTTTCTCAGTTTATTTTGTTCATTAGATTCCACCTATAAGTGAGATCATGTGATATTTATCTCACTCTGACTGGCTTATTTCACTTAATATAATAATCTTCAGGTCCATCCATGAAGATTAAGAGATCCTTCATTTTTACAGCTGCATAGTATTCCATAGTGTAAATGAGCCACAGGTTTTTTTTTGTTGTGTCCACTCATCTACTGATGGGCACTTGGGCTGTTTCCAAATCTTATCTACTGTAAATAATGCTGCTAGGAACATAGGGGTGAATATATTCTTTCTGATTGGTGTTTTGGGGTTTTTAGGATATATTCCCAGGAGTGGGATTGCTGGGTCAAATGGAAGTTCCATTTTTAATTTTTTGAGGATGCATTGTTTTATCATGGGCCTATCATGAACATCCTTTCTCAGATACTGTATAAAGCTGTTTGATGATTCCTTATGATAAATTCCAAAATCTGAATCATGTTACAATAGTGTGTGCATACTGCTACATTCGTCTCAGAATCTGCCTAAACAGAGCATGGAAGTTCCAGTGTCCACCTGCCCATCAGCATTGGTAAATCTCCTGTTTTAGTCTTCGCAAATACAAAAGATCAGAAGCATATTGTTTTAATATATATTTCTGATGATCATTAAAGTTGAATGTCTTTTAATGTTCGTTGTGAATTTGCATTTCTTTTGGAGTCGATTGCAGTTGTTTTTTTTATCTTTTTCTTATTGAAAGTTTTCCTTAGCCTAAATGTATCATTTAATTTTGCTGCACAACACTCCACTCCAAAGCATAGTGATTTAAAACATTAACCACTATTATTTTTGATGATTCGCTGGGTGGTTTTTCTGCTGGTCTCACCTGGGATCACTCATGCAGCTAAAGCTGGCAGCTGGTCCTGGCTTTTGGCTGGGATGTCTCGGTTCTCCACCACATACACGCTCATCCTCCCAGAAGCTAGGCTGTCCCACGTGGCGTGATGGTCTTAGGGCTACGAGAGGGTAAAGTGGAAGCTGCAACATCCCTTACGGCAGAGGCTCCAGGGCAGGCCAGTGTCACTTCCCTGCACTACGTTGGCCAAAGCAAGTTACAAGGGGTGGGAGATGGACTCCACCTCCTGATGGAAAGAACGCCAGTCACACTGCAAAGGTGCACAGGCACAGGAGGATGCGATCCGTTGGCGGCCATTATTGTAATAATCAACCACAAGATGTTAAAATTCCCCTGCAGTGTCTTTTAGTCCTTTTTTGAGATGTACAAGTCCATGCCATTTAGTATATTCACAATGTTGGGAAACCTTCATCTCTATCTGGTTCAAACACATTTTCATAATCCCCAATAAAACCCAGATCCACTGAGCAGCCACTCTCTAACTCTGTCTGCTCTCAGCCCTGGAGACCACCGCTTCTTATTTCTATAGATCGCCTGTTCGGGACACTTCATACGCATGGAATTATTCACCGTGTGGCGTTTGTGTCTGGCTTCTTGCACTCAGCATGACGTTTCCCAGGTTCACCAACAGCACAGCAGGTATCACTGTCAGCACCTCATTCCTTTTCTTGTTGTTGTTAATCCTCACCGTAGGATATTAGAGAGAGTGGAAGGGATGGGGGAAGAGACAAAGAGAGAGAAACATCAATGTGAGAGAGACATCGCTTGGTTGCCTCCTGCATGTGCCCTGACCAGGGCCAGGAATGGAGCCTACAACCGAGGTATGTGCCCTTAACAGAATCGAACCTGCAACCTTTTAGTCTTCGGGCCGACACTCTATCCACTAAGCCAAATCAGCCAGGGCCTCATTCCTTTTTTTTTCTTTTTCTTTTTACTATTTTGCCTCATTCCTTTTAATGGCTGAATAATATTCCATGATATGGACAAGCCACATTTTGTTTATCCATTTATCAACAGTGGACATTTGGGTTGTTCTCACCTATTGACTGTTGTGACTACTGCTGCTATGAGCATCTAGTACTCTTGATTCTTCTTACTTAAAAATCTTTCCCATATCTGGGATTCAACTTTGTGCATGGTTTGAAATAGGAAGTCTAACTCCATTTTCTTCCTTTTATCCCAATGGCATGCATTTATAGGCTATTCTTCCTACCCTGGGTGTTATCTGTCACTATCATGTGATGGTGTTTGCTCTTGGGTAAGTTATTTAACCCCTTCATGCTCTAGTTTCCTCATCTGTAACTTGGGACGTTAAGAGTAACCTACCTCACAGGGTTGTTGTCAGGATTAAATGACTTAACATATGTAAAGTGCCTTGCCAGGGCACTGGCACGTGGGAAGTACTCAGTAAGTATCATTATTATTCTTAGTAATCCCAAATATCTCTACATGCAAGGATCTATTCGGGGCTCTTTTTTATTCTGTTGTTTTATTTGTCTGTTTCTATTTTTAATAAGTAGCCTTTATATTCTCCTTTAATCTCCAGTAAACCACGACTACCTTCATTGTTCTTATTAAAAAAAGGTTCTTAGTTCATCTTGGTCATTTGGAATTCTTCCAATTGAATTTTATCAGGTTCCTCTCCCTAAATCCTGCTGGGGTTTTTATTGGAGTTACATTTATAGATTAATTTAGGGAGAATTGAAATATTGTTATTACTAAGTCTTCCTATGCCACAACATATTTCTTCATTTATTAAGCTCTTATTTTGTGTCTCACAATACAGTTTTATAGATTTCTTTTTCTTATAGGTATTGCAGATTTCTTTTAGCTTATCCCTGGATATTTTATATTTTTAGTTGCTATGGTAAATGGATTCTTTTTCATTATGTTTAAGTTACTGTTTGTATAGAGGAAAACTATGGCTGTGAGTTCTTTTGTTGTTGATGATGCTCCAATGGCTTTTATCTTTTATTTTTAATTCTCACCTGAGGATATGTTTTTATTGATTTGAAAGGGAGAGAGAGAGAGAAACATCAATGTGAGAGAAACATCGATTAGTTGCCTCCACTACACACTCCAACTGGGGTTCAAACCCACAACCTAGGTATGTGCCCTGACTGGAATCAAACCCACAACGCTTTGGGGTATGGAATGATACTCCAATTAACTTAGCCACCCAGCCAAGGCAGGTTTTATTTTATTTTATTTATTTATTTTTTTTGCAAAACATATAATCTTCAAATAATTACCCTTTTTCTATTTTTTCCATCATTATATGTATATTTTTTCTTGATTTTTTATTGCACAGGCTAAGACTCTTAGAACAACATTGGATAACAGGCGGCAGCAGGCGTGAGAGGGTATTGAGGAGTAGAAGGGGAGGCAATCCAGCAGAATAGCGAGAAAGGGAGTTTGCAGGAGGAAAGCAGTGAAGCGTCTAGAAAATGGTCCACAGAAAGAAGAAGTTGGCCTTAAATCTGGGGTGAGGATTATGGATTGGACTTGGTAGGTGGTGGACATCAGACTGGGGTGGTCAGGTTGTGCTCTGGAAGCACAGCTCAGACCTCGGTGGAGGATAGGTCACAGGGAGGTGAGACCCAGACAGGATGACCAGTTAAGTCCTTGTGAGTCATCAAATGGGAGGTGATGAGGATGGGAGCCACGTGGGAGTGTCTTCTGATGCTTCTGTGATGAGCAACACTAGGTCTGTCACTGAGACGGTCTTAAAACCCTGGGGCCTGTGCAGCGTGGGGAGCACATCCAGGAACAAAGGCTCATGCTTCTCCCAAAGAGGTTCAAGTGCAGCAGCACCGGGCAGTACCGGGGTGATGGCTGGCCTGAGGGCAGTCTCCAGCCCTTCCTGTCTCCAGCCCTTCCTGTCTCACCCTCTATAGATTGTCTCCCTCTCAGTTATACTTCCAAGTGGGGGCAGGGTTTTGTTTTGTTATTGGTTGTTGGATGCAACCTACATAGCAATCCATAGAAACTCAAGAGTTCAGGCCTGTGGCTGTGGCCTCTGCCTTTAGTGTAACCCATCTGTGGGTTACACTCTGAGGTTACACTATCTCCTTTTGTGGTCAAGGTTCTCACATTCACCTCCTCTGTTGTCTGACCGTCCTCGTCTCAGCCACCTAAGTGTCCGGGACCACGGTGGCCATCTCCAGGTGAGTGGGGATGGCTGGACCTTGGGGGTGTGGTGTGAGGATGGGAAGCAGGCCCGGGAAATGGCAACCCAGTACCTCTCCAGTCCTCACCAGCATCCCCCAAGTGCCCATTCGGACTTCCTTCCTACCCTCCCTGTCCATTATAGCAGCAGAAGAGCAAGAGGTGGCCTGATGTTGAGCCCAAATCTAGAGACTAGAGAGGAGAAGCCCAGAGCAACAGTGGCAACAAGGAGTGGGCAGGCAGCCAACTGGCCAGAAGAGGAGGGCCAGCCCTGTGTGGCAGAGGGGGGAGCAGGTTGGTGGGGGCTGGCAGGGGCCCTGTGAGGAGTTTGGGTAGCGGGGACTGGGTTTTAAAATGAGGGCTTAACTGGGGAATCAGGAACACCTCACAGCTCTCAAGGGAAAGCAACACCAGGGGAGGACAAGCCCTAGCAGAGAGCCCTCTGCATCTGAGAGCCCAACCTCCCCTAGGAGCCCAGGCCCTAGTGGTGAGGAGCCTCTCTGGACCCCATTCCTGAGCCCCACTCTGGTTCTGCTGGGCTTCTGCTGCCCCTCATCATGTTCATCCACCGTGGAAGCAGCGCAAGTGCCCGTGGCTCTGGGACACCAAGGCCCAAGCATAACGGTAGACAGGAGATAAACCCTGATTTTCTGCCCAAGCCCAGCCCTGGATTCCTGATGGGGACTTTGATTTGGTAGTTGGCAAAGGGCCTCTGGAGGTGATACAGGTGATGGGCTGTTGGATGGGTAGGACTGCTCCTACCACACCTGACGATGCTCAGAGCCCATGGGCATTGCTCATGGCTTCACCTGAGCAGGGCAGAAACCCAGTTCTACTTACTTCTTTTTTTAAAAAAGTTATTTATCTATTGATGAGAGAGAGAGAGAGAGAGAGAGAGAGAGAGAGAGAGAGAGAGAGAGAGAGAGAGACAGCAGGGATCAAACCCATAACCTTGATCTAACCACTAGGCTACCCACCCAGGGCTTGGGTCTACTTCTGGCAATACAAGGTCCAGAGTTTTCCAAAGCATCCAGGGCAGGCCTCAAACTCTGAATCAGGTGGGAACCCACTCACCCCGGGTTGCAGGTTCCTCTCTCTGGCTTGTGGGCAGTGCCCCTGCCCTCCTCCCTCCCTTCTCTGTTTGGCTTCTTGTTCATGGTGAGTGTGAAGAGAAAACCCAAGCCTTACTGTGTGTGCCTGAGGGCTCATGCTTGCTGGGAGGAGAGCCTAGTGGAAATCTGCACAGAGCGAGCATTTTAATGAACGGAGCTGGACTGAAACATTAGGCTGATGCAACTTTGCTCAACATTAAGGATGATCACAGTTTAATGTCGGGAGAAGAAAGCGATGAAGGAAATAGATCAGCGGAGGCAATATTGGGAGTTTATGAATCCTGTGCATTTTCTTGTGGCTTCACAGTGATTGATTTTAAACTGGCTGTCGCCCATGCATGAAAAATCACCTCAACCTGGGAGGAGGGGATGCCGACAAGACAAACACCCACGCGGAGGACACGGGCACTTGCCCGGCTCATAATTCTTTCTCATGCTGCGGAAGTGGAGAGCACTGTGATAGCAAAGAGAGATGTGACCCTTGTGATGTCTTGGAGAAAAAAACAGCACACACACACAGCAGAAACCCTGCGGGCAAGGCAGGAAAGAGGAGAGCTAGGAAATAAATAACAAAGCAGGATGCTATTTACATACCCAGGGAAGGCCTTGGAGACTTCGCTCAGCGCCTGGGATGTCAGTAATAACTTGGTGATGGAAATAAAGAGACTCGGCTGCAAACCCACCTCGCCTGAGACGGTATCAGCACTGCTTTTCCTTTTGTTTCCAGACAAATTCCAGCACAGCAGTGGACAAGACATGCTCCTGGATGGGAACAGGGAGGTGGGGGTGGGGGGAAGTCCGGTGGTCCCTGTGAAGACTCAGTTATGTTGCTTGCAGAAAGATTAATTAGAATTGAATTTTCTATTGATGTAAAACTGCCTTTTGCACCTGCTGCTAGCATCCTCATTACTGGTTTTCTATTACAGGGGATTATATGATGCTGTGAAATAAAGTTTATGCTTCTGAGCATACTCCCAAAATGGGTTTACTGTGCTTAAACTGGCGGTAAAGAGGGTTGCCTGAGATAAATATGATTTAGTCCATTTTTCTTCCTTTTTTTAAAACATGGAACCTCTATCCACTTTTGTAAATTGCGAGGTGCAGACATTTCTGTGTGTGCTGGCTGGGCTGGCCATAAGCTGTGTGAGTGGGGGAGGGGGGGCGGTGGGCAGCGTGTCTTGCTCGCTCTGCGCCTGACATGGAGTCTGATGGTGAAGGAAGTATCCACAGAAGTGACACTCGGGAACAGGGTGTGGAGATCCGAGTGCAGGGTGCTGGAGGCCCTGGGGATTTTGTAACTGTCCCTTGGGAAGGGGGCTGGAGGTGGGTGCAGAGGGCTGGGCAGCCTGGGTGATCTGAGAAGAGCCTGGCAAATGAATGCCGGTGACAAAACTGCACCCTGGCCATGACCACCGGCTCCTCCCTGCCCCCGTGGGCCCTAGAGGTGCGGGGTGGGAGTGGGGCGATCCCTGCCCAGGATGGGCTCAGCAAACGTTTGTTAAATGAAAAACAGAGGCATCACCCTCAGAGCCCTAGTGGATCCCCACCGGGATTAATGACTAACCTTTTGGCCTCTACTATTCCAGGTGTTAAATGGGTGGAAACCAGGATGGGCAGCAAATAATTCTCAGCCATTGTGTAAACCTCATTTCCTCTAAGTCACCTTAAATGATGCTACCTTCCAAACGTGCCCTGAATTTGAATCTCTAAGGATAAAGGTGGTGCCTCATGTGGGTACATAGGTGCACCTGAACTCCTGTGTTCTTGGGGGCCCTGGGGGCTGGAGTTGGGAGCCTGGGTGGGAAGCAGACAGGGCAGAAGGCTGCACACACGAGCATCAGCCTGCGTTGTCTTGCCCTGAGGGTTTCAGGATGAACCCATCTTGAGCCCCAGAGCCCACAGATGTCCCCGCTTCTCCTGAGCAGCCACCATGACGAATGCTTCCCAGGTAGGAGGAATGGGGAGGTGTGCACAGTCCTTGCTTCTCTGAAGCATCGCCAATCTCTGGCTCAAAATGAAGGCGAAAGGACGATCCCACTCCTCCCCTGCCCGGCCAGTTCCTCCCTGCTCCTCCTCTGGAAGCAGCAGAGCATCCCTCACGACTGTGGTTCACCCAGGAGGTTCCCATGGCTGCTGTTACCTCGTTCAAAAGGTGGAAGGAGTGGAATCCAAAGGTCGTCCAGGAGGTGACCTCGGAGATGCTTATATGACTGACTCAGAAGGAGGGAGGAGCCAGGCCTTTGTGGTCCGGTTGCGGTACTTTCACACAACTGATTATTCACCCGACAACGTGGATCCTCTCAGTCCAGCCTCTGTCATACATTCGTCCAACAAATCTTCATTGAGTACCTGCTACATGGCAGGTGCAGCTGGGAATACAGCAGTGAACTGAGCTTACATGCCAGTGGCCAGGGGGTCTTTCTCATTAGACCCTCGGTGTCCTTGCTCTGGAGCTACAGCCCTCAGGTATCATGTTGGGAAACCTGTCACAGCCATCGCCATGGCCTCTGTGCATGGGGAGAAGGAGGATGAACCTATGGATTAGGAAACTTTTTAAAAGAAATATTATCATTGTAGAATAAACAAGACAGAAAAAATAAGCCAAACAAATGTATAGCTTAAGGCGTTATAATGACACCCAGCAGATTAAGGAGTGGAACGTCCCAATGTCTCCAATCCTCTCCATCTCAGTGGTCGTCCTCCCTGCACAAGTGACCTCTCTTGACTGATACTCATCTATTCCTTTCTTTACATTTCTATCACCTTCATGCGCCTTCCTAGACATTTGTTGTAGGGTAGCCATTTTTAAAAAATCTGATTTATCTTTTGAATCCGTTTAAACGCACAGGTGGGGACCTCCATCCCTTTCTTCCCTTTGCAATGTATCTGTTAAAGGAGCTGAGCCTTTGACCTACGGTTTCCCACCGGCCGGGTTCTGCTGGGTGACACTCTTGGTGCAGCTCAAGACATTCTTCTGAATTTCCTACAAATTGGCAACTGGTCTCAGAGGTTGAATCAGACTCAGGTTCAGTCCTTTTGGCAAGATCATAGGTGGTATTGTGTTCACTGGTCAGGAGGAATGTGATGTCTGTTTGCCTCTCTTTTTGTGAGGTTAACAGCGATTGCTACACAATACCTAGCTCTGTTCATTCACTGGGGATTTCAAAATGGTGACATTCTAATTCTATCCTTTATTTTTCATGTGAACTTGAGTAGTTCTATAAAGAGATGCGTCCACTCATCTGCCACTTGGCACCACTGCCATTCACATATTAAAGGCAGGATAAATGTTTGATTCCTCTCTTTTATTCACGAGTTTTTAAGAGAATGCATTTGTTCTTTAGCCTCTGAAGGTAACCATGTTTTAAGTAGCATTATAAATTAAAGTTTTAAATGTATTTGATGAGTTTTAATGCATTACAATTATAATCTTTATTGAAGCTCAAATGGTTCCATATTTTGCCACTGGGAGCCTCTTGCAGATGGTTCGGGTGTCCTATTGGCATAATCTTTTAGTCTCTGATAGCGTCCTTGTTGTCTAGACACCTTGATAGCTATAGGTAGATAGGGGAACCTATCTATCTATCTTTTAAAAAATAAAGTGTCGAGATAATGAGAAAATAAGCCACAGACTGGGAGAAAATATTGTAAAATACATATCTTATAAAAGAGTATTATCAAAAATATACCAAGAAATAAAAAGAATAAGCTATCAAGCCAAAAAAGGACATGAAAGAAACATAAATGCATATTGCTAAGTGAATGAAACCAATTTGAAAAGGCTACATCTGTATGATTTTGACTATATGACATTCCGGGTAAGGCAAAACTATGGAAGTCATAAAAAAGATCAGTGGTTGTTAGGGGTTGGGGAAGAGGGAGAGGAAGGGAGGATTGAATAGGTAGAGCCCAGGGCATTTTTAGGCCAGTGAAACTATTCTGTATGATATTATAATAGTAGACACATGTTATTATACATTTGTCAAATCAATAGATTATACAAAAAAAAAAGACTGAACTCTGATGTAAACGATGGACTTTGGTTGATGTTAGTCAGTGTTGGTACATTGATTGTTACAAATGTACCTCATGGATACTGGATGTTGATGGCAGGGGAGGTTGTGTGTGTGGTAAGGGAAGGAGGGTATAGGGGGACTGTACTTTCTCTAGTCATTTATGCTATGAACCTAAAACAGCTTTAAGATTAATTCTATTAATTAAAAAATAAAATACATTGAAATTTTTCCAATTCAAATTCGGAATTATTTGGTGTTTACTTAAACTCTTTTTTTTTTTGTACTTAAACTCTTATTTCTTACACCTGAATTCCTTTTTCTCACTCAAGAATCCTAGTTCTCCAGGGCGCAGGAGATGACAGAGTTAGAATATCCAACAGCTACTCATTTATTTTATTCCATATTTCACACATAATAATCTCAGTGTAAAACAGTCATACCACTTCAATCAACATCATTATTGAAAAGTTTACATTTTTTCCATACATTTCCCTCATTCTCTTATCCCTCCCATTTATACACAGCTATACTATGTCTATATTGTTAGAGCACATAGCCATTTTGTATTCTACTCTTTTGCTTTAATCCTCATTTAGTCTTAATTCTATAAATAACCAAATATTTAATGTTCACCTCCTTACGTTGATGTCGCTCTAGTCACTTTGGTTCTCTGAAGCGCATTCTCTAGTAGATTCTTCAGGAGGAGCTCGTGGGAATGATATGTCCTGGATTTTTGCATGTTGGTAAGAGTTTGTACCCTTTATCCTTGAAAGAGCGTTTTCCTAGATCCTTGGTTCATATTTATTTTCTTGAGCATCTTAAGTATGGTATTCTATTTTCTTGTGGCATAAGTGTTACAGTAAAAAAGTTGACAATGATTCAGTTTTCTATCCCTTACAAATCATGAGCTATCTGTGCTTACTCAAAGGATTTTTTTAAAAAATTTCCATTATTTTCCTACAGGTAAGCCCTGGTGTTGGCCATTCTGGGTCAATATTCTCAGGAATGTGGTGTGACCTTTCAATGTGTAGTTTCAACATTTTCTTATATCTGAAAGGCTTTTCTGAATCATTAATATTTGTTCTGTTTCCTGCTTTCGTTGTTTTCCTCAGGGATGCCTATTTTCTGTATGTTGTATCTTTCTATCTAGCTTCAAGATTTGCCACTTTCTCTTAGATCCTTTGTATCATGTTCATTTCTTTCTGATTTCTAAAATTTCTACTTTTTCCATCTTCTACATCTTCTATAGCATTATCTGTCATGTTCATTCTCTCTTGTATACTTTTAAATTTAGTCTTAATTTCGGAATATTTTTCTTTTAAACCTAATTATTTCTTGAGTTTGTCATTTCATTTCTGAGTGTTTCTATTTCCAATTTATGTTCTTTGTTCATATCTGATATCATTTTCTTAATTTATTTTTAAAAATAAGTTATAGCTTTTTCTTTGCTTGGTGGACATGTCTTTCTGGAGTGCTTTTCATTGTTGAGATTATATTCTGCTCCTCATTCTCTTTTTTCTTACTTTGTGGGCTATGACTTGGTCCTTTTCTGTTGCACATTTTGGTAAAGACAAAATTAATTTTTCTGAACTTTTAGAAAGTTTAATTCAAGATTGCTTTTTTAATTTCGTAAAGCTCCCTGTTTTATTTCATGCAGAAAGGATATGGCAGTTTGTCTTCCAAGATTCTGGCTCTTGTAAACATGTTCCACTTTTATCTGGATCTTTTGTGTCCTTCTCTAGTGTTCCTGCTCTGTTTGATTTTGACTCTTCTCTCAGCAGCACCCTCAGTGTTGGGCCCTGTCCTAGAAGAAAGACCTGGCTGGTCAGTTTCACGAGTCCACCGGTGCCAGGCAGCTCCATTTCCTTCACATCTTCTCACCTGATGCCCTTTGCCCTTCCACACTGTTAGAGTGGGAAGAATGCCTCCAGTTTCAGTCACTGCTCTAAACAGGATCTCTGTGCTTTCCAGTAAATAGCTGTTGGCTATTTTGAGGTGTGCCTGTTCTCAGGTGTGACAAGCACCCTCTTTCTTCCCTTTGCTAGTATTTTGATGGGGGGATGCATTGCCTACTAGTTTTGTTGTGGATATTTCCCATAGGTTTTTTGGTCTTGCTATATAGTTGGTCTGTTTTTATTAGGTAATTCAAAGATATTCAAAATTATACCTCTAACACTGCTACCATTACCTCAAAAACACCCCAGGGAGAACTTTTCACCTTGACACTTTAATACCACCAGGAAATGCGTGTGACAACCAAACTAGAGGTGAAAACTGTGTAAGCAGTCATTTGTGTAGAGTGTCTTGTACTGATTATGAGATTATAACAGATGCTCTGGATCCCCTCAGTCCATCTAAGTTTAACCCAGGGACAGTTCCAACCTTAAGCTCTTGCATCTCTCTTCTCGCTCTAGAGCTTTCTCTGGTGGCACCAAAGCTTCTTGGCCTGCCCTGTGCTTCCTGAGATCACTCTCAAATAAACTACCTGAACCCAAATGCCTGTCTTGGGTCTGCTTTTGTGGGGAACACAGCCCAAGACAGATACTAAGCCATGTTCCAGTAACTTTGCCTATTTCAAACATCTCTCGTGTAGTAAAAGCTGCTTATGATTTTCAAAAGTGAATTGATGTTAGCTTAATACTTTTAATAGCATTTGGTGAGACTTCTTTTGATTATACACAAATAAAATGCTTGCCCTTCTTTGTCTACACCCTCTTTAGTCCCTCAAAAGGCCCTGGTGGAGTAGCTGTTTCCCCCTAGACATTGTCTTTCCAGGGCATGGAAATGAGAGTCCTTTATCTACTATTATATGCACCAGAGTATCTTTTGTGTTTAACGAAATATGTATTGAATTACTGTCCCCTTGTTCTTTGTGACTGTGAGTCTTATGAGTAAGACAGGCCAGGTGAGATTAGATCAAGTCAAATGCCACCTCTTCCATTAAAGCCCTCTCTGATCTCCTGGGAAGATACCTCAGCCATCTCTCTCATGGCTGCATTGTAATCTGTCTTGTATTCTAATCTCTCTGTCTTCTTCCTTGACTGTGAGCTGCTTTCCCCTTTGCCTCCCCCATCCTGTCTCCAGCAGTCCCTCAACAAAGATTTGTCTGGGCAGTCTGCCTAACGACAAGTGGCACAGACCCTTGAAAAGGGGCCTGGGCTTCATTCACCCTTGAGCCTGCAGCCGGTGCATCGCCTCAGCACACCTCTAAGCAGGGCCCATGCCCCACACCCCTGGATCTTGGACAACGTACTGAGACTAGACAGACACAAAAGGTGGACTCATTTGAGCTCAAGACATCACTGTGCAGAGCAAGCAGACAGGAAGCTCTGTTTGAGGACAGGGATCGGGGACAGAGTGTGACAGGCTCCTTGCTGGGAACTGCAGGGCTGCCTTAATGCCACGGGGCCCTTCACATGGTGTCAAAAGAGGAGATTTGGGTTGTCTTGGTTTTTTAAAGCTAACTTTAAACACTACTGACAGCAAGATGTCTCTGGCATGAAAGCCGAAAGCCGACAGGGAGGCAAAGACTCACTGTTTCCATAGCTACCGACTGGACGCCATTGGGCAGCGCTCTGAACTCCAGAGCATCTTGGGCTCTGCCTGAAGGATGAAGTTTCTGGGCTCTGGGAGAATTCGGTCACAAAGCGGAAGTTGCTTATCTTAGTTTCTGCCCAAACTGCTTTCTATTTTCAGAGACAGTGTTTCATGTCTCCCGGTGTCCAAGGGTTTTCTGCAGAAACTCCTGCACCCAGGAATCCTGGGAAGCAGGAGAGGTCCCTTCCCCTTAAACTTTCCGCAGGTCACATCATCTGCCCCAAAGCCTGGTGACTTTGGTGCCTTCTCAGCATTGGAGGATGGCTTAGCAAGGCTGGGAGGGGACATGCTGGGCACAGATGAGGGGCTGATGGCAAACTGTAGCATCACCTACTTCCAACCTGGAAAACCTTTGGAAGCTCTGAGGAACCAAACCCTCTCAGGCTTCTCCAGTTCGTCCGTCACAGGGAATCTGTAGGACAAGGTTTCCTCCATGGCTAACGTGGGTGTGGCCTGGTGAAGCATCTTCCCACTGAGGCTGTGGGTGCTGAACTAGGGCAGGCATTCCTCATCTGCTTCCTTGGATGTCCCTCTGACGCAGCGGTTCTCAACCTGTGGGTCGAACGACCCTTTCACAGGCGTCGCCTAAGGCCATCGGAAAACACATATATAATTACATATTGTTTTTGTGATTAATCACTATGCTTTAATTATGATCAATTTGTAACAATGAAATTGGGGGTCACCACAACACGAGGAACTTTATTAAAGGGTCGCGGCATTAGGAAAGTTGAGAACCACTGCAGTCTGACGGGAATGCTGTCTGATTGATGGGCACTTCCGGATCTCATCTCCTTGGACACATCAGCCACCAGGCTGTTGTTTTCAGTCCTGGTGGAGAGACTCGCGCTGCCAGGTGTTGTGTGGGCTCCCGGCACAATGTGAAAATACCACTCGCTCAGGGCTGCCTGATAAGGGCAGTACCTGCCACTGTTTTTCCATCTCCACTGTGGCCGCCCACGTGGTTTACGGCACAACTTGCCCATGCTAAAAGGGTCTGAGAAAACCTTGAGACTAACCGACTGCGTTCGGGAGATTCTTAGTCAGTCCTTGGCAACAATTGCTACTGAGCTTAGTGACCTCTTTGCTTTCCAGCTCTGAGGCTCCAGCCTGGCTATGAATTGCTACTTGTGTGTCCTCTATCTTTGAGTCACATTTCCAAGCCCATCTGATTATAAACCTTTCCAGGCAGGGAAGTCACAGGGTGCACATCCTTACCCAATGGCATGCTCCGGTGGCATCTGACAAATGTTTCTGGAGTGTTCCTCTAGAAATATTTTATTCAGTTTAAAGCAATCCTTTCTTTCCTTCCAGACTCTCCAAACCTGATTCTTAATACTAAGCATTTAGAATAGCATTCATGTTTGCTTTTTAAAAATGCTTGTAGCTATCTCAGGAACTCAGAAGATACTTACACCCCACTTTCCTGCCACATGATGGAAAGCGATGAACTGCTTTATAGCCCTGGGTAAGGGCGGAGGCGTTCTGAACGCGCACGCTGGGCTCCTGGTGCCGGAGAGGTCCTGCTCTCAGAGACCCACTGTCCCTCTCAGACCCCGCAGCGTCCTGGGTGACGCTGACATACCCATGCACTCTGCTCTGGGAGCCACCGCCTGGCAGGCACATGAAAGGAGGCTGAGTCCTGTCAATCGGGACTAAGCCAAAGCGACTCCTGGAGAATCAGCAAGCTCTCCTAATTAAGGAACATTTAAAAAGAAGTGCCACTTATTTATGTCATACAGCAATTTCCTCATTTTAATGGTCACCTCAGTTAATGACTGACAACATATAGCCAAAAAAGAAGGTCAGCCAAGCAAATCTGATGGACCAGAGAGAACTGTTGCTAATGAGCTCACTTTGTGTCTGGATGCAGACAGATGCACAGAAACAGCACAAAGGCGAGAGGAGTCAAACCCCATTTACTCTCCAAGGCGGAAGACACGACCCCGCAGCCTACTTCCCACTATCTTTGACTGACAACGAGGAGTAAACTTCAGCCTGGCCCTGCATGACATGAATGCTGAATTAGTTTGGTCCAAATTAAATGACATTTAATGAATTGTGACATATAAATATTCTAGAATTTGAACATCTTTAGCCCAAAGTAAAAAGAAAAATATTGTTTCTGCTCAGGGTCCTTGCACAGTGTCCTCTCCCTACATAGGCAGGCCGCTGGAGGTGATCAGGCTCAAGGATTCGTGGGAACTGAAGGAGCGATCAGCCCAGAGTGATTTTTTTTTTTTAATTAAGAAGCAACAAAATGAACTTGAGCTTGGCAAGACCCCAACAGAGAAACCAGGCTGGCTCTGAGCCCAATTTACGTGGATGGGCTGAACTTGGACTTGGGCCTGGCTCCTTTGGGACTCTGGGGTCAACAAAGGCCCATCTGCAGACCTGCTCATCTTGGTTGTGGGGAGAGGGTGACCTTCCTGGAGACCCCAAGCGTCTTCTAGCCCTCTGTCCTCCTGGATGCTCAGCTCCCCTCTGCCCTGTGAGATCCGCCCAGTGTCTTTTCAAGAAGTCTCTCCCTTTTTGCTAACGTTAGCCACGGTCACTTTCTATTGTGTTACCCAGAAAACCGAATCTGTTCACCAACTCTCGTCTGTGCTAAGGACAGACACTGGCATCACCTTAGCCTGCCTGGAGACCTGCTCTTTAAACAGGAACTATTCTTATGCCCTGAGGGATGATGGTGGAATTTCAGAAATTATGACAAGTGTATGGGATGTGGGGGTGCCTGGAACCCCCAGCAGTATTACTAATATAGAGACTCTCACTCACATGGGCATGCTGACTCCAGGACATTTCAGGCAACTCAACACAGAAAAAAACAAAGCAACCCATTTTCTCCAGCTCCTTGGAAACCAAGGGGTAACAAAAAAGGAGAAGGGTCCTAAAGAGAATAGGAAAAGGGCATGGAAGGGATGTTCATTCATTAAGTCCCCAGGTGACCAAGGGAAGCCCTGGGCCTTCTTTCAAGGTGAGGGATTTTCAGGAATCACGGACTCACAATTCAGGCCTGGAGCGGGCCTGAGAGCCTGGGCTGCACTTCCCTTCCTGCCCACCGTCCCACACCAGGGCCACAGCGGAGGCAGCTGGGGAAGGCAGCTCTGCTCCCAGGGAAGACTTCTGGTCATGATATTTCAGAGCCAGTGCAGGGCCAGATGCTTGACACCTACACTGAGGTGGCTGATCTATAAGCCAGAGGAAGTGGGGATTCCACTTTCCAAAATGCTTTCACACCCTTCACCTTATCTGAGTGTCCCTACTGCAGGCGCAGGAAGAGTCTATTGCCCTCACTTTCCAAATAAGGAAACAGGGTGGGAAGAGTTAGGAGACATGCTCAAGACTGCCCATCCAGCAGCTAGAAGAGCTAAAACAGAACCCCTGGTCCAGCCTACTCTTCTCTTTCTCCCACAGGATACAGGAAGACAGGTGTTCCCAGACCCGCCACTCCAGATGGCTCCCACTTCCTTCCGAGAACACTGTGCTGGTTCTTCTCACGGCAACAGAATGGAAGGGCTAGGACTCAGGCCTCAGCCCTGCACCTGCTTTACCTGGCCTTCATCAAACAAGGTGCTTCCCTGCTGGGCTGCCTTCAGCTCCCTGCCCAACAGCGAGTGGGAACCTTTGTTCCAAGAAATGCCAGGGGCCCAGAGCCAGGGGAGGAGGTTGTTTGCCTGCTGCCCACCTTAAAGCCTGGTCAGGCCCCCTCCGCCCAGGCCCACCCCTTTGGCAGCAGACAGAGTGCCTTCTGAACATCTCTGTGACCTCTTCTGTGGCGTGGGCTGGGAACTGATGAGGCCAGCCAATGAAAATAGCTTTTCACCTTAGTTGGGATGCAAAGGGACAAGTTTGCCACTAATCTTTCAGTGGGAGCGCACATATCAAAACCTGCAGGCGGGCACCCGGGCTTCTTGACCGGGGTTTGCAGCATTTCTCCGCCTCCCCTGCTGCAGAGGCTGAGCCTGACTTTCAAAAGAAGGGCATGCAGCCCTGGGCAGATCCTGAGGAGAAACTCAGTGAATGGTGGTGTCATGGGCCTTGGGTCCCCCTTCGGGGATTTCCCTGGGGGCTATCAAAACAAGAAGCGGTCTGAGTGAAAAACGAAAAGCAGCAGATGTTGAAGGAATGCAGCATTGTTGATTCCTAGAGGCGGCTGCCTGAATATTAGATGCAAATAGGTGCTAATAAGTACAGTTGGAGAAGCTAATGGGAAACTGTCCTTCCCAGGAGGATCACTGCATGCAGATGCACAGGCAGCAGAGATGGTGGTCTGGGCGAAGCCGGTGTAGATTCGTCCTGTGGAAACACTTGTGGTGCAGAGCTTCCTCCTGGCTCAGGGCTGGCCCCAGGGAATAGGTGGAGAGAGAGAGAGAGAGCGAGAGAGAGAGAGAGAGAGAGAGAGAGAATTGGCCCAAGGCAGTGTGCATGGTATGGAAGAGCTGCTCAGCCAACGAGTGGCCCTGGCCATGGATGGTGAGGGGGCTGCAGGTATGGGGACATGAGGACACAGGAGCAGGAGCAGGGACAGGAGCTTTCTGCTCACTTTAACACACACCCCTCACCTTTGCTTTAACAGTTTGGGGATGTGAGTTGGATAGGGATTCCACTATCCTGTCGTTCCTGACATTTGAGTCCTTGTCCCTTACATTTTGCTCACCCAATCTGCACCTGACTGAGCTGGAGTAGTGATTTCAGCTATATACATGTGCCCCCCCCCCCACACACACACACACGAGTAACACACAGCCAGTGGAGTGTGGCTGGCCAGTGCCCTGGGTCTGGCATAGTTTCTGAGCTCAGGGAGACCCCAGCACTGAACCTATGTCACTTTGGAATCAGCAGCCCAATCCTGGCTCTGCATTTTCATACCTTACTTTCCTCATCTGTACAACAGAACTGATAATGCCTACTGCGTTGCTGCAGGAATTAAGGAAGAGCCATGCTATCACTGGTATATACTTCCGTTTCCTAGCTCACCTTTCCTGCTCTGTCTCTGAGTGCTCTGGGCTTACCTGGGGCATGCAGGAGGCCTCGGAGCTGCCTGGGGCAGAGGCTGGGTGCCTACCAGAGCCCGAGTGCTGGAGCGCCTGAGCCTTCCTGAGGAGGGGCTCTGCTCTGTCAGGCGGCCCCAGCCCCATCTTCTCTGGCCTTCCAAGCTCTGAGTCCACCCCAGCCCCCAACTTCATCCTATACCCTGGGCCAGCTGCATGGAGTCGCCAGGCCAAACCAGCAGCAGATAAAATGAGAGGAGGGGGAGCATCCTTTAATTTATTTTATTACAGGTCTCTTTGCAGGTTTTTAAAAATACCAGGTGGCCCTTCAAGACTGATTTACGCAGCTTTCTGTGGTTCCTGGGAGAAGCCTGCCAGCCTCCTTCCTGGGACTGGCTTGCTCCCTGCCGGTGCGGGTACCTGGAAGACCAAAACCTGGAATCAGAGCCCCAAGCCCCCTTCACATCCCAGCGCTGGCGCTGTGTGGCTGTGGACAGGGCATGTCCCCACTCTGTGGTGGGGGGTAGTGTGTGGGGAGGAGTCGCTTGAGCCCGGCTGAACTCACTCACGACCCTCCCAGCTCTCAGGCCCCTGACCAAACAAGGGCTTCAAGGAGGTAGCCTTTAGGATAGAGTTTGGGTCAGGGAGCACGTGCAGTTGAATCAGAGCCCCAGGAATTTGGGCATCGGTGTGGACACCGAGCGGGCCGCCCAAGACCTTGACCGAATTGCACGGAAGCTGGATTTCTCAGAATCTTCCTCGGTGCAATCCTCTGCGTTTTGCTAGCCCCACGCCCCCGAAGCGTGGGTCCTGGGCGCGCACCCCTGCCCAGCTGTGTCACGGCCTGCTCTGGCGGCGCCTTGCTCTTTTCCGGAGTCGGCGGGAGCGTGCGATCCACAGAGGCAGCGGCAGCACTCTGGCCGCGGTCTGGAGCCAAGTGACAGCCGGGAGTCCAGCTCTCAGGAAACCCAGAAGACACGGGCGGCCCACGACTACCTTCACCCCCGCGGCATGGCCTTGCTCAGAGGAACTCAGGCTCCGATGGATGAGGCTGTGAGTCGGCCTGGAATTTCTTCTTTCTATCAGATACAGGAAATTAGATTTGCCCTCTGCTCTAAT
>NW_006289713.1:749352-775353 GCF_000327345.1 Myotis davidii | reverse complement strand
GTGCAGGCTCCGGGCTGGGAGGGGCGCCCCGAGGGGCCCCGAGAGGGCCCAGAACTGCACTGCGCCCCAGCCCCGCGAGCCCCCGCGAATGGGAGTCCGAAGCCGTGGGCGGAAATAGGGTGCGCGCTGGGTTCTGATCTGGCAGCACTTTGGGGACCCCAGTAGTGGGAACCCGCTCCAGTAGTGGGAACTTTAATTAGACTTTTGCTTCTTGGATTTCACTTGCGGCCGCGCCTCTCGGGCTTCCTGGGTCCCTACGGATCCTCTGCTCCCGGTCCCAGCCCTGGGTGCTGGGCGCGGGGAGGCAGCGTCTGACTTCGAGAGGGCCCGGCCGGAGCGCCCCGGGCTTTCCCGCGCGCTGGGGACTGGGACTCGGGGCGGGTTGTGGCGAGCGGGGCGAGGGAGGAGTTAGAGGCTGCCTCGCTCCCTACCCAGCGGCGGAAGGGGGCCTGCCGCTCCATCGCGCGCGTCCCCACCCCGCGACTCTCCTGGGCGCCGGCCTGTTTTGTACTCGAGGCGAGTGTGTGTGCGTCAGTGAGCGGTGAAGGTGTGTGCGTGCATCTGTGCGGGAGTCGGAGTCTCGGGCGGCTTGGTGGGCGGTGAAAAATCCGTTTTGCCGCGGAACCCAACCGAGCTCTGGCCGTGGCTGCAACTCCAGCTGCTGGCTTCGAGTTCTGCACACCAGCTCTGGCCTCGCGGAGGTCGGCCCGGACAGGCGAGGGCGCCGTTGGGGGGTTCAGCGGTGCCAGTGCTGGCGCTTGGGTCAGAAGTGACCCTTCTCTTTTCCCCCGGCGCCAGACTGCCCCCGTGCCAACTTAGGCAGTACAGCTGGTCTCCAGGCCCTGCGACCCTGACCCAGAGCTGATGCAGCAGCCGCACAGCGCCCTCGGCTGTGGACACTGGCTGCCCGGCTGTCTGACCTAACCGAGAAGACTCCCTGTCCCGCGGAAGTCTCTGGTTTCACAGTGGACCGATCCCCTTCCTTGAGCCGCCTCCCTGAGCCGAGACTGCCTATCATAAGGGGAACGGCACCGAAGCCCTCTGTCTTCTTGGCCGGGATTTACCCCCAGCAGCAGAGCGGAAGCGGTTGAATAAAGGGACCTCGTCTGGACTGAACCGGGGGAGGGGCAGTGGCAGAGGGTTACCCCCTTCCACATCCTTGGGGTGCTTACAAGCTGCACACCCAAGCCCCCTCTCTTTGGGTAAACTTTCACATCTGAGTTCGCCTTGACCCTTGCTCTGGGGTGGGAAACTTTTTCTAAGTCCTGCCCTACAACAAACCGCAGGAGTGGCAGAGTTCTCTTTAAAATTTCTCTGCGGCCATGGCCTCTCCTGCTCACCCTCGATCTCTGTCAACAAGGCAAGGCAGACAGGCCACAGGAACGGGTGACACTCTGGTCCTCAAAGGATACCCCCCTCTTTGAATCCATACAGCCCATGATGTATGGCAGGGAGAGGGCCTGGGAGCCCTGGGGGTGGGGGCGGGGAATGGAAGCACCTGGCAGAGCCTTCATCAGATTTGCCTCTGTGGAGTGACCCACATGAGAGATAAAATTCAGATCTGAAGAGACGGAGCTTCATAGGGTGATCAATAATTCTATAGCATTTGAACATAAAAAACCTCAAAGTCTGACCCCATCCCATCGCCTGGCCTGTTCATTCTGGGACGTACAGATGATTTATTTACCTGGATTCAGACTCTACAAGAGTGAATTATGTTCCCCAGGTATTGATTTCTAAAAAGACCCCAAATTAAAAAAAGTCAGGGCTTTCTTAAAGCAAGGTCAAGGATTAATTTTTATAGAGAGACATCAATCAGCCAGTGTGGGGCTCATGTATAAGTTGCCTGCATGGGCAGAAGAAGCATCTTCTGATTCTGGCTCCGGCCGGGAGAGGAGTGGCCTGTCTGAGCTCCTGGGTTTGGCGGAGGTTGCCTGGACAGCGGCCGGAGGAGGTTGCTTTGTAACTCAGCCTGCTGTCGGAGATGCCTTTTTAATCTCGTAGCCAGGATCCCACTTGGGAAATTTCAGGCATATTTGCTGTGTTTCCGTAATGAACATTTACTGATTACAGAGTATCAAGGGAATTTCATTTTTTAAACATTTATTCAAAGCTCTGTTTATGTAAACTAATAAGTCTGGGAAAGTTCGGCAAAGACGTTTTTGCTGCATGGTTGTTGGGAAAGTAGGCCTGGTGGGCTCATCTCAGAATTTACTCTCAGTTCAGATGACAGGAGGAAAGTCAGATTCTCCTGATTGAAAGCGTCATGCAGGTTGCTTCTCTGCTCTTTACTCCAACTCTGAGCCGGCAGGGGCCTCATAGGCTTTTTGTGGTTTTGTGGATCGAAGAGATGGTCACTTAGAGCTTTTATCGTTGTTTGCTGATGTGTCTGGTTGGAGGCACCGGAGGTGAGCTCTGGAGTCCTGTGGGGCTGGCAGGGGAGGGTGTGGTGCCCCATCTCCTGCCCAGCCTGGAGTCTGGGACATTTGTCTTCCCTCACTGGCTGCACTTCCTGCTTTCTCCATCATGTAGCAGCCACGCCGGAGACACGTGGAACAGGGAGGGAACCAGTGGGCAGGAAAGTGGACACAAGTTTATGGCATCTTTTTAATGAACAGCCTGGCAATTAGAATCAGTAAACGCTGTGGGGAACAAGTGCCCAGCCTTTTAGCCAGTCAGAAGGTACTGAGTTACCAACAGTAGATTTATGAAGTACTGGCCCAGGGAGAGCAGTGTGGCCCTGTGGAGGGACAGCAAGAAATTTTTTTTAAAAAGGGTGAGGATGATTCTCTAGATGTGTCTATGGCAATGGTGTCCTAGAGCCCCAGGAAGTTTGCTGGGAAGGCAGCCTGTGTGGTGACAGTGTGGAGACGGTAGGCTCCCTGGCACTGTCTTTGGAGTCATAGCCAGGACTTGCCTGGCTCCAGAGCAGCTGTGTTCCTTCCCTCCTGGGAAAAGGCTGCCCCAAAGCAGAGGAAACCCCTGGGTTCAGACAGCCAGGGGCCAGCGCTGCATTAGCTCAGGGGGCAAAGGACACAGGAGACGCCGTCTCATTCCTTCCTGGCTGGAGGCTGTGTGACCCGTCAGCAAATCACTGTGGCAGCAGATGAGACTTACAAATTGGTCGTGGGAAAAAGTTGTGACTTTAACCCTGTACATAACTACCTGTCATTTGTGACCTGGAGCTGCCTGCACCTGCCGGCCGTAAATGCAGCCGCCGCCACTGACAGCATGAGGAGGCCTGCATTCAGGTGGGCTGACACCCACAAGCAACCCTGATGTCATCTCAAAAGCCGTCTTTCAGGAAGTCTGAGTGTCTGTATGTAAGCAAGGTGCGGGGGCTGGTAGACACAGCCGCCCTCCCAGGCCAGTGACCTGGGTCTCAGCATTCCCACTTCCCACCTGGAATGCCATGCATTGCTGGGCGATCAGTGCTTCTTGCTGCTAGTGACTGAGGACAAGGCACCCTGTCCCTGCCAAGACATGGTCAGAGCTGCCCCTGGCAATGACATTTACTTGAACTAAATGAGAGTTGTCAACATGGAAACCTGAAGCCAAATGACCCTGCGTCCCACACTCCCAGTGTCAGAGCCGCTGTCCATCTTCTTCATTCTGCCATCAGCGAACATTTACTGCGCATGGATTAGGTGTCTGTCATTGTGCCAGGCTCTGGGGACACAAGATGAGCAAAACTAAGAGTGGTCCTTGCCCTCGTGAGTTTTGTAGTTTTGTGGGACAGAAATTCCCTCACATTCATCCCTCACTCATTCAGGCTCTGCCTGCAACACTATTACTAAACAAACACACAGTGCCTGTGTGAGTCTAGGCTACAAGGAACATATGAAGGACTCGGCTGGGTGAGTATGAGATCTATGGTAGAGTAATCTGGCCTAGACTGAGGGGTCAGGAAGACTTCCCTGAGGAGGTGACACTCCGCTGAGATCTGAAGGAGGAGCTGAAACTAAGCAGGGAGGGGTGGGAGGAAGTGATGGAGAGGGCTTGCCTGGCACAGAATTAAGTGGATGAGAGGGAGCATGGAGCACGGGAAGCTGCGGAAGGCCCATGTGGCCAGCAGAATGAAGGAGGGGAGATGTGGTTGGAGATGAGTGGAGTTCCGTCCGGCCCTTAGGGCCTTGAAGATTTTTGGGGGGAGACTTTGGACTTGAGTGTACAGCCCCGTAGAGGAGGGAGCTGCACTAATCCTGGAGGAAGGTGACCATGGTCCTAAAGAGGAGTGATGGACATGAATCCACCAGGGAGAGGGTGAGGGTGGCTGGGACCGTGACTCCGGCATCACGAGTGGGAGCTGTGAATGCTCTGAGGCAGGGCCCCCTGGACCAAGCACCTGTCCACTCTGGCTGGCTTATGTTCTTCAGGGCTGGGGATGTCAGGTAGCTGCTCGTGTGGCTCTGCCTCTGTGCCCCTGCCCACTTGGCCTGCCTTCTAGCTTTCCTCCTAGCCCTTGGGCCTTCTGCTATATTCCCCCATGTGGTCACCATTTAACCCTAGCTTGTGTGCTCACTCATTAAGTTACAGCCCAGTACCCTGTGCCCGGTGTTCTCTGGTGAGGACAAGCTGTTACGATGCCCACCTTTCTCTTGGCCTGCATGTCGTCCACTTACCTTCCTGGTGATCTGGTAGGTCCTTCACCTGCCACCCACTTGTATCTGACCTGGCAGCTCCTCTCCTGTGCCCTCCCCTCATTGCCAGCCCTTTCTCCTTTCCCTCCTACCAATGGGAGTCAACCTGAACCTACTCCTTCAAGGGGCTCTGCCCATGGCTCAGAGATCCCCAACTCCCTCTGATGTTGGTGTTTCACTCTGTAGCTCAGCTCAGGCCCCAGCGTCCCTGCAGGCATCACCTGGTCCATGCAGCTCTCCTATACCTGGGGTGGGACAGCAGGCCTGTGAGTCACCCCACTTCCCGTGGTGCCCACACTGCTGGCTGCAGGCCCTGCTCTGAGTGGTCACTGAGCTGCAGGCAGCAGTCCAGGTCGCTGTCACCTTGTCCTCACTCTGCCTGGGCCTGAGCCAGCTCCTCCCTGGCTGGGCCAGACTCAGGGACAGGAGGGATGAGAAACAAGAAAAGGAAACTAGGAGGTACAGATGTGCTCCTTGGGCCCCAGGCCTCTCTGGGGCTGATTCCTACCTCCCTTGGGCTCTCTGCCTGGAGAGTGGGCTCATCAGACTAGTCTTCCTTCCTATTCTGGCCACTGCCCTCACCACCATGGACCTGTGGCCATGCCCTGGTGCCTATCCGTGGGAAAGAGACACAGGAGAGCCCCTCTGCCAGCAGCTCCTAGCCCGGGCACAGTTTGACTCATACTTGGCAGGCGAGTCCTCCCCACATTCAAAGCTGCCTCTTCGTGGGGACTGATTTATCTCCTGGGACAAGACCCATCTGCCCAGGCCTGTGAGCACTGAGACTCTCCTCCATCCCTGAGAGGTAGGGGTTTGCTTCCTGTGCTCTTAAGGGGCGCATCAGGCACCCAGCAAATACTGACAGTGGTCCTGCCATGCGCAGAGCCTCTTGCCAGGTCCCAGAGGAGGCTGAGCAAACCCAGCAGGTCTCAGTGCTGCTCTCTCCGGCGGTCTTGGCCACGTGGAGCTCGGCATAGAGAAGGTTCTCGGTGATTGCTGCTGGCAGGCGGAGGGAGCTAAACTGTGCAGTCTGTCTACATGGGTGGAGCCACCGTGTGATGCAGGCACACTGTCTACACTGGTTGAGTCGAGGGTGTGAGCACCGTCCATTTAGTCAGTGCCTGCCCCACTCCTGCTGGGATCTTTGCACAAGGTTCAGAGCGCTCAAACTCTCTCTGTCTTCAGTGAATTTCCCTGTGGTTGAGCTCAGCCCAGACCTCGGCTTCCAGTCAGACAGTGGCTTGGTCCATCAGGTCTGTCTCCCAGAACTGAGGGTGTTGAGCCCAGTGTGCCATGTCTACACTGGTTGAGCCAGTGCACAGAGCAGGCACTGTCTACACTGATTGAGCCCGGTTCTGGCTGAGGGCTGTCTGTGTATACTGGTTGAGTTCAGCACATGACTCAGGCAGTCTACACTGGTTGAGTCATGCATCACGCAAGCTGTCTGTCTAAACTGTGTGAGCCAATGCTCAAAGCAGGCGATCTGTGTACTGGTGGAGCCAGTGGGTGATGTGTCCAGCCTGCGGCTGGCTGAGGCCTGTATCCTGGACTTCTTCTGATACCCTCGCCAGGAATACTCCTTCCTCCTCTCCCGTGTACACCTCTGGGTCCAATTTAACTCCTGCTTCCAAGGAACTTTCCTTGGTGCTCCCTCAGCTTTCCCATGTCCTACTGGCTCGGAGCTGGGGGTGGTATGCATGTGGGGCATGAGGACGCATTGTGATCTCACCTGGATGCCCCTCCCCCATCGTGGTTGGGGGCTGAGCCTGCTGCCACCAACAGATAGAGAGGCTGCCTGCTGTCAGTGGTCATGGCCACCTCCCCAACCCTTACAGCAGCCACACACAGGCCTTTTTCCCAGGAAAGTCATCTGGGCGGGAGCTCTGCCTCCATGCACATGGAAAACACACACTCCTCCAGGCTGAGTCCATCTGGCTGTCTCCTGCTTAGCTTTGGGGCCTCTGTCTCCATTGTTGTTATTTCACCTCCTGAGGGTTGGCCTTATCTGCAAATTTAACTTCATCTCTGTGAAAGAACAATCAATGCCTATTATTTAACTCTTCTCAATTCCCTCTGCCATGAATTGAAGTGTCAACCAACAAACATGGCAACCAGTTCCACCTCATGCAGCCACTTCGAGGCTGTGACTGAAGCTAGTACCTGGAGTCAGACTGCCTGGGTTCAAACCCAGCTTCACCCCTTAGTCAGTGTGCAGACTAGGGACTCAGTTTCCTCATCTAGAAAATGGGGATGACAATAGAAACTGCCTGAGAGCCATTGTGCTTAGCAGCCAGCCAGCCAGCCCAAAATCAAAGGCAGCTACCACTATTATTATTATTATTGCTGTATTGTTTTTATTATTACTATTATTATTAATCTCCTGTGTTTGGTCTCTCAGCTGAGGCTCAGTCCCTCTTCATCTCAGATGCAAGGAAGCATGTTGGACAGTGGCCTTGCCGGTGATGTGACAAAGGCTTAGGCGGCATGTGAGCTAACTGGCTAGTGTCCCCTCAAGTCCCACCCTTTCTAAGCAGTTTCCTATCAATGCCTTTTTTTGTGTTCCACATTCAGTACATTTAAAATTTTTTATTCCAAACACATTATGCACGCCCCCCGCAAATGTACAGATTCTGTGCACAATGCAGTGAACATCCGCAAACAAAGCAGGCCTATGTGCCAGCGCCAAAGCAGAAATCAGACGTGACCAGCAGCCCTGTGTCTCCTTCCTCCCCACAGCAATTGTTCCCCTTACTTGTAATGGCATTGCTTGGTTTTCCTTATTTCTAGACTTGATATAAATAGATTCATAAATCTGTACACGTTTGTGCCTGGCTTACCTTTATTTGTGAGATTCCTCCACCTTGCTGGGAGCCATTGTAGCTTGTTCATAGTTATTATTGTGTAAGATTCCATTGTGTGAATATACCCAATTTATTTATCCATTCTCCTCTTGATTGACATTGGGATTGTTCCGAGTTCTGGGCTATTAGGAACAGTGCTGCTGTGGCCATTTCGCCTGTGTCCGTTGGGCAGATGCACACACTTGAATAAGTGTGCCCCTACCAGAGAGGGGCTGGGTCTCGGATGCATGTGTTCATGATTTGCCGGTGTTGTCAAACAATTTTCTCTAAAGGTAATACTGATCCGCACCCCTCCCCTGTTATGTGTGAGAGTTCCAGTCGCTCCACATCCTTTCTAACACCTTGTGTTGCCCGTCTTTATGTTTTAGCCATGCTATGGGTATGTAGAGGTATCACACTGTGGTTTTAATTTCATTTCTCAGATGATTAATACAGTTTATTTTGTTGCCAAGGATATGTTGGATTTGAAAACATTATTCAACAAATTTAAAAAATCACTTCTATCTCCAAATTATAGATGGATGCCTTAGATGTTGCGGGTGCTGGTGGTTGCCTCAGCTGGCAGGTTGGATCTGGAAGGCAGTGGGTGGAGGAGGCAGGTGTTTCTCTGGACGAGACTGGGAACCCCACCATCTGCCTCTGAATCACCTGGGGAGCTTGTCAGAGCAGCAGATACTGGGCCCTACCCATCCCAGCCCCCAACCACCAGATGGACCCCCCATAATCCATCAGTCTCTCTGGGGCTCGCCTTCCTTTCTCTTCACAGATCCCATGAGCACTGAGACCACCTTGCCTGTGTGTCCACTGCTGGGTCCGGGCACAGAGTGCAATCCCGTCAATACCCACGGGATGAAGGACCAGAAGACAAAGTGGGCCTGTGGGCCTCTGTCCTCTCCCACCCCCGCTGACCTGAGGGGGATTTGTTGGGAGCCTGGGCTGCTATGGAGAGTTCTGGAAGCTGGGCTCTCACACCCTAGGGCAGTGATGGCGACCCTATGACACGCGTGTCGGAGGTGACACGTGAACCCATTTTTTTGGTTGATTTTTCTTTGTTAAATGGCATTTAAATATATAAAATAAATATCAAAAATATAAATCTTTGTTTTACTATGGCTGCAAATATCAAAAAATTTCTATATGTGAAACGGCACCAGAGTTAAGTTAGGGTTTTTCAAAATGCTGACACGCCGAGCTCAAAAGGCTCACCATCACTGCCCTAGGAGGAGTCCTGACTGGGGCTCTGTTCCTCTAAATGATGCCCTCCCACCCCCCTTCTCCAGAGCCAGCTTCTGACCAAGGCCTGTGGCTCCAGGCCCCAGGCTCGGTGCTCACCCCCAGAGCTCCAGGCACTGGCCGTTGAGGAGCATCCCCTGGGCGACCTCATTCCTGGTGGGCTTATCTGTCACTGGGTCCCACTGGAGAAGCCTGAAGCCCTCGGAAAGCAGCACTCCGTCCTGCCCCTTCTGGCCTCCTCAGCCTTTCAGCACAACCTTTTCAGGGACGGCATGTCCTCGGGTCAAGTGGCGGCCCAAGGCCATGCTCTGGCCACGCATCCCAAGGCCATGCTCTGGCCACGCATCCACTGCTGCCCTCACGGTTAATGGGGACTGTGGTGCAGCCTCCTTTCTTTGGTTGTAACTTGTTCACTTTCTCCCAAGTCTGACTTAGTTATTTGGAAAGCAGCACAGCCTGGAGGATGAGAGCTCTGGGTCAGACCCTCAGGTTCAAATTGAGGTTCTGTTCTTGTTGGGTTTCAAGACCCAGCCATTACCCCCAGGGGAGAGAGGCAGATTCACAGTCAACTCTGATGCAACAAGTAGGGGTGACTGAGATCTCAGAGGTTGGAGAATGAGGGCAAAGGATTCTGGCTGGGACATCTGCTGGGGGCTCCACAGAGGAGGAGGCCTGGGCTGGTCCTTAGAGATGGTAAGGAGGCAGTGAGGTCATCGATAGTATGAAGTCCTCAGAGAAGGAAGTGCACTGAGCCCCCAGGAGACGATGGTCTCGTTGACCCAACACGAGAGGGCGTAGAGCAATAATCAGAGTTCACTGGTGAGTTATGGCTGCCGGGAGGAGGCAAGCTTGGGACTCCATGCATGTTCAGGGCCAGGAGTGAGAACTTTATCCTGGTGCCACTAGAAATTCTCTCCAAACTGTTGGATCATGGGCAATGGACAGTTGAGCCAAATACCAGTTGCTCTAAAACAGGGCGACAAAGAATGCACATTGTTTATGCGATGTGGAGGCGGGTGTGCAAAGATGGAAGAGCTAAAAGCAGTTTGGGAAAAACAACACCTTTTTTTTTGTGGAAAGACAGATTAGAAAGGTTTGTGCTCTTCTGTGATAACTAATATGAAAGGTTTATCAAAGTTAAAAAAAAAACCTTGACACTTTCTCCAAAATTGATTTGAGGACTTGGCAGATTTGAGGAATCATTCAGTAGCTTTTTATGGGTCGATGCTAATTTGATGCAGCAGACCCGTGCGTGCATCGCTCCAATTTACTGCCAAAGCAACATTAAGCACCGACCTTTCGTGCAAGGTTTATAAGCTGATAGCTCATAAAGATGCATGCTTGACAAGTATTCTGCTTCTCTTAGGGTGTGCAATATGACGTGTTTAGCAAAAAGCAACTAAATCGCCCTTGCCTTTTACTGGTAAACAATCTCTGGGGACTTGTTGTATTATTTTTATTACTATTATTTTTATTATTACTTGGATCCCATGCAATATTTCACCACTTTGGGTCCTGGTTCGTGGGGAGTCTTTGTCTCCAAAAGCTGTGGTAGAGAGAAGTAGGAGGAGCCCTTTGGGATGGAGGATGCCCAAAGTGACCACTTTGGAAATAACTTGTAACCCAGGACATGGGAAGGCCAGTGACACCCTTCCTAAAAGGAAGCAGAGGTTGCCCCTAAACAAGATCCAAGATCCTTAGCGCCAAGTAAATCCATTTCCTGCTCTCGTTCCCCCACCTCCCCCCTGCCCCCGGGCTGATGTGTGATGGATCATCGCAGCATGTCTCTGCGTCCAAATATGCGCTCTCAGAGCCCCTTCAGCGAGCAAATCATCAAGCTTTGTTTTGCACGTCAGAAAGGGTTTAACAATAAAAATTATCAAACCTCCCGTCTTTCACCACTGAAAACCACTGCTCATATTTTCCACCACGGAAAAGTGGACTTCCATGGTATTGTCTCCTCAGCTCCACCCGGTTCCTCCGTTCCTCCCATCCCACTGTTAATTCCCGGGGCTTAATGAAGAAGGCTGCTGGAGGGGTAGAGTGTGCAGACCGGTATCAGCACAAAGCCTCGTGGGTTTCCGCAAGGGGAAATTTGATCCTGGGCAAATGTCAAGGCGTTTTTGAAATCTGTGTTATGATATCAGTTCATTGCCAGTGTAGGGCTTCATTTGGATTTCATAAATATTGTATGGGGCTCTCTTATAACCACCTCGGCCAGCTGGAGAACACAATAGCCACCCCCAACACACACACACACACACACAAACACGCATGCACGTGCACACACACACATGCACACACTCACACACAGGCACCCCACTGCAACTGCAATCTATTGCAGGGTTGTCATGAGAAGCCAATTGGTGATATTTCAATCACAATGTTCTTGTAACAAATTCCATTCAAATTCCCCTGGAAAGGGAGTTAAGGTTTCCTCCTGCTGCTGGGAGAATGATATGCTAAATGTAGCTTCCCGGGGTCCTGGCAGCCATCCAGAGCCTTGTAATTTATAGTTCTCTTTTGTGGCTTTCCAAGTGACCTTGGAACTCACAACCTGGAGGATTCCTTAGGGTTACACGTTGCCCTTCAACGTCTTGTGAGAATGGTCCCCAAATGAGAGCTCTCAGCGCCCCTGAGGCTGCAGCCTGGGAAAAGGGAGGGGAACAGGGGTGCCCAGGAAGCCCGTGGCAGGTGGCTGGGAGATTGCTTGTGGCTGCTGACTTGCCCTCTGGAATTTACGTCAGCCACCAAACAGTCCCATGTTGTATACGAAGGCAGCCCGCAGGTGACTGGAGCCTCTCCCGCCCCAGCACATCGGATCACCCCGGAAAAGAAGGGAGGGACCATCTGCAATTACAATCATCAGCTATTTTTGGTTGAGGAATAAACAAAATGGCCCAACGACTGCTGTTACAGATTCTAGCAGAGGAGTGGCGTGTAGGAAAGATTAATGTACAATTAAAACCTGTGTATGGGTAAATTACAGGGTGACAGCTATCTAATGCAAACACCGCAGACGTGTAATTAAGAGGAGTTACAGGCTCTCAAGGGTGAATTTGCTGAGGAAAGCGCTAGGGAGATGTCTGTGGAGCTGGTCAGGGACAGGCGAGGGGACAGCGTGGTGGCCGTGGAACTGGGGAGGAGGAGCCCCACAGCGTCGGGGGGAGGGGGGCAAACTGGGGTGTGATGGGAGCCCCCGCCCTGTCAGGTGGCGCAGCCTGCCTCTCCAGTGTCCCCGGCTCTTGCTCCCAGCTGCCAGCCCTTTGTGGGCCACCCTGCTCTCCCCTACTCACCTTTGGCTCCGTGGCAGTGAATGCCCATGGACGTCTTCTTTCACGTTTTTAATTTCTCCTGCTTTGTCAGCTTTTTAAGGAATATGTTACATTATGTGGAAATTGGATGCTAACAAGATTTGTATGAATAAATTAGACTCTTAACTTTTTATGTTATTACAAAATTGAAATGGACTCTAATGACAGTCAGAATTAATGTTCTGTTTCAAATAAATGCCAGGGATGTGACTGAATTTTCAGTGCATTCTCCTCGTTTTCCATCTTTAGCCCTTCCCATAGGGCCTCGCCTGAGAGGGGGTCTCCCTCACAGACCTTTCCCTTCCACTGAGGAAGCTGTCACTCACCTGGCCCGTCCCCCAGGGCTCCTCCCTGATGACCTGGGGTGCTCTGCCCGCCCTTTCCATGGAGGCTGCTGGGGAAATCTGCTGCTGATGCTCCTAGTGGCACCCCCTGCAAGACCTGTCCTCCGCTTGGGGGTGGGGGCAGTGCTCCTTGCCCAAGGCTGCACCCTATCTTGCATCCAGTGACTGGCTAATGGGACGCTCCCAGACGCAGAGCACCCACTTCTCACTTGGGAGGCATGTGGCTTCTCCCTCTGCCCATCCCTACCCTCCCCAGAGAGCCCTTCCCAATAAACCCCAGATTTCCAGGAAACGCAGCCCATGGCAGCGGCTCCTAGCAATTATGGCTTTTCTAAACCAACTGCCCGGTGAGTGTCACCTGCGGGGATCAGAATCCCCACAGACCAGGATCGTTCTTTCTGCTCTGTGTCCCCTTCTGGAGCCCGGGACTGGGGTAAGGCACTGACCAGGTCCAGGCCCCCTGCCTAGGGTTGAAGTAGCAACAGGGCCAAAGGGCTTTTCTGGATCCCAGTGGCCACACCACCAGCTTTGGGTGGGGGTGGACTTGTAGGGCTTTTCTGAGACAGAAACCCCAGAGTCCCAAAGGGGCAGGACAGAACAGGGAGGGACACTGGGGCGTGGGCACTGTTTCCCAGCTGATGTGGGAAAGAAAAGGGGCCGGTAAGCCTAGACCTGGAACAGCCCAGTGGGAAATGCAGCCCTGGGCAGCAGGGCCTCGGGGCAAGGAAGTGGTGTGGTCTGGGATGCCTGGGACACTGAGGTCTTCGGAAGTGGGCAGTGGAACTCAGTTCCAGCTGCCATTGCAGGAAGGGATAGGGGCTCAGAATAGTGACCAGAATGGTAACTATTATATGAAATCTCCTCCCTTCCGAAGTCCGGAGACTAATTCAAAATGTAAAACCAAAGTCCCGCACTGACCTAACTGTTTCCCTGTGAACTGCATTTGGCTTCTGGGCTGGAGGACCGTGGAGCCCAGGGCTTCCCTGGCTAAGTGGACACTTTCCCACTTGGAAAGTGAGGGCCAGAGCCCTGGGAGGGAGCAGTAATTGCCAAGACTGCAGGCCACGGCTGCACAGCTATTGGCTGCAGATAACTGAGGCCTGACCAATCGTGGCCTCTTGAGACTCCCCCATCTGCTGGAAAGGGGGTCCTTTCCCTGGGACTGTGAGCATCTGGGAAGCTGGTTGGGCCCCAAGCATGGCTAGATCCGGGCAAGCCCATCCCTGGCCACTTGGGCCACTCGGTTTGGGACTCAGTGGATGACTGGGCAGCAGAGGGGCCTATGCAGACCCCTACCCCACATCTGAGGGACCTCACCTCAGCATCCCTGCCTCCGCCTTCATGAGCCTTAGCAAGTCCTCGCAGGACTGCTTTCAGAAGAGCAAAAGAGGAAAATGGAAGCCTACCCAGCCCATCTCTGGATCTGGGGTTCCCACACCTTGTCACAGAGAGGGAGTGTCTTATGTTTTAAATCATTTTATATACATAAACTTAGAAGTCATATTCATTTTATTAAAATGCAGTAATTTTTATACCTGCTGTATGTAACCTACTCAATCACTTTGTATACCATGAACACCTCTTCGTGGTCACACATCTGTTCCCATCCTACTTTTGACACCTGCATGACATTCCTTCGGATGAGTTAATCATCATTTATTTACTAGTAAACAGTTCCCCTTTAGACGTTTTGGTGGTTTTCATTTTTGTTTTTCAATTTTAAAGAATGTTGGAGTGAACGTTCTTGCTGTATTCCTTTGTGTCATTTCAGAATAAGTTCCTAGCAGTGGAATTGTTGGCTCAAGGGATATGCATGGTTTTAAGACTTTGAATACTTCCAGACAAACACCTTCCACAAAGACACAGCGGTGCTTGAGTGTGCCTGTTTGCACACCAGCCCGTCTTCGTTTCTTAGATTTTTGTCAGTGCGATAGGTTAAAGAGAGGCATGCGTATTGCTTTTAAAAAAATAACTTTTATTCTCATCAAAATAACGCCTATATGTAGTTTAAAAAGCATAGCTAATAAAAGGTTTACAATAAACCTAGCATCCTCTGCTTCATTCCTTACTGCCCTTCCCAGCCTCTCCCCAGAAGCAGTAACACATGTTTCCCCTGCATGGATGACTGCTTCTATAGTTCCTCCTGCAGGTGTGAAATGGACAACCCGTTGTCCCAGCATCACTTACTGAACACTCACTCTTCGCCTTACTCTTTTAAAATGCCAGCTTCATCATTTGCTTAATTCTTATATTTACTGGGGCTGCTTTGGGACTCTTTGACTTTACTGTGTCTAATTTTGTACCAGAACCCACTACTTTAGTGATTCAGCTTATGAACATATTTTTACTATCTTAGAAGGTAGGTCTCCTCTCGGTATTCTTGTGTGATATCACATTTTTATTCTTTTACATGCACTCTATGAATAGTTGGTCCAAGTTTCAAATATCCAATGGAAATTTGTATTGAAATTGTGTTTCATTTATAGGTAAATTTAAGATAGATCTGCAGATAAGTTGGTCTTTTACTTTATGTTTTACCATATTGCATCTTCTGACCAGTTTATTCAACAGATATCTATTGAGAACTAGCTGTATGCCAGGCACTGTTGTAGGCACCGGGAGGGTATATCAAGAAGCAAAGCAGAGGAAGATCCCAGCCCCCATGAAGCCAACATGGTAGTTCTCTGAAAAGCCAAGGAGGCCGGCTGGTGTGGCTCAGTGGTTGAGCCTGGACCTATGAACCAGAAGGTCATGGGTCGATTCCAGTCAGGGCACATGCCTGCGTTGTGGGCTCATGTGGGTCGTGCAGGAGGCAGCCGATCAGTGTTGCTCTCTCATCACTGATGTTTCTGTCTCTCTCCCTCTTGCTTGGAAGTTGAAGCACTTATTTATCCAATCTTCTGGCTTTCTTAAGTTTTGAAACACTTTCCGTCATCATCTCTTCAAATAGTTCCTTTCCTTTATTCTCAACATTAGCCTTTGAATTGCCAGTCACACATGTGAGGGACAGTGTATATATATTAAGAATATGAACTCTGCACCCTGGCTGGTTTGACATAGAGTGTCAGCCTGTGGACTGAAGGGTCCCAGGTTCCATTCCAGTCAATGGTGCATATCTTGGTTGCAGGCTCAATCCCTGGCCCTGGCTGGGGCACTTCGGGAGGCAGCCAATCAATGTGTCTCCCTCACATCGATGTTTTTCTCTCTGTGTCTCTCCCCCTCCCTTCTACTCTTTCTAAAAATCAATGGAAAAAATATCCTCAGATGAGGGTTAAAAAAATAAAAGAGACAGAATATGAACTCTGCAGATTGCTACGTGGATTTGACTTCACCTCTATGCTTAAATTAATAGTTGAGGAACATGACTTAAACTCTATTCTCAGTTTTCTCATCCATAAATTGGGCATAATATTACTATACACTTAGCTTGTTATGATAATTAAATGAGTTAATATATCGGGTATCCCAAAAATGTATACATACACTTTGTATAATTATAAAGGCAGTGTTTATTAAAATACATTTCATTTTCAAAACTGAGCTATCTGCTGTTAAAGTGTGTATACCTTGTTTTTGGACACCCTGTATGTAAAGTGTTTAAGACAGTTCCTGGCACGTGGCCGTCTCTATGTAAGTCCTAGTTATCAGTTCCCGGATGCCCCGGAGACCCCACACCAACACCAACATGTTCACCTCAAGATCATTATTACAGGTTCACAAGGAGGACCCGGCTTTGTCCCAGTCCATAGGGATGCATTTCTGCCAGCGTCTCCATGGTGGTTAGTACTATTTTGGACCTTCTCATTCTATTCTCTTCCTTGTAGCCTTAGTCTCCTATTTTTCATGTATGCATTCTGGGTGATTATGTCAGATTTATCTCCTGGATCCCTGCTGCATTTGCTGGTTTACTAATTAATCTGTTATTAAACTCTCGTACTGTGATTTCAATTTCAATCACTATGTTTTTTATTTGTAGACATTCTATGGAGATCTTTCAAATCTCCATACTTGTTTTTGTAGTTTTCCATTCTTTTGTTATTTTTAGTCTTTCTTTACGCACTTAATAATCTAAAACATAATCATACTGCCTTTTGAGGCTTTTTCTTATTACAGGTTCATGGAGTATTAGTTCTTCTGTTTGCTTATCAGCTGATTTTGCCTCACCATGAACCATTTCTTTGAGCAGATTATAATTTCTATGTGATATTCTAGGGAAGCAGAAATGATCCAAACTGATTTAAGATTGATGATATTAAACAGTAGCCCTGTGTTTCCTGGGTTGTGAAAGTTTTGGGATTTACACCACAACATAGGAAGTGTAAACTTGGACTCCACGGCCATGGTGCCAAACTGGGATTGACATTCTTTCTGGAAATCCGCCCCCCCCCTTTCTCCCACTCCAAGATTGTTTTGTATTTCCCCAGACCGGTTGAGTTTTCCAGCCCCATTCCAATGAGTGGGGTCCCTGGTACAGCCTGAGCTTGGTGCAGGAGCTCAGACCAGGCTGCGTCTCCTGCCCATGCGGACACCAACGCCTGTGCTGGCTGGCCTCTGCGGTCTGCCCGCTGCTGGTCCGCATCTCTGGGCACTGGCTGACAGTTTATTCCTGCAGCCCTCATATCTCTTCATTTTTGACACCTAAGGAAATTCAAGCTCAATTATGTATTTAATTATTTTATTTTGTATTTAATTATTTTATATTGTATCCAGCATTTCCATGCATTTGGAGCTAGGGGTGGTGGTGGTGGTGGGTTCTGTGTGTGTCTGCCATGATCTTTTATTTAGGATTTTTACATCTAGAGTGACAAACAAGATTAGTCTGTGATTTTATTTTTGTTTCATCTTTGGCAGGGTTTGGTACCAGGGTTATGTGTTATTCATCAAATTAATTAGGAAGTTTTCCTGCTTTCTCTATCCTCTGGAACATTTTAAGTAGCATAGAAAATTTCTGAAATTTCTGTTCCTTGAAGGTTTGAAATTTCCCAGTGCAATCTGTGTGAGGACACCGCCTCTGGGGGAGAATGAGGGTTTTCTGCTGGTTTCTGTTCAGCTTTTCTAGTTCTTAACTGTTTGTATAACTTCTGCTTCCTTAACTATCATACATTCTATCAAGATTTTTAAATTTATTAGCACAGAATTCCACATGGTATTCCTATATTTTAATAATTTCTTTGTTTCTCTAGTTATATCTTTTTCATTAATGTTGTGTTTCTCTCTCTCTCTCTCTTTATGAATAGACTTTACCAGGCAGTTGTATATTTTATTGGCGTTTTCTAAGACACAGCTGTTAAATTTATTTATTCATCCTACTATTAAACTCTTAAAAATCTCTACTTCTTTTTAAGGTTTATTGTCTTGCTCTTTTTCTAATGTTTAAGTTGAATGTCCAAGTCATTAATTATTATTTTTTCCTTAAGAATAAAACACTTAAAGCAATAAAATTTCCTCTGAGCACAGTTCTGGCCACATTCCATAAGTTTTCATGTGCAGTTGTCATCATAATTTTTCATACTGTAAAATTGCTATTTTGATTTCCTTTTTGATATAAGAGAGCTGTTCAGGAGAGTATTTTAAAGCTTTTTCTTTTTTCTTTTGTTATTAATTTCTAGTCAGATATTATTGTATCCCATACATTTTTTAAAACTCCCATATTTCCACGAAATCTAAAATGATGCTGATTGTAATGCACACTGTTATTTTTGTACAACTAAGAAAGAGGGGGAAAGGCACTGCTAGTTAAACTCAAACACTCCATCAATTGTAACATACACATCCCATATGTGCACACACATGCATGCCTCTATAAAATTAGTCTTGAAACTGTTCTTCAAATTTTCTCTATGCTTGTTCATTTTTTTTTTATCTGCTTGATCTTTCCTTTTCCAAGTGAGACCTGTTAAATCTTCCACTTTAATGGTGGGTTGGTGAATTTTCCTCACGATTGCCACTGTTTGCTTTATATATTCTGAGGTTTTGTTGGTAGATCCCTGCGAGTTCCTAATTGTTATAAGAAATTTTTATATTGCTCTTTTTCTCATTATGTGGCATTCCTCCTTACCCCTATTAATTCCTTTTTGCCTTGAAATCAGTATCACCGTGTCAGCATTCCGTTGGTTAATACTTACTGGCACCCCATTCTCCATTCCCTTGTTCCCAGCCATTGTGTTGCTTTTAAAAGGTGTGTCCCCCCCACCCCCCAAGATTGATGGTCTTCATATGGCAAGCGGCAGGCTCTCTATGTGTGTAAGCACCTGTTTGTGAAGGTGGCAGAGAACATGAGGAAGGATGGCCTGGGGAACCCCCACGCTTAGGTCTGAAACCCTGCTCTGCCCTCTACCAACTGTGGGCACTGCACACATTGCTTAACCTCCTGGGGCCTCCGTTACCCCATCTACAAAATGGAATAATAATGGTACCTAACTATACGCTTATTTTGAGGATTAAATAAGCCAACACATGTAAAATGCTTGGACTGAGGTCTGGCACATAGGGAACATCACTAAATGTTAGATGGGCTTAATCCCTTAATATTTATTCCTCACTAATATTTTAGATTTATTTCTATTACCTTACTTATGGCTTCTGTTTACTCACCTTTTTTGTGCTCAGTCCAATCAATATTTTTTTCCTCAGTTGATTTGAAAATTATAGATTTTTCTCTGTCATTTAATTGAGTACTCTTAAAATGTTAACATACACATTTAACTATACATTTTTTAGCAAGTCTAAAGTTATCTCTTTCATCCTTCGAAATAATCAAGTGTCTTTGCATGCTGCACACTCTCCCTCCATCTTTCTACTTAGACTGTTAGTCAAGCATTTAAGGATTTTTTTTCTATCTTAATACCAAAAAAATGAATTATTAATAAGTAGAGTCAATAGTTCATTAAATTTGCTAACAAATTTTTACCAGTGTTCATGTTTTTAAAATCCTCCTCCTCTCTGGGTTTATTTTTCTTGCAGAAATGTATCCTTTAGCATTCTTTCATTTTAGGTGGCAAAAGGTCTTTATTTTGCCTACATTCTTGAATAATTGAATAAAGGACCTTCATTTTCCTACAGTGCTTACCAAAACACGACCATCTCCATTGTCTTCCGGGCAGCTCCTGAAGCGAGGATGTCTGCTGTTCTAACTGTTGGTAGGTGATGTCTTCTTTCTGGTAAACTTTAAGATTTTTCTTTTTGCTTTTGGTATTCTGGAGTTTTACTAAGATGGGTGAATTTTTTTAAAAAAAATTTATTATCCTGCTTAGCACTGTGTGTACATTCTCAGTATAAGAAATCATGTGTTTCTTCGATTCTGGAACATTCTTAGCCGTATCCCCTCAATGTATTGATTTTTCTACCAGTACCCCCTTCTTTTCTTCTGGAACTCTGTATTAAATGAATGGGTGATAATTTTTAACAATTGCATAGGGTTTCAGAGCTTGAATGGACCAAAAATTAATTAAACATTTTTCTACTAATGACAATTCATATTTTTCCATCTTTTTTCTGTTAAAAACAATGCTGTAGTCAGCATTTTAACCTCTCTCTTTTTTGTTAGATTCTATTTTTATTCCATTATGGTTAGGTATTGCCTTCTATTGAGATTTTTTTCTATAAGTCTAATGTAAGCCCATTTTTCTAAATAGTCTAAGAGAGATTGAGAAAACTATTCTGTTTACTGAGAACAAAGGTGTGAGAGGGAGCGCCACATTTTTATTACTGAAATCTTTAATATTCTCACCTAATTTTGTTTGTGTAATTTGTTCATTTAAAAAGTGTTGACACCTTTATGAGTGGGGATTTGTCAAGTCCTTTTGCCCTAATCATTTGCTTTCTAGACTCTGAAGCTACGTCCTGAGACATAGTGGTGCCTGTCCTAGAGGTCACTCTGCAGGGCTGACCCCTGGCATCCCCCGGGAGCCTCATGGACCTCCTTTGTGGGCCCTTGGGCTCTCCCTGTGCCCTGATCCCTGAATGGCTGCCCTGTCGCCTGTCCTGTGCCCTCTGCACTGGGCTTGCAGGAATTCCTGGCTCTGCCTGGTTTGCGGTCCCCACCCCCTTCGTGGATACAGGCTCTACCCATCCCCTCCATTTTTACATTTGTTTGATCCTTTCCATGGAAATTGGCAGGGAGAGAAATTAGACAAATGGTGCTCGTTGCCATTCTTAACACAGAAGTCCCTTTCCTTCTGCCAGCTGCTTTTCCAAGCACGCGAGCTCTTTCTCTTACTCAGCTTGATCTCCTTCCCTACCTCCAGCCGCCCCATGTGCATGGCTCATGGCAGGAAGGATCATTTCGAGCACCTCTGGTCCCTATGTGGGGACACAAGCCCTGTGGGGCTCGCAGCCTGGGCTGCTTCCAGGAGGAGGCTCCCCTGCTTCCTGCTTGTCGGCCAGGCCGGGAACTGTCTCTGCAGGCGGTGGGCGGGTGGTAGCGAACGGCCAACAGTGGGCGCCTGCTGCCCCTGCAGTCAGCCCAGCCCTGCAGTGGGTGCATTACTACGTGACCCCATCAAGTTCCCACGTGAAGCCCTGAGAACTGATGAGGCGGAGCCTCAGGTTACGCACCGTGTGCATGGTCATCCAGTTGACCAGTGGCCCAGCGGGATCTCTAACCTGCTCCTCTATTCCTGGCCTCTTGGTGAATTTCAGCTGGCGCAGAGCTCAGCATCCCCCTGAACCCCTCTCCTCTTCCCCAGGGGAGGTTCTGTGCGCTCATTGCTCAAGGGACAGTCCTGTTTCCCACGCTGGACCATCAGGAGAGAGGCAGTGCCCACTGCCCAGCCGCATTCTGCCCTGCAGCCTGCCCGCCCCTGCCCCAGCCTCCTGTGGGACCCCTGCTCCTTTGGCAGATGTTTCTCCAGTGCCTCTGGCTGGGTAGAGTGGGTGGGTGGAACAGTTGCCTCCCACAGATCTGTTCACCAGCAGCCAGCGTGGGTCATTTTAAACAGAAAATTACGTACATCCCAAAGGGAGAGGTTTGTGCTCATCCCACCAGACCTTTGCCCAGAGTGCCGCCCATCCCTTACCTGCCCGCCCCGCAGGCAGTTCTCATCTCTTGTCCTACACAGGGGCCTACCTTTGCCCAGGCCAGTGCCCAGCACCCTTGCTGCAGGATTGTCCGACTCACTGGGAACTCTGCGAGGGTGGTCTACAGAGGCTGGCACGTAGTAGGTGCGGTGCTCAGCGAGGGTTTATGGAGGAGGGGGGAGATGGTGAAGGTGGAGGGAGATGGAGAAGGCTGGGGAAAGAGGAGGAGAGAGAAGGGTGGGGGTGCTCCTGAGCCAAGCTCCAGGCTCTGCCTGTTCCGAATGCCCTCCTTTGCTGCACTGTTCCCAGCGGGTGCCAGCTCTGAATGCCTGTTTAAGTCACTCCACGAAGCTCAGCTTCTCAATCTGTTTTGTATTTGCAAGGGCCAGATTCATCTTCCTTTTTTAAAAGTCAAGCTTCTGAAACAGTCATTTAAATTCACAATGATTCTTCTCTGAAATAGCTGCTCTGAACGGGGCGTTTGGAGCCGTGGTTCTTGGGGACTCTGCCAGGAGACATGCAGGCCACGCGGAGACACCCTGGCGGTGCTCGCTGTCGGTGATGGGGGGCATCCAGGGTGGGACCAGCTTCAAATAAGGGGGGAGGCATCGGGCTGCAGTCCATCTCGCTTCCCGAGGTGACCTGTGCACATTGGACCCGCTCTCCTGGGAAGGAGAGAGCTGGTTCAGCGGCCACTCCAGATGTTTGTCTGCACTGAGATTAGACATTGCAACACCCACACTTTGGAATATTCTGGACAATTAAAAAGCAAGAGGTAGATCTGTATCTACTGCCTGGGAGACATGTCCAAAATGTATTGTTAATGAAAAAGCAAACCGAGCACTATGTACATATATACCATTTCTGGCTAAAAAACACATTCGTGCAGAAAAAGCCACAGCTATATATTCGCTGTTTACATATACGTGAGTACAATCTTGCATCTAGAAAGAAGTCTGGACTAGATTAGGGTAGCATTCAAAGGGGTCTTTAATTGTATTGTTTGAAGTTTTTTCCTGTGAGAATGTATTTCGGTGTATGTGTGCAATTTAAAGAGATGCATGGATTTAGAATTGGGAATGTACACCACTTATCCTGAGCTTTTGGGATTTTCATCTTTCTTTCTTTGAGTGATGATATTGAATGGCTTATGCAATGTTTATTGGACATTCCAAAAAGTTTTCTGACGGATGCTTTATATGTAAATTATATTTGTAGTTTAGGTCAGAGGTAGAAAATGTCTACTTAAAAATCAACATAGTAAATATTTTAGGTTTTGTGTCCCAAAAGATCTCTGCTGAAACTGTCCAACTCTGCCACCGTACTGTGAAGCAGCCATAGATAATATGAAAATGAATGGGCATGGCTGTGTCCCAATAAAACTTTATTTACAGAAACAGATGGCCTGTAGGATTTGACCTGTGGGCTGCAGTTGGCTGATCCTTGAGGCACAGAGCGATATGAAATAGAGAAAAATAGTAAATGGAAATGTGTTAGGAATTTAATCAGAACTATCATGTTGAAAGGCTAGTTTGAGGATCTGCAAAATTGGAAAAAAGCAAAAAGCATTGCTTTTCTCAAGCACTGAACTGTAGCCTCTTCCCGCCAGACCCAGGCGAGGCTGGGGCTACGGAACCCAGCAGAAAGGCCTGTGAGGCTGTCCTCTATGCTCTGGGGGGAGCTGGCCCCCCGGATCCTGTGCGAGTCTGGGAGGGACCTGAGCTTGCACATGGTTGGCACTTTGATGAGATGAACAGGGCTCCGAGCGACCTGCCCAGCGAGACAGAGGGCCTACGAGTGACCTGTAGGTTTGGGAAGAGATTAATGCTGTCCCTGTGGCTGGATGCTGAGAGCCTGGCCTCTCCCGGGGCCAGCCCTGGCCCTCCCGGGTGGGGTGTCAGAACCACCAACTCCAATTCTCAGGGTTAGGGGCTGAGGTTAAGCACCAGGGGCTGTAGGACAGGCAGGACCCATTAGCCAGCTGTGTAGGCCACGTGAATTCGTCTCATGGCTGCAGATGGAACATTCGTGCCTGGGACTGAGCACCTCATGCTCCATGTTGGCAGGAGGGTCAGGGACCCCTAAGGTGTGTGTGTTTTCTCTGCTCCACCCCCCACCAGCTGCAGCCCTCCATGCTGAAGCCCTGGCAGGGCGAGTGTGTGCCCGAGAGTGCACGTGAGCGTGGAAGAGAATAGTCACTAAGAGGTGAGGATGGAGAGTCCCTCCTTCTAGCCTCACGAGGAGAATTCTGTTCCCCTGACGTTTCCTGGGCCTGTGTGTGGTCCGGGTAGTGAGAAGAAACAAGGCAATCCTGGTTCTGGAGGGAGACGGTGCACGCCTCCCCAGGGAAGAGCAAAGTTACCGCAGCTGAGAAAAGAAGGGAGTGGAAGGTGAGAGAGACAGTGGGCCAAACCCTGAGGCTGGGTTTGAGGGGAGAAGAGACTGAGTGTTTGGGGAGAGGGACGAGGGGGACTGGATGGCTGCTATGTATATGTGTGAGGCCTCAGATGGGGAGGGAGAAAGGGCTCTGACAGGCAGCTGGGTGTGACCAGCGGCATTTTGTATCCTAGTGAGTTTCAAGAATAGATTTAGTTGGAGGTTGGTTGTTAAGTGGGTATTTTTCTGAAAGGAACCTCAGCAATGCCAAAGTCAGCCTCAGGCCAGGCCCTTGCGGTCACAGGGGTGAGTGCGATGTGTGTGTGTGTGTGTGTGTGTGTGTGTGTGTGTTGCTCATGCTCAGGTTTGGACAAACCAAGGCTGCCCAAATGGGTGCAGCCAGCACCGTTTCACCTTGAAGAATGGGATTCATAAGGTGCGTTCATTTTGTCTGTGTCCTGGCAGACAGTGTCACCCAGAGACCGTTTCCTGGGTCTGGGCCTGGCTGTGGGCAGGACAGTGGGAGAAACAATGTAGGAGAAAGCCTCAATGCAACGCCCACAGGAATTTCCTCCCCTGTGGGCAGTCAGCCAGTTCGCACCCTGGCACAGCCTGCAGGCTGGCGCTGGCTGTTTGGTAACATCGCAGCGAGCGGCGCCTCGTCTCTATTTTGGTTCTGGCCACTGCCGCCTCTCCGCACCTTTCAAGAGTGTTCCTTCCTTCTGGAAGGCCAGGGTGCCAACTCCCCCAGCTCCTTCCCATTTTGGTAAATTAAGGAACAAATGGTGCCAAATTGTTCTCATCTCTTTCACAAGATTATTCGTAACCAGCTTCTTTTACCCTCCCATTGAATGAGTGCATTAAAATTAAAATCATTACCCGCAGCACAGACGACACTCCCCTTCATAATTACATCCTCTTAATTGGCATCCGAGGGCCCAGCTCCGTTTAATGCTTGTCGGAAAATGTCTCAGACACATTTAATTTTTTTAAGTTTAAAGGTCAACAAGAATACCTTACCTTAATTTGACAAGTGTGCAAGAAATAATGCAAGACTCGTTTAGGTTCAGGTAATGCACAAAGAAATCTATAAATCAAGCTGGGGGAATATTAGATGATGCCATATCGGAACCATCTGCCTTCATGCTCAGAGGAATCGATACCACAAAGAAAGCACCGAAGATGTAGTGATTTATGCTCTTGTATCAGGGGAGAAATATTGGCCATTTTGAGAGTCACTTCGTATCATCCTAAAACAACAGGGCCCGAGGAGAGAGTGAGAGTGGCCATCACCCTGCACGTGTCAGAGAGCAAATCCGACACTTGGTTTTTTATTGTCTTTACTCAGAAACGATGATGCTAAGGTCCCTTCATGCCCATGGCTCTGCCCATTCTGCTATGGCATGCAGAGTGTTGAATGCTGAGATGGTGTGGAAGGGAGTTAACTAAATTGCCTCTGAGTGGGTGTTGCCAGGGGATGGAGGCTTACAGCTCAGGGACCTTGGGTTTTCCGTGCCAGGCCAGCTGCTTAAAACCCGGCCTCCTTTCGAGAGCTTCCGCTGGCCGCCTTCGTCTTGGGCTGGGAAGAGGCAAGGTCTCCGGAACTGCATCCCCCGCCCTGTTGGATGCGGGGCTGTCACACCAAGATGTCTAAAATGGGAGGAGGTGCTGCGGCCCTGTGGGGAGGGAAGGAGCATCTCTGAGCAATTAGGTTTGGAAAAACTGGTGGCATCGTTTTACCTCCTTTCCAGAGGTGGTGGTCGACAGCGCACTTCTCCAGGGAGCTGGGGGAGGCAGAGATCAGGTGAGCCTCAGGCAGATGTCTTAATCTCTGGGGAGGGCGAGGGGGATGTTTGAGAAAGAATATTTTGTAATTGGAGAGGTTTATTGGGAGGAGGGTTTGAAGTATAAAGTTACATTTTCACTAGAAGCCCAGTACATGACATTAGTGCACTGGGGTAGTGGAGGGCCCTTAGCCCAGCCTGTGCCCTCTCGCAGTCCGAAACCCCTTGGGGGATGTTCACCTAGGGGTCCTTAGCGCTGCCAAGGAGGTGGGAGAGGCTCCCACCATCACCACCGCTGCACTCACCAGCCGTCAGCTTGCTTCTGGCTGAGTGGCACTCCCCCTGTGGGAGCATACTGACCGTCAGGGATCAGCTCCTGCATTGAGCATTTGCCCCCTGGTGGTCAGTGTGCATTATAGTGACAGGTCATT
>NW_006289713.1:744946-749274 GCF_000327345.1 Myotis davidii | reverse complement strand
GGGGCAGCTCCTGCATTGAGCATCTGCCCTCTGGTGGCCAGTGCGCATCATAGCAACCGGTCATTCTGCAGTTCAGTCAAGTGCATATTAGCCTTTTATTATTATTACTAGAGGCCCAATGCACAAAGATTTGTGCAAGAATAGTCCTTCCTTCCCCAGGTTGCCGGCACCGGCTTCCCTCTGGCACCCAGGACCTGGCTGTTTTGCTCTGGCTGCCACCGCCACCCACCGGGAACCAGGCTGCTTTGCTCCAGCCGCTGCCAGGCATCTGAGGTTGGGGCTGCTTCAGTCTGGCCACTGCTGCCACCAGCTGGGGCATGCTCCAAGCCATGTCGTGGCTGCTTGGAGCATGCCCCTACCCCTGGTGTGTGTCCACTGGAGCTAGGGGCGGCAGGCAGTCCCCTCCCACCCATCTGCACATGCAGCTCCTCCTGAGCCGGTTGTGACACCCAGCTAATTTGCATATTGCCTGTTTATATATATAGATATAGGATGTCCCTATTTCCCCCCTTTTGCCCCCTCTACCCAGATCTTGCCCACCCACTTCTCTCTGGCCATCACCATACTGTTGTCTGTGTGCATGGGTTGTGCATATATTTTCTTTGGCTAATCCCTTCTTTAAGTTCACTTCTTTAAAATTTTATTTTCAGATAAGTGCTTATAACTGCACTATTATATATTATTAATTATATCATTTAGAATTAAGATATTTTTAATTGAACCCTTGTAAATTTTAGCACAATTTAATAAATTATGCTAGAAGCAATTAGATTTTTCATGTAATGAGGGACTGGGGATCAAGCCAGCAACTGAGGTACATGCCCTTGACTGGAATCTAACCTGGGACCCTTCAGTCCACGGGCAAATGCTCTATCCACTGAGCAAAACAGGCTGCAGCTTAATTCATTTACTTTTAATCTATATGTGTCTTTATATTTAAAGTGGGTTTTTTTAATTCACCCTCATAATCTGTCTTTTAATTGGTGCATTTATACCACTGACGTTCAGAGTGTTTACTGATAGAGTTACTACCATATCCGGCGGCTTCTGGGGCTTCTAGGGCTGGCCTGTGGCCCAGAATCGAATCTGATCATGGGCAGCAGGCAGGTGGCTTCTGGGGTCACACATGGGGGCTGGATGGCGGCTGGCACTGGCGGCCCGCACTGTCCTGCCCCGCCTGCAGTATGCAAATTGGCCTCCATATTTGTTGGCGGTTAATTTGTATATCATGACAATTAGCCAATGGGAGGCATAGCAAAGGTACGGTCAATTACCATGTTTGTCTATTATTAGATAGGATAAGCGATAGAGAGTAAAGCTTTTCACAATTTTCCTGGTCAGAAAATTCAAATGAAAGAGATTCTGAGGTTTCGCTTTGTGACACTTGTGTTTCATAGGTGTGGACTGTCATTGTGTGTTTATGTTGTCACGTGGACTGCAGTCCCCATTGCATGTCATACACAGAGTGTTTTCTGTTTTAATAAAAGGAGAGGATGTGCTTTGAGGAAAAGTTTGATTTTTGTATTTGCTGCAGATTAGCACAGAAAAGGGACTGGGAGCCCGTTACAGCTTCCGTTTCCTCCTTCCCAAGAGTTGGTCTTAACACTACTAGCTGGAAATCAAAGTAGGAACATTTCCATCACCACAGGTGCAGTCACTGTGCTCATGACGTTCTGTGTGGAACAAACCCACCGTCACATTCCCACCTCTCAGAGCCTGGGCATGGAGGGATGCCTGGCCGGCCACACCCACTGGCTGCTGGCTGTGGAGGTCACACTGCCATCTGAAAGCCAAGTTTGAGCCTCAGGGCTCTGTCCCTTCTGGGGGAGCTGACAATGATGTGTGAGGCTCATATCAAGTGTGGATGTGTGTCAGTTGCAAAGATGAGCTGCACCTTCCTTGAGGTGCTGGCAAATTTGGGGCAGTGATGCCAAACCACTTTTATACCTTAAGTCATGTTGGACCAAGATCACTTGAAATTCATTCTAAAACCTGTGGGTTTATTTTTTCTCACAAAATGTCCTTCTCTGCTTCACATGAAAAAAAAACTAGCAGTGGCAGACATCAGCGGGATCTGAAAGGTTGTCACCTGTCTGTCTGTACGAAACCCTTCCAATCTGAAAGGATACAGGTCCTTGCCTTATTGGAAATTCCGATGAAACTCGTATTGAGGGCAGTCAGACCTTGCCTTGGTGAAGAACGCAGCCCTGGGGCATTCACGGTGAAGACCAAACTGTGGAGGTTGGCAGGCCAAAGTTCAAACCTATTATTTGGCTCTTAGTTGTGATGAGTGGATGATAAGGGGAACCATGCACAGCTAGCTAGGTATGTGTGACACACTGCTAAGGAGATGGTTAGAGAGGAGTGGCTGTGTCCCTGAGCCTGGAGACCACCAATAGATTTGATTATGTCTCTAAACTGTAGTCAAATTTCTTGGAAGTAAATGAGCTGAATTGGAAAATAATATTAGACTTGCATTATGGGTGTTCTTGTAATGCCAAATTCAAGACAAGGACTGTGTGTGTCTGTGTCTCTGTGTGTGAATACAAGGGAAAACCTCATAAATATTTTCAGAATAGACTCCATTATTCCCTGCCAAGCTTCAGCTTCTAACATTTTGCCAATTTTTTAGAAGACTTCAACCTTGCTAACAACAGAATCTATAATAATAAAAGAGTAATATACTAATTAGACTGGACATCTGAATGACCTTCCAGACATCTTTCCAGATGTCCTTCCAGATGACCTTCCAGATGAAGCCACAGCAACGGGGCCAAGGCAGAGGCAGTTAGGGCCAATCAGGCAGGCAGGTGGGCAGTTAGAGGCAATCAGGCAGGTGAGCAGTTTCAGGCAATCAGGCAGGCAGGCAGAGTAGTTAGGGGAGATGAGGCAGGCAGGCAGAGGCGATTAGAGGTGATCAGGCAGGCAAGAGAATGGTTAGGGGTGATCAGGCAGGCAGGGGAGCAGTTAGGTCCCAGATTGCAAGAAGGATGTTTCCCGTGGCATCCTGGATTGCAAGAGGGTGCAAACCAGGCTGATGGTCCCCTCGCCCACCCCCATGCACTAATTTTGTGCACTGGGCCTCTAGTTAATTATATAAAGATCCAACAACAACCCCAAACACCCCCAAACCCAATGCATTGTATGCGATCCTGTTTTCCTAGTTCTTTGAAGATCTGAATGCCCGTGAAATCAAATTGCATACTGGATTCTTTTGATCCAAACTGAAATTGTCAAAGGTTCTTGGTGGGTAAATGGGCTGAAGGTAGATGTTACCATCTTTTTAATCATCAGGGGAAAGACCAACTGCATTAAACTTTCAAAACCAATCATTCTGATGTGCTCGGCATACTCAGCAGATGTGATGGAAATAGTTTTGCCAACACAGAACTTCAGTATAAATGCCAACCCCATTGCTCGTCGAGACACAACCCGTAGTGGCAGACCGAGCCCAGCACTGGCTGCGGCGCCCAGAACTGCTGGCCACTTTCCCTTCTTGATGGAGTGCTGGAGGGCCCGTCTCACGGGAGCCCCTCCGGGAGCGTCACATTTCCCTGTGGGTTTGCCCGCAGCCTGAGCTCCTTGGGGCAAATTTCGGAGACCCTAGCAGGAAGCTTCACAGCTTGGTTTCTTGCTGGCATTCAGGCTTTTCTAGATGATAGCAGGAGAATGTTGTTTCTCCAGCTCCAGGTTGATGGACGGCCTGGGAAAGAAGCACCTTGGGGAGCTCTGTTCATCTTCCCCGAAGCAGTGGCTAACATGATCGAGCACTCCCTGTGCACTGGGTACTCCTCAAAATTGGCAACCTTATTGCCATTCAGCCCTTATTACAACCTTGCCAGGTGGCTGTCATCACACCCACTTTGCAGGTGAGAAAACCAAGGCACAGAGAGCTAAAGTAGCTTACCCGGAGCGACATAGTTGGATGGAGCCAGGACCTGGGCCCAGGCAGCCTGGCAGCTCCTGGGCCCTCCGCCCAGTGTTCACGGTCTCCTTCTCCCATTTCTGTTTCATTCACCTCTGCCAAGCAGCTGACTGAGTTTCCTGCGCGTCCGGATATGCAAACAAGCAGGGAGGACCGGCTTAACGTGAAGAGTAACATCGATTTTCAGGATGCAGAATACTCACAATACTCACATTTGACAAACTTGTGGCCAGCAAGTGACCTAAGACATGATGCTATCAGAGCATCAAAACAAAAATGTAATTTTCAACATCAAATAGAGTATCCTCTAAAAGTGTCAGTTCTCATGTGAATGGCAGACATGGATGTTCCTGTCATGGCTGAAACTTCTCACCAGGACTGTAAGGCGTCCTCTTCCCTGGCC
>NW_006289713.1:735115-744885 GCF_000327345.1 Myotis davidii | reverse complement strand
AGTGTCCTTGCTCCACCCCATCCCGCTCAGTAAAAGCAGCATCCTCTCAATGGCCCACATGGCTGGCCCCTCGTTACTTCTCTGACCTTACATCCTTTCATTCTTCTTTATGTTCATTGATCTCCAAACACACTGGGTGTCTTTGCACAGGTGGCTCCCTAGACAGCCACATGGTTCAACTGTCACCTTCTCAGTGAGGCCCCATCCCACATGCTTGGTTTTGAGACCTTCCTCCAGCCTCCAGCCCTCCCCGCCCCCTTCACTCTGTCCTGCTTTTCTTTTCTCCATGGCATTTATCACCCTTTAATGTTATTCATCATTTACTAATTTATTATGTTTCTAGAACTGTCTGTCTGTCTCCTGGTTTCAATGTACAGTGGGGCCTTGACTTACGAGTTTAATTCGTTCCGAGACCGAGCTCATTAAGGAGCTCATTAACTCAAATTACTCTATCAACTCAATGCAAAAAATCGGCCGAGAGACAGCTGGTATCTCAAAAAACTCGTTGTCGGGACACTCATAAGTCAAAGCCCCCTGTAATTCTATGAGGGCAGGATCTTTGTTATGTTCACTGATGAGTCCCGATTGCCTAGAAGAGTGACCGGCACATAGTAGGTGCTCAAGTGTATTTACTACAAGTATAGTTTCCTAAGAGGGGAGCAAGAGAGGAGCAGGAGGAAGGGGTACAAAGGGGACTAAGAATATTGGCAATTGTTTTATTCTTTAAGCTGAGAGAAAGTGCACTGGTGGTTCACATATATATGAAATATTTTCTAATGAATGTTTAAGAATCAAACAGGACCCAAAAGTATAATTTATAGATGGTTTGTATAAGTGGGGGCAGTCCCCTCCCCCATCCACGCACCTTGCCTCGTTTTGTGTATTGTCCTGAGTCGGTGGCTGCCAGGGCAGGTTCTTAGGCAGCTGTTTGTAACGGGGAAAAGTGGGGGGACTGAAAAGAAAAACTGGGCCAGGGGCCCTGACCATCAGGGCAGCGGAGCTCGGAGGGGCAACAAAACGAAGGAGCCCCAGCTGACTTGCAGAGCTGACTGGCAAAGCGTGTTGGGGCACAGCTGAGAAACAAGACAGCATCCGCCAGCTCAGGCTGCCCAGGGTCACCTCCTGAGAGCATGATGCCTGGGGGCGGGTGTCTGTCGACCTTGGCAGGAGGACTGGTGTCCCTTCTGTTTGTCAGAGGAGAGACTGCAAGGGAAATGTTTTCTGCTGGAGCTGCAAGGGCTGCGTCAGGAGCCTGTCCACTGCAGGAGATGGAGGCTTGACCTGCACAGGACAGAAGTCACGACTCAGCTTTGTGACTTCCTGCAGCCCCGTAAGACCCCCAAGTGCTCGAAAGAGCCCGTTTCTGGGTTTGTTTTAGTCACGGTCAGTCTATGTCTGACACTGGAGGAGTGAGTCCCGGCCGTGTGAAGCTCTGGCCCAGCCAGGGCCGGTGGTGTTGGTGCGGTGAGCTGGTCAGTGTCCCGGCCTCGTGTCTGGGAGGACACATCTCCTCCCACACGCCAGGCAGTGTCCCAGACCTCGATCAATGCCTCTGGTGAGCATGATTTCTCTAGAGGAGCACCATTGATCAGGCCAGACGGAAAACAAGTGGCAGATATTGGGACGAGTGAATATTCATTTGGAAATGTCAGTGAGCAAGTGGGATGATGCCTTCGGTGACGTGGCTGGCAGGATCGATTCTGGACATGAGGTGAACCAGATGTTTACAGAGGCTGAGGGCTCAGGCCAGGGACCCTGGGAAGGGTGGGAAGGGGCCAGAGAGGGTGTGGAACAGAGGCCAGACATTTCCCGGCCATCCAGCCCTCCTCCCAGTTCTTGGGGTGCTGATGAAAGCTGGGGCTGGCTGTGTGTTTATGGGGTGCGGGTCGTCATCCTGTCCAGGTGAGTCACTCTGCACAGTGGCCGCCGGGCCTGGGGTGTCTGTGTGCCCAGAAGGTGTTGAAGGACCTCAAGACACACAGTTGCTGGTCTCCTGAGCCTGCCTTGGTCTGAGGTCCCCACCTCCCTCCTGCACACTGGGGGAGGGGCTTTAGCAGTCTCTAGTCTCTAGCTGAGGCCCTTCTCGCCACCTTCATCCCAGCTCTGCTCACAGGAGGGCTAGGCCAGGGGAGGCTGTGAGGTTTGGGACCAGGGTCCTGTATTGTGGTGCCACTCACCCTGGGAGGGATGGGTGGGTGGGTGGATGGACAGGTGGATGTTGGGGTTTACTCTACCCTGGGAGCCCTGTTCCCTGGCTGGAAGCTTTCTAGACAGAGGTGGGAGGTCATCCCTGCTGGCCTTGGAGGCCAGGAACCCTGCCAGCTCATTGCCAGGTGCACTGTCACCTAGACACAGCCCACTTCTCCCCCAAGGCCCAATTAGCCATCTGCAAGAGCTGCCATTGGCATGGGGAGGGACTTGCCTCCGCTTCTCTGTGCAGCCTGCTCAGCTAATGAGGGGGTTTGTGAAATTTTTAATTATGGCTTCCATGCCTGGCTTAATTATTTGCATATGGCTTTTGCAAGTGAGAAGAGGATGCCTGCATGCAGCGCTTCTCCTCAGCCCCACATTTGACTTTAATTAAAGGCAGAACCTGAGGTCTTTCCATCGCTAATGATCGAGGAAAATTAGCTTCCAATTCCCAGGGGTCACCAGAGTGATGCACCCTGAGGCTGAGAGGGGACGGAGGGGGGAGTGGAGCAGAGACACAGATGGCTGGTGGCCCCGCTGGGTGGCCCTCCTGAGCCCCCCTCCAGCCCACCCTCCCCATCTTCCCTCCAGGCCCCGGTGGAAAAGGGAGCTTTGCTGTCCTTGGCCAAGAAGGAGGCCTGGCCCCAGGCAGCGGCTGTGGGGGAGCATCGTTAAGCTGGACGTGAGGGCTGGTCAGTGTCATTCTCGTTGTGTCCAGGAGCTGGGAATGGCCTGGGCGGCACTGGGCTGTTTTCAGCTGGTGGCCATTGGGCAGAGGAAAGGGAGGTTCTGAAATGCCCACATATGGGTGCGCTAAGGTCCATTCACACAGACGCTCACCCAGACACCAATATACGGGCCTTCACCCACTCATCCACAGGATGGAGTCACGTGTGCACACACAGTCACAGCAGTGTTTGCGTGGGAGCCAAGGGCCTCAGGGCCTCCCTTGCTCTCGCCATCCCTCAGGCTCTCACCGAGGCCAGCATTCGCTTGGTCAGTGGGCTGGTGCTGCCCAGGAGGTGGCTCAGCTGGGAAGGCTACTGAGAGCAGCAGAGTGACCACTTCCCGGCTGACTGACACAGGTCTGTGCTGGCCTGTGTCCAGGATGTGGCTTCCCCCATCACATAGGCAGTTTTAACGCTAGGATTGTTGAATACAACCAGAATTCTTATCTGCCTCAACTTACTAGCAGTGTCACTGTGGGTAAGTTACTCAGCCTCTCTGAGTAGTTATAATTGTTCATGTGGCTTTTGTATGGAACAAAGAAAATAATGCATAGTGGACTCTGGTCAACTGCATGTCACCCTCTCCCTGGGAGGGGCTGAACCCACGGCTAGGTCCAGGGAGGACAGCTCCATCCCCCTGGTTCCCGTAACCCAGGTCTGCTCCCATCAGAGCAGGGTATTCCCCCAGCCCCTGGCATTGGGTCAGGGCGGGGCCGTGGGCTCAGATCCAGGAGTTTTATTCCAGTATTAGGGATGGGGCTCCCTCTCTCCTGCTGGATGTAATGAGGATGCGTGTAGGACTGTGACTACAATCATCACGCAGTCATGCAGGAGCCACCTGCAGACAAAATCTGCCCCAGGGATGGAAGAGCAGGGCCACAGGAAGGACTTGTGTCCTGGTGACACCATGGAGCTGCAGGGCTCCCACGGAGCTGGGTTTTCTATTCCTCATCCTGGTTGTCACAAGGTTCATGTCAGATGCTGGGCCTGACACTGTCTGCACACAGTTGATGGCAACTGTAAAAAGAGGAAGAGCTAGTCTTCTGGAAACACCCCAAGTGCCTTCTGAGAACGGACCCTGTGCATCACGTGCTAGGGCTGCCATAACAAAGATCACATACCAGGGGCTTAAATAACCATCGTTCATTATCCCACCATTCTGGAGACTAGAGGACTGAGGTTACGGTGTCAGCAAGATTGATTCCTTCTGAGGGTGTGAGGGAGAATCTGCCCAGGCCGCACCCCTAGCCTCTGGTGTCTGCTGGTAGAGTTCTGCTTTTATCCTCACATGGGGGTCTCTGTGTCCAGATTTCCCCTTTTTATAAGAACATCAGTCATATTAGCTTAGGGCCCACTCTATTCCAGCATAACCTCATCTTAACTAACTTCAATGACCCTATCTCCAAGTTAAGTCACAGTTAAAGTGCTGGGGTTAGGACTTCAACATACGAAGTTTTTGTTTGTTTTTTTGTTTTGGGGAGGGGGGTGAGGAGGGACACAATTCAGTACACAGCAGTGTATATGAATGTGAGTGTGTGTTTGTGTACACGTGTGTGCCACTGCTGGGCAGGGATCCTGTGCCACTGTTCCCCTGTCCCACCGCAGTGACCATCCTGCAGGCAGGGGCAGATGCCCTGTGCTGGACTCGCATGTTTCTGCATGAGGGTCATTCCTACGGAGCTATTGGAAGTGGCTCCTGACCAGTGGCTGCTGCGGCTCTCTCCACACCAGCTGGCTCACAGGTTTTTTCTTCCCTCAGCTGATTTTGCATAAAATTCCTGTTAGCATCATTTTTATCCAGAGGTCAGGTGCTCTTCCCCAACCAAAGCTATTCTTTTTATGGCAGGGGTGGCAACAGGTGGAGCCCAGGCCAAATCCACCTTGGACCTGAGTTTTTATTCACTCAGGTAGGATTTTTTTTTTCTTAAATGGACATTGCTTGCCAATTTGAGAATCAGGAAATTCAAGTTAAAATACAGGTTTCCAAATTGGAAGAACTGAAAGTCTGGGTCTGCTACTGAGGGTCATTGGATATGTCATTTTAAAAACAATTTTCATTATAAAAGTGTCTACGGTTATTATGGGAAATGGGCTGCTTGACACAGGTGTTCACTGAAGACCAATAATTGGCCACTTTGGGTCCCATCATAAAAATGTGTATTTCCACCTGTGTCATCCTCTTTTTATCAACCACATAAAAAGTCAGGGCTCAAGTGGCCTTCGGATGACAGAGTGGCGCCGGGCACAGGCGTGCAGCCCGTGTTTGCCATTCTGCTGTCCAGTGCTCCCAGCCAGCTGAGCACTGCCTGCATCCTTGGCCCATCACTCCAGCCCAGCAAACATGCCACTGCATGCCATGTCCAGGGGTCATAAAGGTTTAGTGCCTTTTCTATGTCTTTGGAGCGGAGAGAGGACATTTGGGCCAGCAGAAAGAAGCTGGAGGCTCAGACCCCCTTCTCTGTTGTTCAAGACAAGCAAAGAAGTTAGCAAAGCTGTACAGCGAGAAGAGCAAGACTGACCAGAGAGGAGCATGCGCCCTTCGGGGAGAGGACTGGGACCAGCATCCACCCCACCTGCCTGGAGCCCTTCCCTCCACCCCAGGGCAGTGTCTCACCGCCACAGGAATCTTCACAAATAGCCCCGTGATAGCAGTTTACCAGGGACTGACTGACTGGTTGGGAAAACTGAAGCTCAGAGATGTAAAACGGTGGTGCCCACCGTCTCCCAGTGAGAAAATTTAATGCCAAGTAGCAGACACTCCGAGCCCAGTGCTCCTTTCTCTGCAGCCGCCACTGTTACCTTGTGGGAGGCAAGCCCCGGGGCTGCTGGGATACACATGGGGGTACCACACCTGGCCTGAGGGTTGTCAGGGGATCGGAGAGATGAGACGGGAGGTGGGAGGTCGCGGAGACTGCTTACTCACGGGCCTTGTGGGACATGCTGAAACATTTAAACTTGGACCATTGGGCAACTGGGGCCCCAGACAGTTTTGAATAGAGGGGGTGACAGCGAATGTTCTTTAGGCACAGCGGTGGATGCAGGGAGCTGTCCTGACCACCGGTGCTGAATCCATTTCACGGAGGGGCTGGAGAAGACAGACAAGACACGTGCAGAAGGCAGAGTCCTCAGTTGGATGTCGGGGAACAGAGGAGGGAGAGTTAGAGTGGGCTTACATTTCTGGCTTTTCAGCACCTTGTGGTGAAAGAAAGGGAAGGCACTGGGGGTCAGTGTGGTGGAGGAGACTTGAAGCACAGGATGTCAGCTGGAGACAGGAGGCAGAGACTCCCAGAGAAGGCAGGCTCCTATCTCATGCGTAACCACTCATTAGAACTTCCAGGTCACTAACAGACCTACCCCCATCCCGGCTGCCTGCGAGAGACCCAATTAGCCACAGAGCAACCAGGATAAGGCCAACCGACTTGGTGGTTCTGCCACATTCTTAGTCTTTGAGCCCTCAGATTGGAAGAAACCAACTAGTTTTGAGGAGAGGGCCAGGGAAAAACATGCCAAACTACTGGGGGTCAAGGATATGATGGTCAGCCTTGCAGCCAGCTTAGAGAGGCCAGCCTGCCCTCAAAGAGGATGGCTGTGCACACAAGCCACACCTGCTGGACTCCATGTGACCTCAGTCCAGAGGGCCCAGCAGGCTCTAGTGTGCATGCATCCCTTCTCCCCCTCCCCCCTCTTACTACCTCTTTTTGCTTCCCACGCATTTCCCAAGTGTGCCTACTCTGTGCCGGACACTGTTGGCAGCAGGGTCCACAAAGGCAAGTCTGCTGGGGCCTTCTGTGCCAACCCCAGGGAGAGGGATTCCCTGGAAGGAAGCCAAACCTCCTTGCCATTCTCTCCTCCTCTGGAGTCTGTGGATTGCTGTTAGCAGCTTGGAGGCAGTTGCACCCTGCCAGGGGCCAGGGCATTCTGGGTTTACTCGTACATTTCTTTCTGTCCATATTACACCCCAACTTTCAATTTTGAGAAGTAAATATGCAATTTTTTCCCTCCCTGTAATTTTCCCTGCTGTGGCTGTGGATGTCAGAGCAGCTGGAGAATGTGAATAGCTCAGTGCTTTCTAAAAGTAAAAGGAGGCCGTTGAGCATCGTGCATTGTGTGCTGCTCTTGGCTAGATCCAGAAGTTCTGTTGGGGGACATGCTCTCCAGGCTGAAGTATCAGGGGAACTTTAACCCCAATAATCTGTGTCCTCACCTTCCATTAGCAATGAGATAATTGCCAAGAAGTGAGCATGTGTGTGCACACATGCATGTGTGTGTGCTGCAGGGACGTTAATAGAGGGGAGTTGAGGGTATCTGCTTATGCAGTCAAGCTTTCTGCATTTTCCTCTGGAGACTTTTGAAGGTCAGGACAGTCTCGTGGATGCTTTTGTTCGGGAGAAGTGAGTCAGACAGATCTGGGATGGCTTATTTACTGTGCAACCTTGGCCATATTTAGTCTATCTGGGTCTTAATTTTACCATCTGTAGAACAGAGTGGTGGGCTTGGAAATATGCTGCCAGATCTCCTTCCAGGAAGGACTCACTGATCACCCACAAGATGTGTGGTCAGCAGCCAGCTCCCAGCTGTCAGCTTCTTCAGGATCTGCCTCGGCAGCAACAAACTGCCGCATCCGAGGTCATGCCCTTCCCTGAGCAACCCACATCCAGCTACTGAGTAAGGGAGCCTGGACGGCGGGGCTACACCTGCTCCAGGCCTGCCCATTCAGGCTGGGCTGGAGCCGTGTCCCTTTGACTTCTGCCCACTTTGGAGTCTTCCCTTTTCCCTTCACAGGAGTTGATCATTAATAAACATCTTGCACCCCACGCTCTACCTCAGCATCTCCTTAAAGAAAACCAAACCTATGACAAATAAGGATCATGATTTTCACTTCAAGGGGTTACTGTGTGAAGGCTGCATGGGATGCTTATATGTATCTAATACTGCCGGGAATGTTAACAAAGCACGACAAATATCTAATTCTTTCCCGTCCCTTCCCTGGAAATGGTGACACTAAATCCCATTCCAGGCCTTGAGCAAGTGTTCATTACTGGGCTCTGTAATAACGGTTTGGATAAAGCCCAGGGAGGAAAGTGGCCCTGAAGGTCTGTGTGGGCTGCTAGGTCGGAGGGCCTCCCCAAGGTGTCTGGAGCCGGTCTTGTCCCTCTTGAAGTTCATTGTGCCTGGATCACACCGGCCCTCTTAAGGTTCCTCATGGAAAAGAAATGGAGCATGCAAATACTCTTTATCATAATCACCATGTATCCACAGGGTAATTCATAAAAGTGCTGGAAATATATTGAAATTCAATATTGTTTTAGTCCAAATCAATATTAATAATTGTTTGCATTTTAAAGTGCACTTTGCAATTGAAAAATGCACAAAGATCAACCAGTAGATGCTAACACATCAAATTTTCCTATTAAAGGCATAGTACCTTCACTTTAAAATGTTTCTTACACAACTGAGGATGGCGCTGATCCATGAAAATGGTTATTTATTATTTACGTGCACAACATTAGAATTTGCTTCCATTATGCATGAGCTGAAAGGCCAGTAAGTTTTATTTTTAAGTTCTTGATTTTTTTAAAGTTACACTTTTTATTTTGAGATAATTTTAGATTCACCTACAGTTATAAAAAATAATACTGAGAAATCATGTGTACCCTCTATCCCATTTTCCCCAATAGTGACATCTTATACAACTATAGTACAGTATCACAGTGATGATATTGATGTTGAAATAGTCAGGATAGAGCACATTTTCATCACTCTAAGGATTCCTTGTGTTGCCCTTTTAAATATCTTTAAAAATTAATTATTTTTAAATGACAATGGTAACTATTAGATTTCTGCCTCATAATGATTTCTATCAATAAGTGAGGCACTAACCTAGCTGGGTCCCATGTAGGGATTCAAGCAGAGCAGTGGTCACCTCAGTAGGGAGTGGCCTTAGCCAGACTTGCCTCGGCCAGGCAGGCCTCAGGGGGGCATGGGCTCTGTGGGTCAGAAAGAACCTGAGAACACAATTTACAGTTTGACACTTGCGTTATGGGCCTTTGCTCCCTCCACAGAGACAAAGTTGTCTCAAAGAGAGACAGTTTGGCAGCTTTGATCCACAGGGGCCCAGCAGTGACCCAGATTTGTGACAAGGGGGTAGGTGAAGGAGAGCCTCACCAGAGGCCACCTGCTCTGCCTGAAAGTGGCCTCATGCAAATGAAATTGACAAGGTGCCTTTCTGTTCTCTAAGACGTGTGTCTCACACCAGAGTTGCAGGGAACTTGGGAACACATCCACAGTGGATATTTTGGATGCTGACTGATTCTGCGATTAGGAAAATCAAATCTTGGGGTGTGCCTGACTGGAAGGACAGTCAGACACACCCCACTCTGAGCACATATCCATCTCATGGCACCTGCTGCTTGTTTGGCTTCCCGGGCCGCAAACTCAGCTCCCCGTGTCCTGGTCATGCTTCGCATGGTCATGAACTGGACCACTCTGGTCCTTCTCAGCTTCTGGGCCCACTCCCAGGACCTGTGGGATGAGTGAGACTAATAGTAGAGAGTGGTTTCTGCTCAGTGTCAGTATTCCATTTGCTTTCATTGATTTTTTTTATTGTGATAAAATATATATGTAAAATTTTCCATTTTAACCATATTTAAGCACAGAGGCATTAAGTACATTCACATTGTTGTGCAACCACCACCACAATCCATCTCCAGAATTTTTTTTTATCTTCCCCAGCAGAACCTCTGAACCCATCTTACCTAATAATAGACAAACATGGTAATTGACCATACCTTCGCTACACCTCCCATTGGCTAATCAGCAAGATATGCAAATTAACTGCCAAAAAAATATGGC
>NW_006289713.1:696792-735001 GCF_000327345.1 Myotis davidii | reverse complement strand
GCAGCCGGCAGCCAGGGAGCTGGAACGAGCAGGAGGCTTGCTTGCTCCAGTGATGGAGGAAGCCAAGGTTCTCTGCCTGCCACGTCTGGCTCTAAGCTACACTCAAAGCAACAAAGTTTCAATTATAGAAGGTAAATAAACCCCAGATACCTGCTTTCAGTCGGTTGTGGCCATGGAGCTGGAGCCTTGGGTTGCCTCTGGCGATGGAGGAAGCCAAGCCCTGGCTGGCTCTGAGCTCCACTCCAGGCTACAAAGTTTCAATTATAGAAGGTAAATAAATCCCAGAAAAAAACAAAAAAGGATAGGCTGGGAGCTTCTGTCGCTGAGGAGGCTTGGCCAGCCTGAAAACGGCCCTCGGCCCTTCACCCAGACTGGCGAGGCACCCCGGTGGGGACCCCCACCCTAAAAGGACATCCCCCGAGGACTCCCGGGCTGCCAGAGGGATGTCTGGTTGCCAGCTTAGGCCCAATCCCCTGGGGAGCGGGCCTAAACCAGCAGGTGGTCATCCCCCAAGGGGTCCCAGACTGCGAGAGGGCACAGGCCAGGCTGAGGGACACCCTCGCCCCACCCCCATGCACAAATTTTTGTGCACCGGGCCTCTAGTTAATTAATAATTGTCCATTCCTCCCTCCCCTGAAGCCTTTGGTTACCACTATTCTATTTTCTGTCTCTGAATTTGACCACATGGAGTCATACAGTATTGTGACTGGCTAGTTTCACACAGCATAATATCCTCAAAGCATGCATGTGTTGCTCTCATTGATTTTTGGTTAATATATTCAAACTGTAATTTTGTTTGGGTATTTCCCAACATAACACTGTACATTTAGGGATAATCCATATTATGACATTTAAATGTCTTGCGTATTTGTTTGTGCATATATCACATATGTCAATGTACATGTATGTATAGTCGACATTTTCCCCTGCAAGTATATTAATTAGTCTTGAAGCCCCGTGAGGGCACACAGTGCTGCCTTCGCAGGGAGTGTGCATTCAGTATTTCGGAGCTGTCAGGTTCTGTTGGGCTCCCTCGTGGAGCTCACTTTCTTGCCTGGTCTTCTCTCATAAGATTGAGCTACAGTTCAGACTTGATTCTAACCCAGACCTGATAAAAACAAACCCACAGCTCCCTGAAACATAAATGACCTTTTTAAAATTCCAGGTCCATGGAGTCCCTCTCTCCACATGGCCCAAACGCCTCCATCTATTAACTCATGCTCGCTCAGCATGCAGCAGAGGTTATTGATCACCTTCCCGTGCCAGGCACTGTGTAGCGATGCTGGGAATGCAAACATGAGGGGAGCCCCCAACGCTGCTCCCCAGGCTCTGAGACAAGCGGGTAAACACTCTCCATGCTATGAGGGAAGGGCTGTCATTGAGGGACATAATTTGGGGCACTGACCATTCCAGACTTTGCAGGGTGGGGGTGGGGAGGGATTCGGTTTCTCTACCTGCAGAATTTACTATCCCCTACCCTGCCCCATTGGCATAAAATGCCCTGAAAATGTAAGAAGTCCTGGGCAGAGGTGGTATTTATGGTGTGTTTCTACCCCCCGACAGCTGTCAAGGGCCTTGCAGCCTGTGGCACCTTGGCAGAGTCTCAGGAACCCCCTTGACACAGCTGTGTGTTTTCAGGCTTCCCCTCAGCCTCTTTGTATAAGCAACTGTGGGAAGCTGGGACGTGGGACAAGACTTTGGGGCTGTTTGGGCCTGGTTTACACCTCTGCCTCTGCCTAGGACTCCCTTCTCCCCACTGCAGGAAGCAGGGATTGAAGGTAATCCCTTGCCTTGTAACAGGGAGGTGGATGGCTGGCGTATTTCCTGCCCTAAGAGGCATCTGACTGGGCTGGGTCTTGGGTATTTCAGGACCCTGGTCAGCGCCCCGCTCTGTGCCCCACTTCACCGGAAGGGCAGGAGCTATTTCTAGCCTGCAACCCCATCCTAGAGCCCCAGCCATTAGTCATCTTCGCAGAGCCTTGCAACTTTATGCCTATGCATAAAAACTGGAGGGATTCGTCCTGGAGTTTGCTGCCGGGCGCCGCTGCCATTAGAGCGGTTTTAATTAGCTCAGGATTTTAATGATCTGAAATCAAGAAGAACCCCATCTCAGAAGTAAAGCCGGAGCTGCACACATGGAAGAACTTGTCTGACGAAACAGATGGAGGTGGTGCTCTCAGGGGACTGGGCTGTGTGCTCCTTTTCAGCAAGCAGCAAATGAGTTTCTGAGGCCAGAAGGCTGAGGAGGGAAGCAGAGGTCAGTCCCAGTGTCGCCCCGACCGGCGCCTGGCAGGGGCAGAGCCAAGGTTGGCCCCTCAGCCGCTAATGCTTGGTGCCGGATTCAAGGTGACGGCAGTGCCTGGCTCCATTCTCCTCAAGTTGCCATAGCAGCCTCTCTCTCTCAATGAGAGCTTCTCCTGGAGCCCTCAGCTGGGAGGGAGGGACGTCATTGTTCGCTCCTGCCTGTTCGAGGAGGACACCGACTGGACAGAGAACTTTCCCAGCCCAGGGTCCGCACACCAAGTGGGTGCACCCATGGGCATGTGCTCGGGTGCCTCCTGCTGCTTCCACTGGGGTGTGGTGTGGGTCCCCACGGCCAGAAGTGGTCCTCTGGGGGGCTGGGGGAGGCATCTAGGCCTTGTAGCAGCCGCAGTCAAGTGTGTCCTTGGAGCCGTCCGTTCATCGCCTGCCGGGCCATCGCCACTGGAGGTGCGTGTTTGTTTCTTTTTTTGGCTGAATTCCCAAGTTCTTGCTTGTGCCCTGAAGTGAATTTTTTGCAGAGACAATTTTAAAATCAGATAAATAAGGAAATGGGAGGAATCCTTGGCCCTGCCCTGTGTCCCAGGAGGTGTTTACAAGATTAATTGGGTTTTTTTTTTCTTACAGTAAAAATCGGTGACGCCATTCAGGTGTCAGGAAGAGAAGCCGCTGGGAGTTCTAGGAATTGTGATGAGGGCAGGACCTTCTGGAAGCTCAGTGGGCTGTTTATTTTCCTTGCCTTACTCCTCCCCACTCTGCCCCCAGTTATTTGAGTTTTCTTATTGTCTGGTGGTGGTGGAAGGGAGGCAGGGAGATAGAGGAGGGTTTTCCATTTGTCGTCGGAACTGAGGCTGATGCAGTGCATGGTGAGGAGGCCGCAGGCCCAGGTGGGCCTGCGAACGTGTTTATGGGGCCTGGGCAGCTTGGCCATGCCTGTGACAGATCCTCGCCTCCACAACCCAGGCAGCGGCTCAACCTCCAGGAGGAGACAAACAGCCTTTGACCGGCATCTCCCTGTTGCCTTGAGAATAACCTGTGACTTTGAAGACCAGGGCCCTTAGGGGAACAATAGGAGACCAGTTGTGCATACTCTCTGGATGTCTGGTGGTGTGATGATGGCCTCCCATCTACCCCTCACCTTTAAAGAAAGAATCTTACTGATTCTGTGATGTTGGCCCCCTCCTGGGGGCATTGAGATCCAGCAGACTTTGACCAGTCAACTGGGAGGGGAGACATGCTAACCTTTTGGTTCCCGTTTGCATGGAGCAGGGAGTTAGCTGGTCAGATGGTCTCCAGGGAGAGCAAACGCTGACAGGAGGGTCTGGTGCTTAGGGGCTGGGCAGGGGAAGCCATGCTCGGCTCTAACTCCCTCCCTGGGCATGGAGAAGGTGCCTGTAGTCTCTCAGGAACCAACAAAGGGAAGGGTCTCTGAAAAGAGAAATCTGAGTGCTTGATGCTCTTGCCACAGTGAAGGCGCAGATGCTGAGGCTTCGTCCTCCTCTCCCCAGATTTGGGGGCTGGGATGTGGTCCTCATCCAGGCTCCCAGGCTCATGGGCTGCCAGAGCCCAGCTGCATATGGTGGGCTGATTTGGGCAAGTTCAGAAACAAATGAGGGTGGGTCATGGCTGCAGTTCAGGGGAAGTCAATGTGGCAGATTGCAGAGAAGAGGGGACCGGCCAGTTCTTCTGCAGTCACTTCTACAGCACCAGCTACTGTCCAAACAATGCGAGGATGGTCACTGGGGCGTCCGAGTCCCCCTTTTTCATCAAACGGAGTGTTTGGGCTGAGGTTGGGTGGCACTTTATCAGTTATTTTCCAAGGACATTTAGCCATAAACTTGCCATCCTTTCTTCCCCCTTTTCTTTGTCCTTCTCTCTCCTTCCTTACAAAATGCCCTGATGTCAGAGGTCACCCTAGGTCAGATTGCCCTCCTGGCCTCGTGTCAGACTCAGGAGGCCCGTGTGGCCGCAGAATGCGTGCCAACACCATGACCAGCATCCAGGGCTTTGTGGCCATTTCCTCACAGCTGGGTTCTTGCTGGGGACCGTCAGTGGTGTGGATGTACAGGTGCCTGCCAGTGTGCGTGCAGGTGTGTGTGTATACGTGTTAGTGCATGTGTCCTGTTTCCACTGCATCCCCACTCTTTCAACTCTTTTCTGTGATGCCTGGCAATTTCAAGGTTTAATCCAACTGCTGGAGGTAAGGAGCAGAGCGAGGGTGGGAGAAAATAGCTCCACCTCCCCCATCCATGGCTCACACTTCCCCTGGACCTCAGGGCTGGCCCCAGTGGGCCCTGCAAGCAGTGCCTGGGAGTAGCAGGGCGTGAGGATGCTGTGGGCAGCACTGAGAGTGACCTTGTTCTTCAACACAGCCTGGGGTCTGCCCTGGTCCCCAGGACAGTCAGACCGAGGGCAGCCACGGAGGGGGAGGCATGGCCCCACATGAAGGACCGTAGGGTCTAAGCCTTGGGGACAGGGGCTGTGGCTGCCCATTTTCACCCACTGCAAGCCTGGGGCAGGGTGTCCCCGGGGAAGGCAGGAAGCAGCAGTCTTCCCCTGAGGTTGGGGCCAGCCTGAACCCCCAGAGCCAGAGCCAGAAACAGAGCAGAGCTTTACGCTTCCTCCAAACATAAAAGCTGGGAGGTCGTGGGAACCACCGGCTCAGCACAGCCCAGAGAACCCAAGATCCAGCGCGTTCCTCCTGCGTAGAGGCCTGGGGCAGGTTAATTAAAGTTAACTGAGTGAAAAAATAATTACAGAGACTGCAGTGTGGAGAAACCCAAACCTGCAATTTAACACTCCTCAGCCCCAGAGCTTTCTCAGAACAGTCCAGGCCTTTCTGGTCTGGGCAGGGGAAGGGGGGGCTTCTTTCTTATCATTTCCTGTCATGCCCACGCTGGATGCAGAGGGGACAATAGCTGGGACTTCCTGCCGGAGTGCCTTGGTGTCCAGTCAGGAATGGGTTTCCTGCCCCGAGCAGGGGAAGGTCCTTGTGCTGAGCCACGTCTGGTCTGGGGCCCAACCAGCCACTCACCTGTGGTCTCCGAGGCCACGGGGAACTGCCCACCTGGCTCAGCCCCCCTCAGGCACTGCCCTGTCCCAGGATGAGGGAAGCCAGGGCTCCTTGGGTGGTCAGAGAGTGGTGTCCCTGGGCCCAGGCTGGTAAGAACTGGAGAAAGTTGGGGGACAGAGTGACTCTCTTTCAAAGGGGAGGTCCTGGGATACCTGTCCGTCTGGCACAGCCTCCTGTGCGGACTCTTCTTCAGCACCCACACTGCCCCACTGCGGGAACTGGCAACCTTCCTTTAGGCAGATGGCCTTGGGTTGCCTCGTCGTTGACCCATAGCCTGGCCCAACTGGGGTCACTGGTTGGTACTGAATTTCTTCCCTTTCAGGAGGAACCGAGGTCAGGGGCAAGTTACATGCAGGTTCTGCGTCGGCAGTGGCCCAGCCTCTGAGCCAGGGGTCAGTCAGACTCGGGTCTGGCTGCCCTGGCCCAGGCCTGAGGGCCTCAAGATCAGAGACAACCACGATCTGGCCAGAGCTTCAGCTCCACTAGTGTGACTGTCCACAGTCCCACCAGCCCATCCAGCAAGTCTGTCAGGAGAGCAGCTCTGGCTGATGGTGAATGGCCAGGTGGGGGCGTCAGTCTTTCCCTGACATCCTCTGGGCCTGGGAGGCCCCTTCTCAAAGCCTCCTGCCCTGTGGACACCTGTCCCGAATATCTCATAGAGAGGGGCCAGGGCAGAGGAGACTGAGGCCTTCACTGTCCACCGGGTCAGTTGCAAGGGACAAGGACCTGGATTCCTACCTGTATCTAGAACTCACCATGGCATGCAAGTGTGCTTGTTTAGAGGCTCAGAGAGTCTGGACAGTGTAAGTGGGTGGCCACGTGCCTGGCTCTGGGTCTTGGGGCCTTACTCTGGGCTGTCCCAGGTGGAGGCCAGAGTGTTTCTCTCCATGGTTTTTCTGGGGGTGCCAATACAGGAGGCCCTGGAGAGGAGCTGCTGTCCCAGCTGCAGGTGGTCACTGGACCTCCTTGGCTTGCGAGGTGGAAGGGACTCACCTGAGTTCCGAAGGGCTGGAGGCTTCAGGGATTACACTCGGTCACGTGCAGTGACTGGGGCCTCAGCTGCCCAGGAGGCCCTGTGCCACGGTGATGGACCATCTTTCTCCCCTTCTGCCCTGTAGACTGTGGCCTGATGGACACCTGGTGTAGACAATGAGGGAAGAACTCGCCTCCCACACCCAAGAGGTGACCCCAGAGCAAGGCCCAGATGACCCTACGTGCCGGGACGATGCGGCTGGCCTGCATGTTTTCATCCATCCTGCTGTTCGGAGCCGCGGGCCTCCTCCTCTTCATCAGCCTGCAGGACTCCACGGAGCTCACCCCCCAGCAGGTGCCAGGTGAGCCCTCGCATTGGCCCCGCCGCCCGCTTGCCCTCCAAGGCTGCCCTGGTGCCAGATCTGTGCTGAGACCCCCTAGCCTCCTCCTGGCGGGCATCAGCCTCAACGTGGGAACACTTTGTCTGATGTTAGACTACTAGCCTTAGGGCTCTGGCTTCTGACCTCTGACCTTTGGCCTCTGCACTCCTTTTGGGAATGATGGTCAGGCTGACCATCTCTCAGCTGGTTGTTGCCTTTGGTGAAACTCAGATTTAAGGAGGATTCTGCCACCTCTCAGGACCTCTCCCAGGATCTGGGACATCAGAGGGTGCACGATTTCTCTTGAACTCATGCGCCCAAATGGGACTCTCTTTGCCCAACCCTGGGATCCCTTGAATCTTCTAGCCCCTCTGGCCTGGGCAGAGGGATAGGGTACCTCCTGGCTTTCTGAGGCTGAGACTGCTCCTGCTGGTGTCCCATCTCCTGCCTTCTATCCCACCTGTCCCTGGTGACCCACTGTAGGGGCAAACCCTCACTGACTAGCGAGGGTCCGCTGGGGACAGTAAGGGAAGAGCAGGTCACATGGTTCTGGAGCCTTGGGCAGATGGGATGTGGAGAGAGGAGCTCAGGCAAGTTTCCTGCCTGTGGGACACAGCCCCTGCCCCAGAGAACACGGCAGGGTCGGAGGGCAGCAGGCACAGGGCCAAGGCCAGGGTCGCTCTGCTTTGGAATGAGAGGAAAGCACCGCTGCCAGGCCCGGAGCACTGGCATCTCTTAGCAGTGGTCCTGGGCCTTACTGGGGGAGGGCCATGAAGACACCTATGGGCGGTGTGCTCTGGAACACGGGCAACACAGAGGAGGAGTGGAGGCTGGGGGCTCAGGCAGAAGGTCCCTGCTCCATCCCTACCAGCAGCACACAGCACAGGAGGGCGGAGCACGGCCTGGGGGCACCTGGCCCTTAGGTGGGCAGCCTCCTCCCCAGCCACCCTCAGCCCAGCTGGCTCACACTCTCAGGGTAGTGTGGGCCTGTAGGCAGTAGGTGGGAAGGCAAGAGGAGCATGAGCAGGTCAGAGTTAGGGCCCTGGGCTTGGCAGCTGCTACCAGAGGCCCTGGCAGGGAGTGCCTATGAGTTGATTCTCTCATCACAGAGAGTGAGCGAGAGGCAGCCAAGACTGGGTGTCCCGGGAGATGGCAGCCAGTCACTGTGCTGACTCACGCCTGGCTGGACCCTCACAGATGGTGGCTGTCACAAGTGAGTCTGGCTGCTCCCCAGCAAGGACATGTGACCAAGCTGGCTCCTCTATGGGGACTTTGCAGCCTTGTGGGGTAGCGACTCTGTCAGCCACATCGGGCCCCACGCCATCAGGACGGACAGAGTTGGCCCCGCGGGGTGTATTATCTGGGAGGAAGTGAGCTGTGGAGAGGCCCCCAACACAGCCTGGGGTGAAGCACCGCACATCCTTGATGCGTGTGTGTGTTGGGGGAGGGGGAGGTGTGCACATACAGGCAGAGGGTCCTCATGGCTGGTGTCCAGCTGGGACAGTGCCATGCACCCATCCGTGGTACACGCTAGGGTCAGGCACTACATTCCTGGGTGGAGTTGGCTGTGGTGGCTGGGATTTCTAGGGTGAAGTGGTGAGTGGGGTGTGGGGAAGGCTCAGGCTAGCTGGGTGTGAAAGATGGAAGGAAGCTGTAGCCATGGACCCCGTGGGCCTGGCAGATGCAGGCAAAGAGCACTCTTGGGTCCTGAGCCGTGTTCTTCTGTCTGTAAATGGAACTGAACCCCCCCTTGCCACGTGCCAGATGACGGACAGCCTTGACACTCTACGTAAAGCACATCAAACACAGTCGTAAAACTTTAAATAATGCTTACATTACTTTCCCTGGGCAAAGTGTTCCTGACACAGGCTGTTTGTGCTGATTTGTTACTATTCATTTATTCTTTCCCTGTACTTCTCACAGCAGCCTAATTGTGATTCGGTACCAAGAAAGCAATATCAAAGTAATTTTCCACAACATTAGTTACAATTTTCTTCTGATCTTTCAAGTGAAACAATCCCATCCTGTTGGCTTCTCTGAGCATATAAACCTTGATTACACTTATCTGTTGGAAACCAGTGCTTACAAAGTGTATGTATCCAGTTGCATGGGTGGGTGGCCCCCAGGGCCCTGGACAAGCCTTCTCTGGGCGCATTTCTGCCGGTGGGAGCTGCAGACCCAGGAGGCTGCCCTGCTGCCCGGATCGGGCAACGAGGCTGAGGGAGTCCACAGAGGAAATTCCACACGGCCGCTCTGTCTCTCACAGTGGCAGAGAGGTCCCTGGGAACCAGTCACTGGGATCTGCTCTGGGCGGCACTGACCAATGGGCAAGGGGAGGCTGGACAGGTGGTGAATTGGAAACAAGCTAAGAGGGCAGGTGGGAGCTCTTAGTTACTTGTGTTCTCAGTGTTGGGGTGCCTTTGAGGTTTCTCCCATGCAGTTACCAGGTGAACAGCTGCTAAATTTTTCGGGACCAGTCAGCAAACATCACCTGGCTAGTGCATTAGAAATAATCGTATGGAATTGCCAACTGTTGTAAATCAAGCCATATTCTCACAAATGTTTTCTATATTTGTTTATTTTTGTTGTTAATCCTCACCTGAGGATATTTTCCATTGATTTTAGAGAGAGTGGAAGAGAGAGGGAAAGACAGCGACATATAGATGTGAGAGAAACAGATCGATTGGTTGCCTCCTGCATGAGCCCAACCAGGGCCTGGGCCGGGGAGGAGCCTGCACCCGAGGTACATGCCCTTGACCGGAGCCGAACCCAGGACCCTTTGGTCCACAGGCTGATGGTTTATCCAGTGGACCAAACCGGCTAGGGCAATGTTTGCTATATTTAAACCAAATCTTTTGAAATGTGAATCACTTCCAGTTAACCTACCTTCAGTCTAAGATTAGATTTTCTTGTGGATCCGAGAATTCACCTGTCCAACGTTTTATTCTCCAATATTGCCAGGCCCTGGATCACTTCTTGACCCAGGAGACTAGACTTGCCCCTTTCCTAAATGGAAGACTCGGAGAGCATGCCAGAACCAGGAATGACTCATCCGACATGCTGGTCCTGGGGAGGGAGAAGACAGGCATACTGAATGTTTATGAGCTGCTTTTCTTTATGAACTTTTCATATGGAGAGTTTGGGACACCGAGAGAAGGAGATTAGGACAGTACAATGGACCCCATGCACCCAGAACCCCGACCCTGGTCAAGCTGGCCCATCCACATCCCCACCCACCTCCCTCCTTCTATATGATTTTAAAGCATGTACCATGTGGAATATGAATGCAGCCATAAATATTTCAATATTTTTCTCAGTTTAAAAGAGAAGAACTCTTGGTTAGCATTCAACATTTTTAATATCATCAAATATTCAGCCAGTGTTCAAATATATTGTCTCACAAATATTATAAATACCTTTATTTCCCATTTGTTGTGTTCAGTACCCAGGTCAGGCCCACACCTCGCAATTGATGGGTAAGTCATTAAATCTCTTCCATCGGTAAGATTTCCTCTCCATCTTTATTTCTCTCTTGCTATTTGTTGGAGGAAACTGGGTCACAAGTCCTGTAGAGTTTCCACAGTTGGGATTTTTGCTGATGGTGTCCACTTGGTATAGTTCAATATTGTCTTCTGTTCTTTGGAGTCTCTATCAGTTAAGTAAATTAGCAGTTCGATCAAATGTAGGATTTGTTTTTCCTTCTTTCTTCGGCCAGAATGCACGTGTGGCACCAGGTTGTTCCTTCGGGAGGCGCACCTCTGCCCAGCTCGCTTTTGTGAAGTCGGTAGCCTAGACCCAGCCATTCACTAGGGCTGCACAGTGCGCTCTGCTGTTTTATCATCCTTCCATCCTTTTCGGTGGGATGGCCTTTGTTCTAATGGGGTGAAGCGAGTCGTTAGTGACCCGTGAAACCAAAGTGACCAGTGGATTGATTGGGTTATTCATTGCTACATTAAAGAAATTGACTTTATGATACAAACTGTGTTGCTAGCACACTATACATAGTTTTTCTTTCTTTTTTTCCCACTGGGGATGTGCCCGCAACCCAGGTACATGCCCCTGACCGGAATCGAACCTGGGACCCTTCAGTCCGCAAGCCGACGCTCTATCCACTGAGCCAAACCGGTTTCGGCTACATAGTTTTTCTTAATGTTTGGTTTTTGCAGAATGAGTTTTCGGAAAGTGCGGCCCCCCCATGTTTCAGTGATGTAACTGCTCCCCCAAAGCTGTGGAGTTGTGGGTGGTGGTGCTGGGAACTGGGGCTGGTGCTGGGGAGTCGGGGCGGGAAGGCAGCCACGGTCACAGCAGAGGTTCCCAGCAGAGGTCCCGCTCCGGGGCTGTGAGTGCAGACAAAGGGACTGGACAGCTCAGGTGATGTCTTGGTCTACAGCCTGCCCCAGGGCACTCCTTCCAGGGCACGGGGCATTCAAGGATCATAACAATAACAACTACTTGCCAGGTCTGTGCTAACACTTTACATGTTTCCCTGCATATAATTCTTACAAGCAGTGATTGTTCCTATTGGCAGATGAGGTGCCCAGCTCTCCCTACGGTGGACACACCAACAGCAGCGCCACTGATGTGGGCACACTCTTGGCATTCACTCGTGATGGGCACTGTCACGGGTCTTTCCGTGTGTTTGGAATTCATTTGATCCTTTTAAAACCCCACGAACTAAGTCCTGTTACACCATTCGACAGAGGAGCTTGCTGTGAGAGGTTAAAAGCTGTGCCTTTGGGCTTTGGCCAGCTGTAGAGCTGGCTGTGCCCACTGCACCTACTGCCTTCCCAACAGCTGTGATGGTTGGTGTTGCCTGGTCTGGGCCCAGAGGAGGGTCTGGGCAGAGGGAAGAGTGAGGATCAGGGTTTGGAGGCATGAGAGGCTGTGGCATGGCAGGGTGTTTTGCACAGCATCTCACAGCTAGAAATCGACAGAACCAAAATTCCAATGCCATGGGCCTGGCCAGCTCCAGGGTCCTGCTCTGATCCCCTGGAGGCAGGGTTGTGCTGGCTGGAGGGAGCGTGGCCCTCGCTCTCGGTCCCACGGTGACCAGGGACACACAGCCCTGTGTGAGCCACGATGAGGCTGCACTGCAATGTCAGAGGGTTTGTCTTGTTCCTACAGCGACCATTTCTGTCCATGAGGGTCCCCAGGAAGCTCTGAGCACACACCACCAGGCCAAAAGCCCTGGGTGGGCCGGGGCCACAGGCGGAACTGCTGTGAGGCTCTGGCAGCTCTAACACCACCCGTGTGAGGGGGTGCAGAAGAGGGAAGCGTGGTGGCCATCCCTCCTTGGCTGTCGGCGGAGGGGCAGCCTGCTGGGTCGGGGTGTCCAAACCCACGCTCCTCCGGCCCAGGGGAGCCACCCCCTCCCATTTCCGTGGAGCCATCTGCTTTCCCCAGCCAGCTGGGTTTTATTGGAATCCTCTCCGGACAGGTGGGTTTTATTGGAATCCTCTCACGTCTGTTTCCTAAAACCATTTTCTAACGGCATTGCGGAACATCATACATATTTCCTACAAACCTGGCGAGGCTGACACAGCCTTGTTGTGACTGTGAATATCAGAAGTGACATGTAATTGCAGTGATCCATCCTGTTAAGTAGCTGGCAATCTATCATTGCAAAATCAGCAGGGCTGGGACTCTCGGAACCCGGTGTTTCTAAGCAGTGCACCTGCAGCGTGTCCAAGCTCTCACCCGGTGCTGCTGGCTCACGAGGCCGGCCTGCCCTCCCTCCTCTCCCTGTCTGCGGCCACAGCAGAAGCGTACTCTGGGCACATCCACCCACTGCCTTGCATTCTCTGGAGTACCCTCCCCTCCTCACGGCATGCACCAGGCTCTCAAAGTCAGGGCGTGGGGCGGGATGCGTGTAACAGTGCCCCCCCGAGCGCGGCCTTGGCTTTCCTCCCAGCTCTTCCTTGCAAACTCCAGAATAGCCCTGTGGGGGTTCTTCTGGGGCCATGGAGTGGCCAGTGAGCGGAGCCCTGGCCAATGTAAGGGCTGGAGACAGAGAGGGGACCGGGGTTGGCCAGAACCCAGGAGCACCGATGGCTGAGCTCCCTCAGTGGTGTGGGTGCATTGAGGCGGGGCCTGCACATCTGGGGGCACACTCACGCTGTGTTCTGTGCTGGTTCCAGGGCAGTGTTGACTTAAACTACACTGTGAAGGGTGCCCCTGGAGGCCTCCGCATGGCAGCCAGCCAGCGAGTGCCCAAAAGGAAGGTGGTGTCAGATACACAACCCTCAGGTGTGGGCATCGGAGCCCAGGGGTTTGGGGGAGGCCAGGGATACTGGCTTTGGCGCTTCTCTGATTGTGTTTTTCGGGGCAAGGCTTCATGAAGGATCCTCACTACTGCCCTGACCTCTGGGCGCCCACCGTGGCCCCATCTCTGCAGTGGAGTTGACCTGCCACAACCCTCTCTCACCTGAGACTGGGCTGTTCTGAGTGGCGGCGCACCCCGCCCCCGCTCCCAGCATCTGCTTCCCTGGTGGGGTCTCAGTTTCCCCGTTCCTCCGCCATCCTGTAGGTGGGGGGACATTTCCCTTCTCCCTGCAGAAGACGCCCGGGGGTCTCCAGCCAGAGCCTGTCTTCCTTTGGTGCATTAAATATGCTAAATGAGAAATAATGAGCATGTAGGAACTAATAACAGGAATCACCTAATTAAATTAGGAAACAGACATCATATTGCTATAATCTGGAAATTCATATTAATAGAAAATGGTCCCAGAATTGTTCTGCTAAAGGTTCCTAGGGGCGGGGGAATTAAAAAGGGTAGCAGAACGGAATATTGGGACAATTATATCCAATAAGAGCACGACTTACGTTTTAAAGGAACTAAAGCAAAATGCAAAAAATTGGAGACAGGACCGTTGTGTGGGTCTAATGAAGGAATGGACAAAAATGGCTTTGAAAGCCACAGAGCTCCACACACGTGTGTGATGATAATTTTAAAAATGAAACAGTGTAATTTGCTTCCGTGTGCATGAAGCATAGTGCCACGGTGCCGGTGCCTGCATTTCATCTCCCTTCACCCCGTGAGGCCGGCATCACCGCCCTCAGCTGACACTCGGAGAGGTTACGTCAGATGCCAAAGTCCTGCAGCCAGAGTGGCCCAAGGCCGGATTCCAGCCCAGGTTAGCCCAAGTAACTGTTGCTACTAGTTAATGTCATGGTCTGCATTTCTCGTATTTTCTGTTTTTCTACCATTTCCTCAAGGGGCTTTCTTGCCGACACGCAGCAGATTTCAGCAGCAGCCCCTCTCCCTGACCCAGCCCCAAGGCTCCTCTGGTGTCTGGTTAATCGAGCCACACAAAGACCCCTTCTGAAATTACAGTCCAGCTGGAAAACTGGGTCTGCCATTGTGTCCGGGCCTGGGTGCGGCCAGCAGGGCTGGCGGTTCGATGCCCGAAGACCCGGCTCAGGCAGTGTCTGCACAGCAGCGACTGCTCCCCAGGCCCCGCTCGGGGTGAATTGGGCTCTGTTCACCTGTGACAAGTCGTGACTCAGCGGGCCCAGAGCGGCGCTCGGGTGTGGGCTGACCCCTTTCCCGCTCTGCCAGGCCTAGAGTGAATTGGAGGGACCCAGTGAGGAGGAGGGGGGTGAAGATCTGTGCGTGAGATGCCCCAGAATTACATCTGGTCTGGGGCGCCGGGGCTGCAGCTAGTCTGGCGTTGAACCCAATGTTGGGGTGGTGCTGGGAAGCAACCCAGACGGGGCCTGAACTTTCTCTCCCTCTGCCTGTGGCCACACCTTCCCCACCTCTCTCTCCACTCACTGCCTAAGTATCTTCAGTGGGAGTCACCTGACATCAGAGCCAAGCCCCCACTCAGCCCAGGGGACCTGCAAGGAAGAGCAGGGCGAGACTGCAGCCCCAAAGTGGCAAGGGTTCAGGGGGTGGGGGGGGTGGGGAGCCTTCTGCCTGGCTGGCCTCTCTGCTTGGCCTGTAGTTTCAGGGCTGTGGGAGGGGGTGGGGTGGGCTCAGGACAGTGAGTTGGAAGACCGGAAGCATGTGTGGGGCTCCACAGACCCTTCCCCACGCCACAGGGAGCGCGGTCTGAGAACCGGCCAGGGACTACTAGACCCTTGACCTGCTGTGGGGACAGCCAAGCTGGGGAGATGTTGTACATCTTCCTGACGTCGTACATCACTAACACGGGCAACGGAGAAATGGGTCTGTGCCAGGACAGGGTCCAAGGACAGGGCTGTTGCTATGGTTGCTATCCTTCTCCATGGCCACTGGGTGGTTCATGACTTCTTAAACCCTGGAAAGATCACGGCGGTAGTTATGACATTGGAGGCACTGAGGGCTGGTTCCGGAGGCTGATGCACATCCAGGGGGCAGTGGGCCCCTCAGGGACGCCCTGGGTGTGGCTGAACCCACAGGCCTCAACTGCCAGCCCCTCCTGTTCACGGTGACACCTTTCATGTGGCTTTAGGGTCAGCATTGGTGTTCTCCTTCCCAGCATATTTGCAGGATTTGGGAGTTGGCAGATCCCACCTCAGCCAGAAGCTCACAGTTACATATCTGCTGATATTTTCATTATAAACCTTATTTCCCCAGATTGTGGTTCTGCAGAATTAATTTGAATCGTGGTGGAATTCAGTGGACGATTCTTTCATTCAATTTTTTTTTTCTTATATGGGAAAAACAGCTGAACTTAAATGGGTCCCGTTGCCCCCAGCAGCCACTGCTTGGGGACCACAGCTAGCTGGCTTCTGAGAGAGGGTAAGGAGCATCTGGGGGTCTTCCCATTCTCGCTGTCTGGGGCCCAGGCAGGAAGCTGGGGCTGCCTCTCACTGAGCCCCAGGGCCTGGCCATGCCATTTTCTAGCCCCAGAAGTCCTGAAGGCCACCTATAGACTAGATTGGTCCCCCATCCCGGCTCCCCCTTCTCCCCAGCTTGGTTGTCCCCAAAGCAGGTCAAGGGTCTAATCCCTGGCCAGTTCTCGGCCCAGGTGTTTCCCAACCTGGTTTGGACTGAACCCCTCGCCACATTTTGGTTGTGTGTCTGAAGGTGCTTGTCCTGGGAAAGGTGGCCTGAAAGGAGTCTGGGACTCCTACCCACCCACCCACCCCAAAAGCTACCATTTGTGAGTGCATTCGACCTTTGCCCTCAGAGTCTGGGCCAGCCCTGGAGGGAGGGTGATAGGAAAAGGAAGGAAGAGGAGGGGGGATGTCAGTGAAACCGTGTGAGGTCTCCAGTCCATCAGAAAATGCACGCTGTGCTGAGGTGGAGGGAGTGGACAGACAGCCCCCGGCAGCTGTGCGGCTCCAACCGGGAGATCTGTGTGGGATGAAGGCCCCAGGTGGCCAGGGCTTCCTTTACATTTTTTTCAAAGAAACTAGGAATCTGTAACATATATTTATATGGATTCTCCTGGTTTTTAAGTGGCAGCTCAGAATTTAGAAGGTGTTTTCAGAGTCTGACAATAAGCCATCTTGGCACCTGCTTTGGTTGGATGGGCTGGAAGGAGAGGGTCTGTCCAATAGCCCAGCCCCCTCCCACACTCCCAGGGCCTCTCTCCTGTCACCCAGGGCAGAGGGGTGGTGGGTCCCCCTGGTGGGGAGGGGACGCATTAACTTTCCAGCGTCCTCAGGACTGGAATCATGCCAGACCCCGAGGGAGTCATAGGGAGAGAGAGCTTCTCCAGGTGCCTGCTGGCCAGCATGGCCTCAGCCTGGTTCAGAGGGTCAGGAGCCCTGCCAGATACCTGTTCTCTGCTCAGGCGTGAGGCCTGGGGGGCCTAGAAGGTGACTGGTCAGCAGAGGTATAGGGAGGGCCAAGGGCTAAATGGGGCCTGGGCAGGGCACGCAATGAAAACCTCCCTGCCTTTACGCGCAGTTATGCATATGCAAATATTTGCACCTGGAGCAAGCTTTTATTGCTGTGAAGAAAGAACAAATCATTTCTGGACAAGCCTTCCTGCAAAGGTGGGCCCTTCACCTAGGAGCTGGGGAGTGGGCTGTGGGTGCCCTGTGAGTGCACTTGGGTTTAAGTGGAAAGTGATTTCTTGTTTCCCACCGTGATGGGGAAAGGCCAGGACAGCTGCACTGGCCTTTCTGCCCGACTAGGACACTGTCTGGGGCGGGAGAGGGGCACTTTGCAGACAGTTACTTCGCTGCTGCCTCCACATCAGGCAGGGGCCATGCCACTGAGGCTCTGAGTGGGACCAGAGAGTCCCGTAGGCATTCAGGAGGCGGCACCTGGGGTGTCGTCTGAGCAATGATGAGATAGTACTGAGTGCCTACTGTGTGCCAGGCACTGCACTTTACCTGCCTTACAAATATCCTCCCACAGAAGCATAACAGCACCCTGTCTCCATTTTACAGATGAGGAAACTGAGGCTCAGAAAGGCAAAGACACTTGCCAAAGATTACACAGCCAGTAAGTGTCAGTGCCTAAACCAGACCCCGGTCTTCAGATCCCAGACACACAGGGCCTTATTAGTGACTGACAGCCACTCAGCGCTCTCAACGCCTCACTGTGAGACACACGGTGTTGGAGGGCAAGCCTGGGGCCTGCACGGCACTGCCACGCTGGTGTAGGTGTGCAGACGTGTTCTGATCTGTGCACATGTGTGTGCTGGTGAAGCGATGGGACCTCTATGAATGGGCGTGCGTTTCTGGCTCTCATTCACCATCGTGTGAACGAGTGTTTGTGTGCACAACCACAAGGTGTGTGCGTGCTTCGGGCTCACAGCTTGTGTGGGAAACATTTCCCACCAAAGTTTGGGTTTGGTTGCTCTGGGCGCGCACTGACATTTTAACCTGCCATGAGCAGGCATGGGACACAGTCCGGACCCAGGCTGGGGCAGGTGCCTGCGGCACCACAGGGGCAGCTGTCAGCGACAGAAGTGGGTGAAGAATTGCCACTTCAGCACAAAGTTGGCAAAACCAGTTATTGTAACCCCCGCTGAGACCTGGGCAGACCAAATGATGAAATTACATTCATAATATTTCAGGCCAAGTGATCGCTGCTCGAATTAGTTCCTTCTCAGAACCCAGCCAGAAGTAGCAGCAGTAATTAAAGGATTTTCTGGGCTTAAACCAAGTCTGCTCGCCAAGCAGGTACAATATACAAGGGCTTGCAAAATGTGTGTGGGCCTTGTCCCTTCCTGGGGAGGGAGGGCAGTCAGTGAGAGCAGGAAGACGCAGCCAGGAGGAGTGGTTCTCACCGCTGGGGCACTTTCCCCCTTGCACTCCTTTCAGAGTTGTCTCTGAGCCCCAAGCTAGTGGGGTGCTGGCATTCTGCAGGGAATGGGACCACGAGGCCCCTGTTCTCCTGGAAATCATGACCAGGGGGATAGGGATTCCTGGTGTCCCTCGTTCCTGCCCAAGCAGGCTTCCAGCACTGTTAACAGGAGCGCTTGATGTCTGCAGCTGCCTCCTCCTCCGTTCTGCAGCTGTAACTTAGGGTCTGAGGCTGAGACTGGGCTGGAGCTTCCCACCGAGCAGAGGAGGAGGAAAGGGCGGGGGGGGGGGATGTGGGGGGCATTAGTGAGGCTTGACCCCTGCCTGACCATTCCTGTGTCCTAGAGAGAGTGAGGGAGCCAGGCCCACAGCAGGAGTCACACCCAAACCGGGCCATCCCTCCACCAAGCCTATTTTTCATTTCTTCTATTTGCCTCACTGAGGGGAACACACAGCCCTTCTCAGGGAGCAGAAAATGCCAGAATCTCATGAAAGCAAATACCAACAATGTGGGCAGCCTCGGCAGTGTGGGCTGACTGAGCCCATGCGCCCGCCTGCCCTGGATAAAATGGGACCTAAAACGTTTTTAAAACTCAGGAAGGAGAAATCCCAGGAGCCAAAAAGGGAGAGGGATTAGAGGGAATTGGTGAACTCCAGGGAATGCCAGCCATGGGGTCTGGGCCTAGGGCCTTTTTTAGAAAGTTCTATTCAGGTAAAATTTACATGCTATAACATTCATCTACAGGGTGTCCCCCAAAATGTATACATGCTTTAACAGCTGATTGCTCAATGAATGTTTCCTTCTTTTCAGATTTAACCCACTGGAATTAATAATTATTCAAAGTGTGTATAAATTTTGGGGAGGCACCCTGTATTTTAAGTGTACACTTCAATGATTTTTAATGAGCTTACAGAGCTGTACAACCCCCACCAAAATCCAGTTTTAGGATATTTCCATTGCCCCCCAAATCTCTCATTCCTATTGCAGCCACTCCAAGGCAACCACTCACCTGATTTCTGTCTTTATAGATTTGGTTTTTGAACATTTCATATAAGTGTGATCATACAGTATGTAGCCTTTTACATCTGGCTTCTTCCACTTAGCATAATGTTTTGAAATTTGTCATGTAACCGCCTGTACTAGCGGTTCAATACATGGAATTTTGGTTTATTCATTCCCCAGTTGATGGGCATGTGGATTGTGTATACTTTTTGGCTATGTGACTAATACTGCTGTGAACATTCACATACAATCTTTGTGTGAACATGTTTTTATTTTTCTTGGGTAAATATTTAGGTTGTATTGCAAATTTAAAGAAACTGCCAAACTGTTGACAAAATGGCTGCACCATTTACATTCCCACCAGCAATTCTCATCAACACTTGTTACTATTTGTCTTTTTAATGATAGCCGTTCTGGTGGGTATGCAGTGGTATTATTGTGATTTTAATCTGCATTTCTCTAGTGACTAATGACATATTTTCATGTGCTTATTAGCCATTCAAATATCTTCTTTAGTGAAATAATCTCCTGCTCATGTTTTAAATTATTTGTCTTTTTATTGAGTTGTTATTCTTTATTTTCTAGATACAAGTACTTATTGGATTTGCAAATAATGTCTTCCATCTGTGACTTGTCTTTTCATTTTCTTAATGGTGTCTTCAAAGTGCAAAGGTTTTTTTAATTTGAGAAAGTACAGTTCATCCTCTTTTTTTTTTTTATGGGTCATGCTTTTGGTGTTGGATTTAAGAAATCTTTGCCTAACCTGAGGTCATAAAGATTTTCTCCTATGTTTCTCTCAAAGTTTTTATAGCTTTAGCTCTATGTCTGTGATCTATTTTGAGTTAATTTTTGCTTTGTGTGAGATAATGGTGTAACTTCATCTTTTTGAGTGTGGAGATCCAGTTGCCCAGTACCACTGATTGAAGACTATCTTTTCCCCCATTGAATTGCTTTGGTACTTCAATGAAAAATAAATTGGCCACAAATATAAGGGTTTTATTTTGGTGTCTCAATTCTAGTCCATTGACCTATATGTTAGTCCTTACTTCAATAGTACAATGTCTTAATTACTATCTATAATAATAAAAGCATAACATGCTAATTAGACCAGATGTCCTTCCGGACATCCTTCCAGGACAAAGCTGGTGCTGCAGCCATGGGATCCAGGCCGGCACCCATAGCTGCTCGGGAGGGATCCAGGCAGCCACCACAGCTGCGAAGGCCTACTCTTGCACAAATTTCATGCACCGGGCCTCTAGTAAGTTTAAAAAAGGATCATACATCATGAAATCAGGAAGTATAAGTCCTCCAGTTTTGTTCTTTTTCAAGATCATTTTGGCTACCGAGGCCTTTGAAAAGCCATGTAAAGTTCCATGTAAATTTTAGAATTAGTCAATTTCTGCCAACAAAAGGCCTTCTGGGATTTTGATAGGCATTGCATCAAATTCAACAATCAACTGGAGAAGAATTATTCTCTTAACGATATTGAGTTTTCCAATCCACGAACATAGACTGCCTCTCCATTTATTTAAATCTTATTTAATTCCTCTTAGCAATATTTTATAGTTTACAGTATAAAAGTCTTACCCTTCTTTTGTTAAATTTATTCCTACAGTAAGTATTTTATTCTTTTTGATGTTTGTAAATGAGATTGCTTTCTTAATTTTATTTCTGGACTAGTGGCTCAGTGCATGAATTCATGAACATTGAAAGGAAATTAATTAGAAGAAATATTTTAATATCACTATTCGCCCTTTCTCTATAATAGAAGTGTCAACCAAATTCACGATCAACAATGACAGGTCGAAATACACATGTGCGATTGGTGCCAGTGAAAGCTGTATATGTATCGTGCATGCACGAGTCAACTTAGCCTTTTGTATATAAAAAATAAATTTGCTTAATTAAACCTGTTTTCTGATTTAGCTAAACTTTTTCCAGCCCAGTGAAGCATCCCAACTTCTCTTTCAGGTAATTGTCAGCAACACAGCAGTAAATACCTACATGAAGCAAATTATTATTATAGATCATGCAGGGAGAACAAAGGGTAAAATATTTAACTGCCGCAGTGTTTGACTATATTCTGTGCAGTGAGAAAACCTGAAGTCATTTTCAAGGTTCACCATTTCTTACTTCTTTTCAGTTGGGTCAAGTTTCTAAGCTTTCTAAATACCCATTTTCCAGCTAATGAAAAGAAAATAGGATTTCACCAAGTCTTCTATCTACCTACTGCAGGACTTCTATGAGGATCAAATGAGATGAGGCACGGGAAAACGCTTCATAGACATTTGGTTGAAGTGTAAAATGTTTCCACCTGGCTATAAAGCAAGTTTTGGTCCTGGGCTGAAGAAACTGCAATGAGGCTAGTTACTAGGGAAAGGAAGCCGGCATTGCTACATGACATCATTACCTGGACACTTAGCATATTAGCCTTTTATATGTATAGATTGTTCATTGCTAGTATAGAGAAATGTGGTTGATTTTTCTATATCAATCTTGTACCCTTCAACTTGTCAGTTAATCCTAGTAGTTCCTTTTGTGAATTCCTTAGGTTTACTTGCAGACAACAGAGTCATGATGTCCTCAGATAAAGAGATTTTTACTTTCTTTCCAATCAGAAAGATTTTTTTTTCTTTCCTGATTACATTGGCTAGTACAATATGAACTAGAAGTGGTAAATTCTGATCTTAGTAAGAACATTCAATCTTTCACCAGTAGGTATAATGGTACCTACCTATATAAGTAAAAGCCTCAGCGACCAAACAACTGAACAACCGAGTGACTGAACGACTGATCGCTATGACGTGCACTGACCACCATGGCAGATGCTCAATGCAGGAACTGCCTCCTGGTGGTCAGTGCACTCCCATACCCAACCTCTCATGGCCAGCCAACCTCCCATGCCCCTCCCCCGAGCCAGCCAGCCCCAATGGCCCCAGTTGGAACCTCTCACAGCCCCGCCCCACAGCTGGCCAACCTCCCATGGGCCCTCCCCCGAGCCTGCCAACCTCCCATGGCCCCAATCAGCCCCAATCCCCAGCCAGGTCGAGGGACCCTACCCGTGCACGAATTCGTGAACCAGGCTTCAAGTAGGATAGACAAAGATGACCTGTACAATCTGAGGAAGTTTCCTTCTACTGCTACTTTGTTGGAAAAAAAATTTTTTTTATCATGAATGGGTGGTGGGTTTTGTCAAATACTTGTCCTACATCTACTGAGTCGTTTAGGTGGTTTTACCCTTTATTCTGTAAATATGGTGTATTACATTAACACATCAATCTTGCATTCTTTAGATAAATCCCACTTGGTTATGGTGTATAATTCATTTTATATGTTGTAGATTCTGTTTGCTAGGGTGGTGGTGGGGATATTTTTGAGAGAGAATTGCATGTAGTTTTCTATTCTTGAGATGTTTTTGTCTGGCTTTGGTATCAGATTAATATACTAGTAGATCTTAGAATGAGTTTGGAAGTGTTTCCTCCTCCTCCTCTTTATTTCTAGGAGAGTTTGTGAAGGACTGGCATTATTTCTCCTTAACTGTTTGGTAGAATTCTTTAGTGAAGACATCTAGAGCTGGATTTGTGTGTGTGTGTGTGGGGGGGGTATTTTATATTTATATTTTTTATTATTTTAAAATCATTTTTATTTTTTAATTATAGATGACATACAATATTATTAGTTTCACGTATATACCCCAGTAATTAGACATCACATAACTTACTAAATCTTGTTCCCATCTGACACCATACATAGTTATTAGAATATTATTGACTATATTCTCTATGTTATACTTTACATTCCCATGGCTATTCTGGAACAACCAATTTGTACTTTCTAATTCCTTTATCTTTTTCACCCATCCTCCCAATGCCCCTTCTATCAAACTATCCAAATGTCCTCTGTATCTACGAGTCTATTTCTTTTCTGCTTATTTATTTTATTTTTTAGAATCATTTGTTGATAGATAAATATTGATTACCATTTTATTGTTCACATTTTTTTCGTTCTTCTTAAAGAAGACCCTTTAACATTCATGCAATACTGGTTTGGTAGAGATGAACTCCTTTAGCTTTTCCTTGTCTGGGAAGTTCTTATATGTCCTTTGATTTAAATGATAGCTTTGCTGGGTGGAGTAATCTTGGTTGTAGGTCCTTACTTTTCGTCACTTTGAATATTTATTATCATTTCTTCTGGCCTGCAAAGTTCTTGTTGAGAAATCAGCTAGCATTTTTATGGGACCTCCCTTATAGGTAACTGACTGGTTTTGTCTTGCTGCTGTTATGAATTTCTCTTTGCCTTTAACCTTTGGCATTTTGATTATGGTGTTTATTGCTATGGGATCTTAGGGTTCATCTTGTTTGGGGTCTCTGCACTTCCTGGACTTTTATGTCTATTTCCTTCACCACATTAGAGAAGCTTTCCATCATTTTTTCAAATAGATTTCCAATTTCTTGCTCTCTTTCTTCTCCTTTGGCACCCCCATGATGCAAATGTTGGTACACTTGAAGCTGTCCCAGATGCTCCTTACACTATCCTCTTTTGGGGGGTTCATTTTTTTATTTTATTTTTTTGCTGTTTTGATTGGGTGTTTTTTTGCTTCCTTGTATTCCAAATTACTGATTTGATTCTCTACTTCATCTACTTTACTGTTGATTCCTTGTAAATTATTCTTCATTTCTGACTGGTTCTTTTTTTATGGTTTCCATGTTTTGTTTGTTTTATGCTATTGAAGTTCTCTCCAAATTCAACTACTCTATCCTAAGTTCATTGAGCATCCTTATAATCAGTGTTTTGAACTCTGCATCTAGTAGATTGCTTATCTCCATTTTGTTTACTTCTTTTCCTGGAGTTTTGTTCTGTTCTTTCATTTAGGACATGTTTCTTTCTCTCCTCATTTTGGCAGTTTCCCTGTGTTTGTTTCCGTGTATTAGGCAGAGCTGCTACATCTCTTGGGATTGGTAGAGTGGCCTAATGTAGTAGGTGTCCTATAGGATCCAGTAGCGCAGCCTCCCAGATCACCCAAGCTAGGCACTCCAGGTGCACACACACCCCCCCCAAATGCATGGGCTGTGTACACCCACCTGTTGTAGTTGAGTCTTGGTAGCTATCAATGGAAAGGACCTTCTGTGCAGAGGCCAACCACACAGAGCAGGATTTGCTTCAGCGGTGCTCTGGTGCCTGCTGAGTCCTCGTCTTTAGTGTGTTGTGGAGGTGGCAGGGTGGTACTTTGACACAGTCTAAAGCTGTACACCAGGTGCACTGGCTCTGGGGCCTCCCAAAAGGTACAGGCCAAGGTCAGCTGCCACCTGTGTTCGGCCCAGAGCCAACTGGCTTGACCTATGAAGCGATCTCCAGATGGCTGCTACTTGTGCTGGGCTTGGAGGTGCCTAGGAGAGGCCAAGCTGTAAACCAGAGGTACACAGTGAGAGGTACAGGGCACACTATGGCTAGATGCTGCTTGTTTGAGAGATTTTAGAAAATTCTGAAGCATGAGCCAAGTCAGGCCATTCATATGGAAAAGCAACTAGAAACAGTTTGTGTGGGCCCAAAAGTTTGGTGGGGAACTGTCTTGGGAAATCACCAGGGTAGGGTGAACAGTGTGAACCAGGTTAATGGGGACTCAGATATGGTATCTGCCTACCAGCTCTGTTGGGGGGAGGGGGCTCAACAAAGGAACAATGGCCTCTGCCAGCACTTTTGTCATGGAGAAAGCTTCCTCCCACAGCTCTCACCCTGATGCGAGACAATTCAGTTCCTGCCAATGTGTCCCTGGTGCCTTTTGAGCTGCTGTCCCAGAGCTGGAGCTCAGAGGAAGTGAGTCTGAGTAAGCCCATGTGCAGGCCCTTTAAGAGAAACTATCTGGGACTCCAGCAGCCCTCCGTCTCACTCAGACTCAATTCCCACTGATTTTTATAGCCATAAGTTAGGGGGACTTCTCTTTTGAGCACTGGAACTTGGGCTTGGAGGCCTGGTGTGTGGCTGGGACCCTTCACTCCTTAGGGAAGACCACTGTAGCCAAGATATCCCTCCTGATTTTTATCTTCCATAAGAGTGTGGGACCAGCCCATTCTGCATCTTCACCCCTCCTACCATTCTTGATGAGGCTTCTTCTTTAAATCCTTACTTGTAGGACTTCTATTCAGCTAGATTTCAGGCTGTTCTACATGATGGTTGTTCTATAGTTTAGTTGTAGTTTTGATATGGTTGTGGGAAGATGCAAGCCACTTTTACCTATGCTGCCACCTTGACTAGAAGAGCTCGTGGGAAGATTTTTCTTTTTTAATCCTTGCCTGAGGACAGAGAGAGACAGACATGTGAAAGAGAAACATTGATTGGTTGCCTTCCATAAATGCCCTGACTGGGGAATCAAACCCAACCCCAGGTATGTGCCCTGACTGGGAATTGAACCAGCAATCCTTTCAATGCACAGGCCGACACTCAACCAACCGAGCCACTCCAGCCAGGCAATAGAAAGATTTTTTAAAGGACTAATTTAATTTCTTTACTATAGGTCTATTCACATTTTCTATTTCTTCTTGAGTCAGCTTAGTAGGGCTTTGTTCATTCCATTTAAATTGTCTCATTTATTAGCATAAAGATGTTAATAGTATTCTCTTATATTTGTTAGTGATGTTCCCTCTTTCACTCCTGATTTTAGTAATTTGTGTATTCTCTCTTTTTTCTTTGTTAAGTCTAGCTAAAAGTTTGTCAACCTTGTTGGTCTTTTCAAATAACTTTTAGTTTCATTGCTTTTTCTCTTTTATTGTTTTCTATTTATTGATGTCTACTCTAATATTTATTATCTCCTTCTTTTTGCTTGCTTTGAGTTTAGTTTATTCTTCTTTATCTAGTTTCTTAAGGTAGAAGATTAGGTTATTGATTTGAGATCCTTTTTTTCTAATATAGATATTGCAGCTATGAATTTCCCTTTTAAACTCTTCTATCTGTAAATCTCATTTCCCAGATCACCCTTTAAATTTCTGTCTGGTCTGGTAGTCTACTGCTTTCCCCAACCTGTATAGCAAACTTGGGCTAGCTGAGATTTTAGAATTATGATTTTTCAACAACATTCCTGGGCATGGAATTGTTCAGTCAGTCTCCGTGGCCTGCTCCACCTTGTTAGAACTTCAGCCATCAGGGAACTGGGTGGGGGTGATGGAAGCAGCCCAGGCTAAAATGCCACAGGCTTATACTGTTCTTTCTGAGGTTCAGTAGATTTATTTTACAAAAAAAATTGCTTCTTAATATGTTGTATACCTTTGGTCAAATTCCAGAGTTCTTCAATTTGTTGTTGTTTGTGTATTTTTTTCTGTTCTGCCATTTCTTTGGGGTAAGGAATTTGCCAGTTCCTCACTCAGCCATTCCAGAGGCCCTCCCTCCAGGACTGGGATTCTGTGTCTACATGAGGACTCTGGCCCAAGTGCTTAACCTGGTGTCCAAGCTGCACCCCAGACCCAGTCAATCAAATCCACATCTTTAGGGGAGGGACCCAGGCAGCAGCTTTCAAAGCTCCCCAGGAGACTCCACTGTGTGAGCAACATTGAAAGCCATTGGTTCAGAATAGTGCTTCTCAGACTTTAACTTAACTACAGGCCACTTGGACCACCTGGTAAATGCAGATAATGATCCAGTAGGCCTGGGTGGGGCCCACGATTCTGCATTTCTAACAGCAGGATTTATACTTAGAATCACGACGCTTAAAGTGTGACTATAGACCACGAGCATCGGCAACATGTGGGAGCTTGCTAAGCAGACTCTCGGGCCTGACCCAGACCTATTAGACTAGAATCTGCATTTTAGCATGATTCCCAGGTGGTCTGAACATGGTGGGAGGCTGAGAAGTGCTAGTTTGGGGGACTTTAATGGCCCAGCAAGTCTGAGAGATGGAGGATGCTTTCAGGTCTCATTAAGAGTCATAGGCAAATTGCCAAAACCGGTTTGGCTCAGTGGAAGAGTCGTAGGCAAATATACTTGGTCCTTCTAGCTGGACAGCTCTTCTCCTACTGGTTGTCTACTCTGGGAGGCTCTCTCTTTGCCGTCCCCACCCCCTGCTTCAGCTCCTCCTTCCCTTTCTTTCCTGGTATGGGTTCCGGACTCCAGGGTTGCCCCATACTGCCCAGTCCTCAGAATTCCCCTCAGGCTATGGCAAAGCCCACACTGGCACACACCCTACCCTGACAGGCCAGTCTACCTCTCCCTCCCTAGGCCCTGACCCTTGTGCAAAGGTCCTGTCACCTCCCCAAAACTCATCTGCTCTGTTTTCATGTTTACCCTGTTGCTCTCTGAGCTGCCCCCCCATTCTCACTCCCCCACACCACTGCCTCACACCTTCCCCACCCACCCCTTCCCCACCCACTGGGGCTGCTGTTTGGTCAAGGCCATGGGTGTGCTGTGACTAGCCTGAAGCTCCCAATCTATTTTCTGGCCATGCCATCCCTTGTCTTGTCCTTGGCATGATCTGAGCCCTCTGGGAGCTTGGGCCCAGGCCCCCATTCCCAGGGATGGGTAACGTGGGGATCTTGGCCGGGCTGGGTCAGGGAGGGACAGGAGACACAGAGGGCCGGTTTCCGCACTGACAGTGACAGGCCTTGAGAGATGGAGGATGCTTTGAGAGAGAGAGAGAGCACTGACAGGACTGTGATTCAGGAAATGAAGAGAGGACTTCCCTTCGGCTCTGCATCCCAGCTCACTTCTGGTTGCCTTGGCAACTCAACAGGTTCAACTTATTTTCTGGGCATTCGTGTCTATTCTGGCAGGAAGTGACAGGGCCCAGGGAGTGTGCAGGTCTTCAGGGAGCAGACATTCGGTGCCCAGAATGGCTTTCACTTCCTTGCTGGGTTAGCTGTCTCTGGTTGTCACCTAGCCTCCTCATGACTATATGATGATGTCCAACCGGCCATCCATCCTCCCATCCGTTCATCCATCCATCCATCTTTTTGTCTAGTAAGGAGTCATTGGAGCACTCCCCCAAGATGCTGACCCTCCCCTCATGCAGCTTCCTCAGGCAGCCGTATGAATTCCTGACCCTCCAGGTCAAAGAGGACTGCCTCTGTGGGTCCAAAGATATCTGAGCAAGCAGGGAGATCAGAAACTCCATGGTGACTTTTTTACTTGGCACACATGTAGGCCCATAGCAGATATTCTCAACACATACCCACTGCAAGCCCGCCTACCACCTTCTGCCAGACCCTTCTTCTATTCCTGCAATTTGCATACACCTGCCTCGGACTGGATCCTTTCTTTCACCTGATGCTACATGGTCTACCTGCTTTCACATGGATACATATAGAGTATGAGAGGGGTGAACCCCTTTTAGCAGCTTAACGGTACTCATTGTAAAGATGTGGCATTTTACCAGCTCCTAACTGATGTATGTTTAAGCTGTTTGCAGTTTTGACTAGTTCTTGAGTTATTTTTGTTTCCTCTGGGGTCACCTTTTTCTACTTCTTTTGGTCTTTCTTGTGGTGGAGGCTGTCCCCAGATGCCTGGTGACCTTTAGTTATCCATTCGTTGTTGAGAGCGAGACACCGAACGCCTGACTGATGGACACGCGGGACGGGCTCTGCTCACAGTGTGTGATGAGGGGTCGGCATCTCGCGGGAGTGCTCCCAGGAAGAGTGCGTCAGTGTGCCAGGGCTGCCACGAGCCGCCGCAGACTGAGGGGCCTAAACAGGGAAATTTACTCTGTCCGCTCTGGAGGTTAGAAGTCCAAGATCGAGGTGTTAGCGGAAACGGTTTCTTCTGCAGCCTCTCTCCTTGGCTTATAGACGGGTCTTCTGTGACGTCATATGGTCTTCCCTGTGTCTGTGCGTGAGTTTCCTCTTCCTATAAGTACACCAGTCATATTAAGTTAGGGCTCACCTGGTAACCCATTTTAACTTAATACCTCTTTAAAGGCTTTATCATGAAGTCCTGGGCATTGGGACTTCAACATTTGAATTTTGGGAGGACACTACTCAGTCCATAACCGAGAGCCTTGCAGTCTCCAGCTGAGGGGTCCCTGGTGTGTGCAGGCTGGCTTGGGGGCCTGGGGCGCTGGCCTCCGTCCATCTGAAGGCTTCCGGTAATCCTCTTATTTCCACGCTGCCCTGCTCTCCTCCCAGCCCGAGTGCACGGTCCTTTGCCCATTGCAGCTCCAGTGGAGGGCATCTCCCATGTGCTGAGGGGAGGGCCAGGCTCAGCCCAGTATGGACTCCTTCCCATCTCCAGGCTCCTGCGAAGCCCCGAGAGTGTTGTAGGGAAGGGGCTCTGCCTTTGGTCAATTTATTTTTAGTGACAAGAAATAAATAAACTTGTGCAGGGGGCCTGCTCTGTTCACAAGCAAGCCCAGACCTTCAGCAGCCCCCCAGCCGGCCTGTGAGTGACAGGGCCACCGTTGCGGCCACTCGCTCACTGTGTCCGCTGCTGGGAGGGGTAGGGAGACAGAGGCCACCGAGGAGATGCCTGGGCTCTGGCTGCCCCATTGTAGGGCTCCTGCACTGCTTGTTTGCTCCGCAGGCCTCCATGCCTCCCCCCTGCCCAGGCCCCTGAGCCGCAGAACCCCGCCAGGCCTTCCCCATTCGAGAACCTGCCGTCAGAGGAGGGCGAAGGACCCAAAGTTCCTGGTACCTTAGAAAGGGTCTGTCTAGGCCCTGTGGTCCACACCACCCACACACCCAGCACACACACCACATACCACATACCTCACACACCACACTTCACACACCACATACATATACCACACACCTCACACACCACACTTCACACACCACACACACATACCACATATCACACACCACACTTCACACACCACACGCATATACCACATACCTCACACACCACACACATATACCACATATTACACACACACTTCACACAGACATTCACATGCCACACTACACACATGAACACCACACACCATGCACATACATAATCATATGCCACATGCATTGCACATACCACACACTATACATATGAACATCACATGCCACACAATCACACACCACACACACTATACCCACATACATCACACTCTATACACACACGCACTCTACCTGTACCACATATATGCCACACTCACCACACACATGTACCATACACTCACCATATACACACATACCACATACCCCATACACATACCCACACCACTCCATCCTACTGGCCACTCTTCGCCAGCCAAAACCACACCCAGCCGAAGCTCCTGCGCCAAACCTGGCATCCACTCACTGCAGAGGGGCAGCTCCTCCCCCTGCGTTACCCTCTGGGGCTCCCACGGTGGCCTCAGAAGAGAGACAGGTACCTTCTCCACTCCAGACCCAAAAGGATGCAGGAGACAGGGAGCTGGTGTGCAGTGCAGGAGCTTCCGGAAGCAAGGCCCTGCTCGCCTATCTAAATGTCACCCATGGGCTCCTTTCTCCCCGCAGGGGCCAGCCTAGCCTGGGAGCTGGGCCAGGAGTTTGGGAGTCCCCATCAAAGATGTCCATGCCCGTCATTGCTGAGAGCATCAGTGGCCAGCACTGTGCTCTGGCCCAACCTGGATGCAGAGATGAATGGTGGTCAGACCTGGCCCAAATTAGGCTGCCCAAAGCTCATCTGACCAAAATGCTGTGCCCGTGTATCCTGATCTGTAGCAACAGGAAACCCAATGTCCACCACCCATGAATGAAACCTCTGCAGGAGGTAGGTGAGCCTGACAGGAAGGCTGATGGTCTCTGGGGAACCTTTCTTGGAACCCCATGGCTACCCTTGGAAGCCCAGTTCCAAAGTCTCCAGAGCCAGTTGACTTTAGAGGTGTGCGTTTGCTTTGCCACCAGCAGAGAGCGCCCTGAGCCAGCTCACGATGTACTAATCCAGCGGTCACCAACCTTTCGGATCTCAAGGACCACCAGTGGTTTGCGGACCACCAGTTGGCGACCACTGTACTCATCTGTCCCCAGTCCTTCTCTGTCCTTCTGGTCCTATGAGACTGGCCACCCCTCATGACAGGGCCCAGATCTGTTTCTGTCTCTGTTTACCTCCAGCCACCTTCCCACCTCCTGTAAACATAGCAGGATTAAGCACTGCTAGGTACTTAATAAATGTCTGTTGGGTGGAAGACAGGAAGGTAGGGACGGGCAGATGGTTGGATAGATGGGTGTGTCTGTGGGCAAATGGGTGGGTCAGTGGATGAATGGATGGGTGGCTGGCTGGCTGGATGAACAGATGGATGGATGGACGGATGATGGATAGGCGATGGATGGATGGACAGATGAGTGGGTGGATGGATGGACAGACAGACAATGGATGGATAAGCAAATATACTATAAGAAGGAAGTGAGATGGAGGTCAGTAAAGGTTTATTGATAAACTAAAGCCATAGCCCCTGCTGAGGACTAAATTCTGTCAGGAAACAGAGAGAAAGCTTAATAACATCTCCAAGAAAAGAGCCCAAGTGCTGATTTTGTGGTAGCTCTCACGACCAATGTTTCTGTGGTCTTGTCATCACATTCCCTCTGTCCTCCCTGTTCCCTGGTCATGCTCCTTCCCCTCTCCAACCTGAGCTGGGCCTTCATGACTAGGAACACAAGCCGGGAAGGGGTGTGGCTGCACAAACGAGGTTTCTGAGGAGAAGCGGCTGTTTCCCGCAGCACCCACCCCTCCCACTGGCATGGCCCTTCCCGCCTCTGCTGCGTATGTGCTTTAGCTAGTCCTGGCTCAGGCTCTGGGGTTGCTGGTATGAGTACACTAAGTGGATCAATAACGTGTCAGCCCTTTGCCAAGAGCAAACCGAATCAATCGAGTGCTGAGTGACAGCTAATCATTTTCACCTGGTGTTCACCCTTCCAAAGACCCTCGGGCTGAGCTCCAAGGCCTGCTGGAGACCAAGAGGCAGTATCAGACTCTGCCCCTCCCCTGCAGGCCGCGGGTGCTTGCCCAGGCCATGTTTCCACTCCAAATACCCACGCGTATGCGGTTTAGTGGGCACGTGTGCATGCCCTGGGCTCGTGAGAACGTGCATGCCTGTGAGTGTGAGCAGAGCTGCTGGAGGGTAGCTGAGCTGGAGGGTGTATGCCGGCCCTTTGGGGCTCATTGCCAGTGTGTATATGACTGTGTTTGTTTGAGAATGTGCATGTCTTTGTGTGTTCATGACTGTGTACATGGGTGCCTATCTCTGAGTATCCATGTGAGTGTGAACACACAGGTGTACAGGTGTCTTTGTGAACATGTGCCTCTCTCTGTGTGTACGTGTGTGTCTACATGGTGTGTGTTGGGTGCCTGTTTTCATCATCAGGGTGTCGCTGTACAAGCCAGAGGCTGCAGCCCCTGCTCCTCCTGCGTTCTCTCCAGGAGAGCGGTGCCGGTGGGCTGCCCTCCCGGGCCAGCTCTCTCACTCCCCCTTGGCCAGTGCCTGGCAGGGAGGCGTGCTGGCTGGAACCCTGTCCTCTTCCTGAGGGAGGGGCCCCGGGTGACAGGAACATTTCAGTGGAAAGGGATGGCATCAGACAGGGCTGTGCTCGGGCGGCCTCAGTGTCATCAAACTCAGCTTCATTCCTCGCTTCTGCTTTCCCCGAAGGGCTTCCCTCCCAGGCAGCCTGTCCTCTAGGGCGGCCCTGGTCTCCCCAGCCTCCATTGTCAGCCCAGTTTTGTCACCTGACCCTCCATGAGCCCGTTCCTGTCCAGCTGATGCCCATGCCCACCCTGGTGTTTGTGGTGCCACCTCTTCCAAAGCACAGGGGCTGAGGGCGGGAGGGGCAAAGCAGGTGCTGGGGAGGCGGGAGAGGGGTGGGCAGAGTAGCCTGTGTGCTTTGCTCCCAGACATAGGTCTCATGTCCCAGGTGCTGACAGGAACATCCCAAAGGGTGCTGGCCTGCCTCCTCCGTGTCCTCAGCCCCACACGGGGCTCACAACTGTCACTGTACAGGCCCTGGGTGAGGCCAGCTGCTCTTGCCTGCTCTAGGCTTTCAATGACCCTGGTCTCAGGCCATGTGCCCTTGACCAGACTCTACTGATTACCAGCCACCCAGGCCCCGAGCTCATTCCTGCCCCTCACACCCAAACCCTACACCAGATTCCCCGGCTAGACCACAGGCAGTGTCTTCACCTCGGGTTGGGGCCCTTGCCCTGTATCCTCTCAGAAGAGAGGAAGGTGCTGGGCCAGCCCCCACCCGTGAGGTCAGGTACAGGGCAGGGTGAGGGGTCCTCCCATCCTGGATGAGGACACGCATGGCCCCTTTGGGGCATAGCCAGAGGAGCCCCAGGCAGCTTCTGCAGAGTGTGGCTGCAGGGTTGCTCTGGGCAGGCATGCAGCTCTTCCAAATCCCCATGAATAATTGAAGAGGCCTTGAAATGTGTGCCTTCCGTTGGGAGGCGGTCCCTCCCCCACTGTGTGCAGGAGCAAGCCCAGACAGTGCCTGGGTGGGCCCATCTGCTAGGGAGGTCTCTGGAGGGAGGTGGAGGCCAGGTCCAGACTTGCCCATCCTGGGCTTATCCCCCTCCCCCATTCCCTGTCTGACCTGTCTCCTTCCCCACCCTCGGAGCCCCCATGCCATGAAAGGGTCAGCTGGGAGGACCTACTGCAGCCCAGCAAGCTCGCAAGGACTCATGGGCCAGGTGGCAGAGAGGCTCGCTTTGGGGTGAGGGCAGAGGTGGGGCTGGGGGACTGACTTGGGCCATCCCCAGCAGCCCTTCCTCTCGGCAGCCATTCCAAGGGGCCCAGGGGGACACACCACCCCTGGCTGGACCCCAGCGAGGGGCCAGGAGGAGCAGAGCCAGCCTGCGGCTGCTTTAAGGCAGGTCCCTGGAGGGACCAGGTAAGCAATGGGGAGACCGGGCAGGTAGCGATTGCCCAGAGTTCCAGGGGGCATGAGCTCCGCTGTGCTGTGCACGTAGGGTGCGGGGGGCAGGGCCATGAGTGCATGTGCAGGTATTCACACAGTGTGGGTGCACTGGGGAGCTGTGTGGCCCTGTGTGATTAGGGGACACCCTGGGTTTGCACACCTGTGGCTCTGCGTGTCAGAGACTGGAGCGCAGAGGTCCCGGCCCAGAAGGGAACCTCCCTTGACTCCAGGCTGAGCCCCACACAGCCCCAGGCACCTTCTATACCTGAACTCGTTCTGCCCCCCACCATCTGGGCTCCTTCCAGACCCTCATTCTGAGAGCTGAGCCTCAAACTTTAATACTTCAAACCTGAAGAAATGCCTGGTAATGAGGTTTGCAAAAGGTGAAAATTAAAAACCAGCTGTCACATCCGTGGTCCGGGCTCCCTGCTGGGCCCTGCAAGGGGCCTGGGCGGCCGAACCGCCCTCCTCCCGGGAGCCCGCTGGCTGCAGGGGCCTTGCTTCCTCCTTGGGAGAAAGGGGTGACTTCCTCCTCCGCTCCAAAGCCACACGCGTGGACGTGGATTTCTCCCTCGGCCCTCCCCGCACCTGGGACTTCAGGGGTCTCAGGAGAGAGGCATGAGGAGGAACGGGGTTGGGGTGTGAAGGGAGCCGGAAGAGCCAGGCGGGGCATTTAGCTGGGGTGACCCCTCCCCTCTGTCCCTGGCATTCCCTGTCCCTTTGTGTCCCTTCATCCAGTCATGGTAGGCGCTTTGGGAGGCTCAGGTCAGAGTGGCCTGGGCTCAGCTGGACTTGCTAACTCAGAACATGAGAATGGGACCATGGGGGGCTGTCACCTGCAGGTGGCCTTGTCCCTGTGAGCCCAGAGGGCTGCACTCAGGATGGGGCATCAGGGTCCTTGCTCACTGAGGGTCTCCCTTCACTTTCCCTCTCCTTCCCACCTGCAAGGGTGGCCAGGAGCTGAAGGTAATCCAGCTCTGCCCTGAGGCCTCCATGGACCTGAGAGGGGCCTGGGCACCGGTCTCCTCAGATAGCCATGCTGCCTGCCTGGAATGCAAGAGCAGCACACCAGGTCACATGCGACTGGCCACACTGGGCACTGGCATTGGACCACTTAAATGTGAGGCCTCAGCCAGGTGCAGGGGCTGGGGGTAAGGAAGGCTGAGCTCCCTTCTAGGTGGGAAACAGGCGAGGTCCCCTTCCCAGGAGCAGAGGGCCACCAAGCTGTGTCTCTCGACAGAGTGCCAAGCCCAGAATTGGCAAGGGCAGGTCTGGGTTTGCTTCTTCATCGATTGGCATGGGCAAAGGGGATGTGGCCGAGGTTGTGAGCTAAGGCGGTGGGAGGGAAATGTGACAGGCCTGGCTCTCAGGGATCCCATCTCCCGGCCCAGCAGCACCGCAGCCTGGCCAGGGCCCCTGACTGCTCCTGGCCTAACAGGCCGTCCCAGCACATGCAGATACAGGATGACGTGCTTCACCCAGAATCTTTCTGGAGCACCTCCCCTCCTTCGGAACAGCCTGTTTCCATGGGCCTCCCCTCCTGGGAGTCCTCTGTCTGTAGAGCTTGGGGTGGAAAGGCGGGGTCGAACCACAACCTCTTGCTGACCCTCCCTGTGGGGCCCGGGCCTGGGGCTCAGCCTGAGCCTGTGCGTGCTGAATGTGTGCCCAGGCGTCTGCAAGCCTGTGGACTTGTGCATTCACACACACATGTGTCTGTGCACATGTGTGTGCCACGTAGTCCTGAGTGGGCCTCGAGGGAGCTGAGTGTCTGTGGCTCATGGGTCCCCTGCTCCACGGAGGAGCGGCACCGGGCAGAGCTGGGGCCGGGCTGCTGCTGGCTGTGGGCTGTGCATCTCGCCGTGGCTGGGTCTTTATTAATGCATTTGTGAGCAGACCTGGGAGTTCATGTTGTGAACCTGGCCATTTGCTCCCGTTTCCTCCGTGCCCCCCGGGAGGAGGAACACATGTTAAATATTTGCGGTTTTGCTGCGTTAGTTTTTAAAGTTCAGCAGTAATTACCATGACCAGGTGCCAAGTGCAGCTGCTCCCCGGGGAAGCCCCCTCTGCAGCGGGCTGATGGCTGCATTCCAGGCAGCCGGTGTGCGCTGTCTGCACAAACCTGTGTGCCTTTCCTTCTGGAGTCCCTGTCCTGGGCCCCCGGCCTTGCTGAGCCCGGAACCCAGCCAGGCCACACTGCCTGTGCGTGGGGTACAGATGGGTGCCTGCAGAGGGTCTCTCCCCACGGGCCCAGGGCAGGGCAGTGGGGGCCGAGCACCGGCATGGGACTGCCTGAGCAGAGGGGGTCCAGCAAGCACCTGAGCCCACGGCTGGCTCATGGCCACACCTGTGGCAGCGGCACACGGATTCCGGCCTAACAGGCGGAACTGTCTTTATTCCCAGAATAGATTTGAATTGTTTTCTAGACCTCCAGCCTGTCTTGTGTCAGATGACTTGGCTATTCTTTAAGGTAAATTCAGTTCAACCCATGATTTCCTGGTCAAATTCAGGATAACTGGCACATTCCCGTGCAGTTCAGAATTCTCTCCAGGCTCAGGCCCGGCCCAGGGTGGCATCCATCCCTCCATCTGGTTGCACGTAGAGGCTGCTTTGGAGGAGGTTCCTGTGGGTGGCTTCCTAGGTCACCACTGCTTCTCCCCTTGGCTTCCCCAGGGCTACAGTCGCCCCCTCAGCAAGGGATGGCCTTCAGGGTAGCTGCAGGTCCAAAGAAGGAGAGGGGCATGGTGCCAGGCAAAGAAGGGACATGTCTGGGCTGAACCTCACAGCACCATGCCCATGGCCTCAGGCAGTCCCGGGAGAGAGCTCCTAGCATGGCCCCTGGTGCTGGGTTTGGCTTGGTCAGCCTCCTGGCCCCTCCTTGGCCCTCCCTGAGCTGGTTGTGGCACCAGACGCGCACCTGCACTCCGAGGCTCAGGGCCCACTGGGAACAGAGGTGCAGGGGAGCTCAGAGCAGGGGATGGGAGGGGGGACAGCGGCTGACCTCAGCCCTCTGGGAAACTGTGAGCTGGGGACCCCCCGCAGAGGGAATGCACCACAAGGCCGTCAGCCCGGTGAGGGAGCCTTGAGCCTCAGGATGGAGGCAAGCTCACATGTGCATGGTGTTAACTGCTCCAGCCCAACTCCTGGCCCCGCCCTCTGTGGACCACCTCTGAGTCCTGTGAGAAGGGCTGGGTGCAGACAAGACCTTACCAAGTGCTGCAGAGCATCTGGCACAGGAGCTCTCTGCTGGCATCCAGGAGGAAAGATGGGCCCACCCCATTTGTACCCCTCTGGGCATGCCAAGAGCCCCAGGCCTCCGTCGCCAGTGCTACCTAGAGGGAGATGCAGCAGAAGCTCAGAGGGAAACAGACCACAATCACCTGAAGGTTCGGCTGAGGGCGGGACTGTTTTCAAGCTCAGCCTATGGCTCTTGGCAGGATTCATTCCTCTCGGGCTGCTGGCCAGAGAACCCCCTCAGTTCCTGTCCTTTCCATAGGACAGCTCACAGCCGAGCCGGCTTCCTGCAGAGCAAGTGTGGGAGAGGGCAAACAGACGAGTCTCAGCAATGGCATCCATCGTGTTAGCTGTGTCCTTTGTGTGTGAAGCTGGCTTCTGGGTTCAGCCCACATTAGGGAGACGGGAGTGCAGGGCAAGGGCAAGTTCAGGCCGTGGGGCCATTGGGCGCCATCTCGGAGGCTAGGCTGTCTGCCACGGGGCGGGGGGCGGGGGTGTCTGCTGTGCTTTCAGGAGGACATGTACCGTGTAAAAGCAACACTGGCTGCTGTGGAGAAACAGGTGGGTGGGCAGGGATGGAGCAGGGAGACCTTTGGGGAGAAACGTCTCTCACTGAGACTGGTTGGGTGGGTATAACGCTCCTAACAGAGCCTTCCTCAGAGGGCATCATGAAAATTAAAGGAGATAATATGGGAATCTTGCTGGGCATGACCTGTGGTCTAGGAAGACATATGGTGTTTTTCCTGTGGACACACCATTGGGTCTGGCATTTGCTCCGCCCCCTTTAGATCGCTGGACGTGTCTGTGTGTCCACAGGTGTGTGGACAATGGTGGGAAACAAGGTTCCAGTTCTTCCCTTGGAGCCCGGGGCCTGTGCGGGAGGGGCAGCCGATGCTCTGGTTTGCCCAAGAAGAGCCTGGGCAGAGGGGAGGCGTGAGGATGTGCGGTTCATCCTGGTGGGCTGCCTAAGACCCTGCCCTCAGGGAAATAGGAGAGCCACCTCAGCAGCTCGATCGCATGGCAGAGATTGGGGCGCAGGCGTAGGGGTCCCTTACCCACACCGAGCGGCTCTGTGAGTTCAGCTGAGAGCTGATGTGCTCCGTGATGCTGCCTCTTCCCCCTGAGGGTCTGAAACACCGGCCCCCGAGGCTCAGGATTGCCCTTTAAGGATGACAGGGAGAGGCTGCATATGCCCCTGGCAGCATGGGAACTGGGTGTGAGAGGGGACATGCCTACCGGCAGCCACACACTTCCCTCCTCCTGACCCCGCCCACCGCAGCCAGAGGGTCTGTCCCATGCACTCCCC
>NW_006289713.1:677240-696770 GCF_000327345.1 Myotis davidii | reverse complement strand
CCACCACACACACACAGAGCTCAGACCGCTGTGTAGTCCAGCGCCTGGCAGGACAGCTTACCTGTGATGAGTGTGGGGCAGCTTCGGGGACCTGGGGCACTGCAAGGAGCTTCATGTCCTTGGGTCTGTGGAAAATATCCCGACCAGACTCCCTTCCCATTCTTGAATAGCTACACTGGCACCAGCAGACCCACTGGCCACCCCCCTGCCTCACACTGAAGAGGTTGTGGGCTGTGGCCATGTCGGATAGCGCCCACAGCCCGGACCCCAACATTCCTGTCTGTGTGGTGGGTCATTGTCATTCCACCCCAAGTGCAGAGACGTGGGGTGTGGGCTTGGAGCTGTCCCCAGCACTGGGAATTGACCAGAAATAAAGGCTCGCTGTGGCTGTGATTAGAGACAAATGGGGGAGACAGTTCAGCTCCCCATGCTGTTATGTTCTGACCGTGAGCTTTTCAAAACCCAGAAATGGGCCACAGGACGGAATCCAAGGGAAATGTCCCCAGGGAGCGCTGGGGTTTTCACACTCTCTGAAGTATGGCCGCAGGACAGGTGTGTAGCCTATTCTCCCCTTGGGCTCCCTCTAGGCCTTCCCAGTTTGCTCTCTGCCCAGCTGACTCCTCTCGCCTAATCCGGGGCTGCTCACAAGTCCCGACCACTTGTCGCTGGCCTCTCCGTTTGATAGCCCCACCCCTGTCCCCAAGGCTGTGACAACATTTATCTCCACGTCCTGGAGAATTTTCTCCTGTCATCTTCTGCAACAAGTGGCTGCAGTTTTCATTATGAGACTTTAAAAAAAGCAAAAACCTGTAGCTGAGAAAAGAGGCATGTGCCTTCCACCCTACACTGGGGACATCTTGACATTTAAATCCAATTACCCTTTCCCTTCCTTGATGAGGATATGACATGCAGCTACAGAACATCCTGCTAGATAAATGCATCATATTCTCTGTCTGCTCACAACTCCCAGGTTGTGCAAGAGGATGGGGTCACGGACTGGCCACGGTAAAAGGCCCCGAAAATATACGTTTAGAAAATGTTTGCAGCATTTGGCCTCTGCCCTTCCCCGAATCATCAGTTGGGAAAACGGAACAGCAGCAGAGGAAGGAGAACCCTGTCAACCTTTGCAGAGTCTGTGGTCATGCCGGGTTCCCAGCCCTGGCTTTCAGCAAAAGGCCACAACCCAGTTGGCTGTGGCCGAGCAGGATTAGTTCAGCACATTCCCCCATTACTGCAAAGCTGCGGTCTCTCAGACGCAAAGCAGGAGGACTCCCAGTGAGTCAGCAAGCTAGTGAGGGCCTTGTGCCACTATTCTGATGTAAATATCAGTTCTCTTTGGCATCTGGAGGGATGGAGTGCAAATTCTTTAGCAAAGTGCACAGAAGGTTCCCTGGCAGAAGAGGGAGACAGTGGGAGGAGAGGAAATTGCTAGGATTAGAATCCTGCCTCTGCCTTCTAGAAGGGCTCCCGGCTATGGGCAGTATCCAAGGAGACCAGGCCCACCTCCCCGCCCCAGTCCTGTCCCTCTTCAGAAATCCCCTTACCACTTACAGTTACAGGGTCTGCCTTCACTCTCCTTGCTCCATTTCCATCTGCAGAGAGAGAGGTCAAGAAAGTGTCAGTGCACGGAGATTTAGAGTCTCATCTTAACTGGGCTCCCCTGCCTGCTCCCTTCCCAGCTCACTCCCAGGCATGCCTCTTCAAGATGGAGCAGACAAGCAGAGAAAGGTTAGCCCCTCCCCAGGAGTCCTGGAAGCAGGAAGTCTTTTCTCCCTCCCTTCCCATCAGCGCCTTCCCACAAAGCACAGCTGAGGTGGTGCCCAACCTTTCCTGAGTCCCAGCAGGGTCACCTCTGTGAGCCTCCATGCCCTGCACAGTTCCCTTAGGTCTGCGTCATCGATGTGGGCCAGGGTCCTCTCTGCGTGTCCCAGAACCGTCCTAGCAGCCTGCCAGCGTCGGGACAGAGTGCTCCCCTGTGGATTTCTCTTCTTCATTTAACTCCATGTTCTTCTCTCTTAGCCAGCATCCTCAAGACAAGTTCTATGCACACGCCTGGCTCTTGCCAGTACCCGTTTCTGGGGTCACCTCTTGGGGTCTAGCCCCTCCTCTTCACATGTGTCAATTTGGGTGTCTCCATCCCATTTCTCAGGGCCCCCTTTCCCTCAGTCTGGCGCCTGACGTTGCCGAGCATTAACCTTCTGCACCTGCGAGTCTCTATAGGCTGCCAGAGAAGCCATAACCAACCAATTCCATTGTCCCTACATTACTACTTGTCCCATATCTCACAGCCGTCTACACACCAGAACACTGCTGTCCACTGCGGTGCCATCCGACTTCACCATCAGTAAACATGTCAGCAGTTGCATCACTTGGCAGGGGCGACCTGTGCCCCACCTACCACCAATTCTGGGGTCCCTGTTGCTAGGCAATTCAACACTCACATTTCATCTTAGCATCCACTTTCTCAGACCACTGGCACCAACTGTCAGGTCATTGGGAAGGAGAATCTGAGAGTGGAGACACCTGTGGGGAAGGGAGGGCAGCAAGAGTGAGCAAAGGGAGGGTCCGGCTTGATGGAGTCAGCCCGGCCCATGTGGAGCTCAGGAGCTGGGATGGCCCTGCAGAGCGGCCCAGGACTGACACCAGGGCCTGAACCTTTACACTCAGCAACCAGCCGCTGGAGGCAGGCAGCTCTTGGGAGCAAAATGGGCGGCAACTTTCTGCAGCCAGGAGTGAGGTGTGGAGGGAAGCTCAGCTGCAAGCTTCCACGGTGGCCACTGCACCCCGTCATCCCACAGTTCTATCTGACCCCAGCCTCCCCGCAGCCTTCACTCTGGCCCCCAGCACCTGACCCCTTAGCCCACGTAGGACAAGGAGTGCCTACGGCTCGCTTTGTGAGGGGTCAGTTTTCCCAAATTGCTTGGCTTTCTCAGGATCATTGAAAATTGACTGTAGCTGATGTTACTGAATTCACTTCTTTCTGTCAGTTTTATGAAAGCATTTTCCTTCCAGGTATTGCCATTTTGTTTCTGAGATACAAGCAAGATCTTGGCAAAGCAGAAATAGCAGGGGTTTTTTGTTTTTTTTTAACATGGCGCTTGGGAGTTCTAGAATATGTTCACACAACTTTTTATCAATTTAATTGAGGTATAATTTATATACAGGAAAACACATTCATTGTGAGTTTGGACAAATGCATACCATCACCCCAATCCAGATCACACAACATTCCCCTCGCCTGGAACATTCCCTCGTGCCCCTGCTCACCCAGAGCCCCTCCACCGCGGCCCCCACACAACCACTGATCCCATTCCATGGCTAGAGGTCAGTGTTGCTTGTTGTGGAATTTATGTAAGAGAGACCCACAGGAAGTACAGTTTGGCTTATTTTGTTCAGCCCAGTGTCTGTGAGCCCCGCCCGTGCTGTCGTGTGTAGTGGTAGTTGGTCTCTTTATGGACCACAGCACCCGTTGTGTGGCGAGGCTGCAGTGTGTGTATCCACTCCCCTGTCGATGGGCCTGTTTTTTGCAGTCGTCACCGCAGACGTGGACGCAGGCAGCATGGTCCTTAGAGACGTTCAGGCAGGAAGTGTGACCTGTCCACAGCCGTGCAGCCAGGGGTGCTGGGTGGGGCTCCATGAGCCAGGAGGCTGGACTCACTCCATCACTTAACTGAAGAACCCTAGAAAACAATGGTCTGGCCCAATAGCTGGTGCATTCTGTAATTCCTTCCAAGGCCTGTATTTTTCCAGAAGATTCTCTGGGCATTTTTTTTTTTTTGGATGCTACTTGAGTTAACATCCTTTCTCAATTCAGGGTAATCGTCATGGAGGGCCAGACCTACAGAGCAATCTGTTTGGGCACGTGCATGTCGAACGGACTATATATCATGACATCAGCCATTCTGAGAAAATTGCTTTTCCTCCCTGAATGCCAAGTCATAAATAATTTCAGGTTGGGAAGAGCTCTGCTAAGCATATGTTTGACTTCAGGGAGGGGCCTGTAAATATTATGAGCCACAGAACAAAAAAATGAGGGGACAGATTTGTGGGGTCACTTCTCGTCTGGACCTTACTATAAGGTGCTGTAGCAGATGCTGTGGGTGCCCCGCCCAGATCTGTGTTCCCAGTGGGCTGCGCACAGCTCACAGCTGCCCCCTTTGCCAGAGATTTGACCCCTTCTCCCCGAAGGTGATGCCGCCCCGGAGAGGTGGCCTACAACCAATCACGTGCCGGTATGAGTGCTCTGGGGCAAGGGACCAACCAACAGGCAAAGCCCAGGTTTGTAACATTTGTCAGTTTCTGTGGTGTAAATACTCCCACTGTGGCCAATTCCAAGCTGCCTTGCAAAAATAAATGATAAGTTGCTTAAGGGTATACGCACACGCAAAAAAAAAAAAAAAAAAAAAAAAAAAAGACATTTTAAAAGACAAAGGAGTGATAAACACAGAATTCAGTGTGGTGGCCGGGGCGGGATGTGATGTCTGAGGGGCAGAGGGAGCTGTGATGATACTGATAAAACTGTTTCGTAAGCTGGGTGCTGAATACAGGTGCATGTTCTTATTCTTTACTAGAGGCCTGGTGCATGAATTCGTGTATGCTTGGGGTCCCCCAGCTGGGGGTGGGGGGAGGGACCATAGGAGGTTGGCCAGCCAGCCAGGGGGAGGGACTGACTGGGGGGAGGGACCACGGGAGGTTTAGCTGTGGGAGCGCACTGACCACCAAGGGGGCAGCTCCTGTGTTGACCGTCTGCCCCCTGGTGGTCAGTGAATGTCATAGCGTCCGATAGTTCCGCCACTCAGTCAATTTGCATATTGGCCTTTTCTTACATAGGAGGATGCTGTATGTATTGTCATATATTTTCTTTGGTGTGAATGAACACTTCACAACAGAACAACTCTAAGAAAGCCTTTCAAGCTCTGAACTTGTTTCACCCACTTGTGTGGGGCATGGCTTTTGGTTGACGGAGCACGCAGCTTGAAGGCTGGTCTTGGCCCCCTGCATCTGCCTGCTGGGTGCACAGAGCTCACATTCCTAACGAGTTCTGTGCAGGAGAAGCATGGCCTCGTGCATGCAGACTGCCATTTTCCCTCAGGGCGGGCAGCTGGAGGAGGTGAGCGAGTGTGGTGGGCAGACTGCCCTGTCCAGCACCCCCTCCCACTGAGGACCGAGGGGAATGCCAATCCCCGCTTGCCCGGCATAGTTCTTTTTTAGACCTGGCAGCTGTTAGAGCCATGCCCGCCCACTGCCTGGTACTCAGCATTCGGACCTCCAACATCTAAATATGCCAGGTACTTACCGCCTCCCTCCTCCTGCGGGTGAGCTTGGGCAGCCCTCTCCACAGTCCCCGAGTCACCCCACCTTCCACATGAGGAGGTGCAGGACTAGAGCAGCTCTGGAACCGGCCAAGGCCCCCAGCGGGCAGAAGGTGGGGCTGCGACTTCCACAGGACGGATTGCTCCTGTAGCCACTCGGTGCCACCTGAAATCTGGTGCCAGCACCACTGAGCAGCTGTGGTCTGTCCCCTCCAGCAGCCCAGGTTCCCCGTCACCAGAGCCTCCCTTCCCCCAAGGTTCTGCTTCTGCGTGCAGCCTAGCCTGGGGCAGCAGCTGGGACAGGGAGACAAAGGGTTGGTCCGGACCTGGGCACCGGGGAGCTCACTGTCTGAGCACAACGGGGGCTCCTGCGAGCCCGCGGGCCAGGTTGTGCACAGGTCCTTTCCTCCCGGAGACACGTTCATCTTTGGGCACAAAGCCACTGACTCCCTTTACCAAGATGACGGGACCCAGGCTGCAGGCAGATAACGGGCCTGCAGGGGCTCCTGGCTCAGGCCCTCATCGTTGACCTGGAAGCCAGTGCTGTGAGGGAGGAGGGACCACAGCTCGGAAGGCAGCCAGGACTGAAGACAGGGAACCAAGGAGAGTAAAGAGGGAAATGAGACCAGGAAGCTGACGTCACGCAGGTGCACACACTCACCTGAGGACATCCGAGAAGTTTCGGAAGCTGTTTTTGAAGACCAGCTTCAAGGAGAGACCCACCCTGAGCTGACCCCAGAGAGGCCCTATGGCAGTGGTTCTCAACCTTCCGGCCCTTTAAATACAGTTCCTCATGTTGTGACCCAACCATAGCATTATTTTCGTTGCTACTTCATAACTGTAATGTTGTTACTGTTATGAATCATAATGTAAATATCTGATATGCAGGATGGTCTTAGGTGACCCCTGTGGAAGGGTCATTCGACCGCCAAAGGGGTCGTGACCCACAGGTTGAGAACCGCTGCCCTATGGGCTGGTGGGGCGGTTCAGTGCTGAGGGGAGGAGCCACAAGCAAAACTGTACAGGAAACCAGTGGGTGGAGAGGAGATCAGTCCCTGGGGCCAAGGACAGCCAGGTTCAAGTCCGTGCTCAGCCACTTGCACCGTGTGCAGCTCTACATGGGGGCATCTCAGCTCCTTTCTGTGCCACGTGGCGTGGGCTTCTTGGAGAGCCCAGGGCTGCGAGGCTCTTCACAGCGAGTGGGATCCTAGAATCAATAAAACCCTCACTGGCGAGGGCAGGAGTGAGGGCACGAGTGAGGCAGGGGGCTCTGCCTGGGGGGCCCCTGCTGGCAGTCTCTGGGTGCTATGGGGGTGCACCTCACAGACCCCAGGCTGCTGAGATGGGAAACCTGGCTTTCTAGGGCAGGACCAGACTCCGGGGGAGAGAGGCAGGAGCCCTGGCAGAGGAAGGGCACGGTGCCAGCGGGCTCACAGAGTCAGCTTCATAAAATAAGTGGGGTCGGTGGACGCAGCCGGCAAGGGCCCCTGGCAGGTGCACCGATCTCCGGGGGTTCTTGCTCTTCACCTGTCCACCAGCTGTACGTTGAGTCCTGCAGTGCCCAGGGCCTCTGTGAAGCCTGCTGCCTGGGCTAGGGGTGCTCCCAGACAGCTGATGTGAAGGAGTGGCCACAGCACCCAGAGACAGACCAGAGGGATGGAGTGGGGGTGGGGGACGACCCAGACGCTGCATCAGGGTGCTCGGCACTGGGCCTGCCTGAGACATGGGGACCCTCACAGGGGAGGAGAGGCCAGGCAGTGGGGAACCTGCGGGACAAATGGGGCCTGAGAAGGATGTCCTGAGGCGGGTGGTGACAGCAAAGGTCGCTTAGGAGATCCTGATGGGGTCAGTGAGTGAGGATCTCAGGGGTGTGACTAGAGGAGGGTCATGGGGTCAGTGAGGGTTGGAGCACGTTTTTTTTTCAATCCTCACCCCAGGATACGTTTATGGCTTTGTGTTGTTGTTTTCATTGATTTTAGAGAGAGAGAGGAAAGGGGAGAGAGAAACATTGACCAGTTGCCTCCTTTAGGCACCCCAACTGGGGATCGAACCCACAACCTTTTTGGTGTACTGGACAACACTCCAACCAACTGAGCCACCCTGCCGGGGTGCAGGATGCGTTCTTGAGTGGAGACTTGTCACCTGTCCAGGGAGGGTCACAGCTGAATCGGGGTTTTCAGCCTCATGTAAAGCGAGGTGCCCTGGCAGGGGGCTCCGGTCACCCTGAGGCCATGCACCTGGGCAAGGTCTTTCTCCTCAGTCTCCCTCACTCCTCTCTGGAGCCACCTGGGCCTGTGAGCCTGTCCCTGAGGAAAAGCCACAGCGTTGGCACCTCCTTGGGCCACCCACCTCAGCCTTGGACCAGGCCATCCGTCGCAGAGACTGGCAGCAGAGAGCCACACCCACTCTGCCAGCAGCCGGCTCCTGGAGCCCCTCACAGTCTCCCTGACCCTAACTCTAAAACTATTGGCTCCTAGCTAGTTGTCCATAGGAGACCAAAGACAAAAACGGACAAAGCAAAATAATCCTTCACTCTCTTTAGTTTTCCACACGTGTGGGCACCAAAGTCTCCTGGTTCTCACATGAGGGCCTGGACTCGAGACCCTCAGACCCTCAGACCCTCAGACTGAGCCCCCCCTGCGGCCAGCGCCCAAGTCCCTCAGCAGCAGGGCAATGCCCCCGCCAGCCCCTCACCCACCCTGCCTCACCCAGGCGGGCCTGAGGATTCGCTATGAGCTCAGACTTGTATCAAGTACAAGAAGGGTGAAGGGGATGCTATGGCGCTCCTTTTAATAGTGAATCCCATTTCCTTTCCATTGGTTTTCTTGCAACAGATGCTGTTGCAGAAAATGGGACAGAACGGACAAGATAAAAAGGGGAGTAATTAACTCGGCGCAGGAGCCTTCCCAGCAGATACCGGGGACTGCGGGGCAGGGTGCCCACGGCCCGCCTACCGCACTCTCGCCTGGCTCGGCTGCCCGCTGCTGCGGCGGGGACACGCATGTTCACATGATTCTCGGCGCTCCCGATGCCGGAAAGCAGGGAGCGCCCTCCCGCTGTTTAGTAACTGATGACCATTTTTCTCCAATTAAGCTGAAATTGAAGGATCCTCAGACTTAGACACCCAAGTGAAATAATTAGTGCTTCGAATGCTAATTGTGCTCAGATGTGCCTTTGCCGGTGGCGGCTGCCTGCAAGCGAGCATGTAGGAAGGTAATCCTGTGAGAGGAGCAGGCTGGCCCCCCAGCACCCCCAGAGTGACAGCCCCAGGCCAAGACTGTGACATCACTGATGGCATTTAAGACCTGCTGTGACCCTCTGCTCGGCCAGCCCCCTGGCCCAGGCACCGACAGGCAGTGTGGTGTAATGGTTAGAACGAGGGTAGATGGAGTCTAGCAGGTTTGGCCTAGACCCCCAGTTCCAGCGATGTGGCCCAGGGCAAGAATCACCTCTGAGATTCACTGCCGTCATGCAAAACATTGGCTGTAAAATCAATTGGCCAGAGCACTAGAGCACCTCTTTATCCACCCTGTGTCCTCAGCGCCCACTCCGGGGCAATTAAGGGCCAGTTCTGTGCAGACTGCCTGCCCCGGGGAAGGCTCTGCAGCTGCCACCTGAGCCCTGAGAGGACGGAGTGTGGGGGTTGCCCGCACCCACGAACCTGCTCACAAACTGGGGAACACCTCTCTGCCCGCCAAGAGGAATGCACTCCCTAAGGCTTTCCTTGCTGTGACCTTGTCCATGGGCACGCCCCAGCCCTGCTCTCTGCGGAGATGACAAACCTAAGAGGCTTAGGCTTCTTTGTGTCGCGAGTCCTAAGGAAATCCACTTAGATATTCTGTGTTCCCTGATCGCCACATAATAAGATTCCTTTATCTCTTGTTGTCATGGGAAGTATATATTACCTGATTAATATTAATGTTTGGCCGATTAATATTAATATCTGAACCGATTCATACTTCACAAGGCGACGATGTTGACGAGCGCCGCGGAGCCCAGACAGCTGTGGGGTTTGGGCAGGTCCCCGGGGACGGGGACGGCAGAAGCCCGTGCTGACCCCTCCACCTCGCTCCCGGGCCGCCGCGTGCTGCCGCAGTGTCTGTCCGCGCTGGCCGGGAAGTGTGTCTGGGCTCTGATTGTGGCAATTAAAATCCTTGCGTCCAAGACAGCATATTTTATCATTTAAACTACATTTTACATTCTCCTAACATATTTTCCCAGTAATGTTGTTAAATTACGTGATAAGGGCTATTTCTTGCTTCTGAGGTTGAAATACATTACCCTTATTCCTTATCTGCCTGGAATTAGAAAGGTTTTGGCCTTATTTGTTCAGGTTTCATTATCAAAATTTGCCTGACTTTATAAAACAAACAACATTTTGTCTGCCCTTATTTTAAGCGAAGAATGATAGAAGCTTTGTTTTCTGAAGTGGAGAGTGCTTTCGGCACTGGGGGAAGGGGAAGCGCCATGTTTTGCTGCAGCCAGATGATCCCGCAGGGCTTCAGGGAGTCAGAGGGGCCCTGGCTTACCTTTGATTTGGAGAGGCCACCACCACTGTCACCTGAGCACCCAGGAAGCCAAAACAGTCAGGGATGCCAAGCTTCCTGGTCCTCTTGCCCACAGGGAAGGCAAACCAGAGACTGCACCTTTGGCCAGTAGAGATGGACTGTGGCTGAGCAGCAGCTTCCCCATCCCCTGCCTCCCCTCTAGCTACCTACCAGTCTAGCCCCAGCCCTTGCCTGATCCCCATCTCAAATTCTTTCCTCTCGACCTTGAACCATCAACCTACCATGAATCCACTCCCGTTCATCCACCCACCGTCATTCAACCACCCGCCACCCACCCGCCACCCTCCTTCCATCCTCTACCGCCATCCATCCCACATCCCAGCTGTGGTCAGTGTGCCCCTGATGTGCCGCCTCCCCATCACCTGTGCGCCACACATCTGACATGGAAGACACTCCTTGTGCAACACGTGAACCTCCCCCCACCCTGATTCCCCCACCCACAGTGCCTGGGCCACATGCCTGGTAATAAATCACCTTCCCCCAGTGCCCACCATCCTGAGTCACCCTGGATGGTGACCTCTGGTGGGGCTTTTCTGAGAACACATCTCTGTGCCTCAGGAAGAGAGCACGTGGCCCGGGCTGTGTCTCCTGGGATGAGGGGACCTCCCTGAAATGTGGCCCCAGTCCACCTCCTCCCATCCCCTGTCCCTCTGCGCAGATGGCAGGGGCAGGGTGAGTTTTAAGTGAGGAGGCTCCTGCTCTCACAGGCGGAGCTTTAGCTGGGCTAGTGGGGACGGTCAGGTTGCTCTGTGGCAGCCCCTCAGTGTTTGCCCACCCTGCATGCCATCTGCAGCCTCTGCCCTGCCTCCTGGGGACAGCCAGTCCCAGATGTTGGAGGCAAGGGTGGCAGCCTCTCTGGCAGAAGACCTTGGCCGAGGACGAGGACGGGGCTGGGGAGGTGGGGCTGCCCCTTTCTTCCCGGGCCCAGCCTGGGTCTTACCTGAGTCCGTTGTGGAGGTGAACCTTGACGTAGACTTCAGTTCCTCTGAGCTCTTTTCTGCAGGGTGAGGTCTGAGAGGAAGGGGCTGGCGCTGCTCGTCATTGGGTGAGAGATGCTGGCCCAGGGGTACCTGTCTGCGGCCGCGGGCCCTCCTGCTTTCGAGAAGCTCAGCCCTGCAGAGGAACCCTAGCCTGGCCCATCCAGGTCTCTCCCCACCCAGGACAGAGTTGCAGTCTGGGAAATGGCCCCCTTGTATTCCAGAAGCTGTCCTGAGCACACAAGAGAGGTGAACCCCTCAGGAGGCACGTGTGGGCCCCGGGGCCCCTACCTCATCCGGCTCGTGTCCTCAGTTGAGGAGGCAGCGGGACCAACAGGAGTAGAAAGCTTCAAATGACATTCTCAGGATGCCCACCACCCACGCTCTGCCCCCAGCGCCCGGGAGAGTGCCTTCTGTGAATTTCCAGCTCTTCCCAAATCCCTGCTGTCTCCAGGCACAAATTCTAACCAAGACCTCAGACATTCAAGGCCTGATGCCCCTGCTCAAGCTCCCCAGGCCTGACACCATGTTTGTCCCACGCCCCTGGCCCCGCCTGGGCGTTACAGCAGCCCCTGCTTCTGCGTCACCTCCCTGCAAACAGGAGTATGCTGGTCGCCGTTGTAAGCATCCCCGGCGTGATTTATTGCCATCATCACAATATTTTGTTTGGAGCTGTAAACCTCCAGACATAAATCAAGTCATTAGAAAGAATGACGTTTAATCCTGCAGAAGAGGCCTCGGTGGGCTGAGCAGCTCTCGCCCAGCTTTCGAATCATTAATTCTGGAGAGGATGGCCCTGTGCGCACCTCCACCGGCAGCTCCTCTTCTCCGCCACACACGGGCGTGGAAGGCCAGGGGCACAAGCCAGGCTGCTCTGTGTCTTGAAATAGCACATTCGTGACTGCAAAGAGGTGCCCAAGACACAAGCCCACTCACCGAGACCGGAGTCCTCATTCCGCAGGAAACGCACGCAGCCGGGAGGGGCCGCCTCTGCGCCTGTGATGTCTCTCTCGGCCTGAGAGCTGCCGCTGGCCGGACTTCAAAGGCAGCAAGAGAAGAGCTCAGAACATCGTCCGCTCTCCTCTCACCGTGACCCAGCCATCCTTCAAGCAGCCATTATGCAGAGGCCACATTCTGTTTTGCAAAGCCACGGGTCTAATTCCCAGGTGCTGCTGCAGACATACAGGCGGCGCTAACGGTACCTCCTGGAACCCAGCCGCCCCCACCCCACCAGGAAAACACCACACCACACGAATTCCCTGCCGTTGGGGCCTCTCGTAGCTCAGGAGACGCCTGCATCAATCATGCTGGAGAGGGGATGGGGTTGGGGGTCTCCGCTGAAGGACCACCTTAAACTCTGGCAAATTCTAAGTCCACATGACAATTGTGAAAATTCTGGATGACATTTCCAGTGTTCAGTTCTACTTCTCGTGCTCAGAGTTAGCGAGGGTGCTGTTAGCAGCATCATGTCGGCTGCACAGGTTACGGTGTTGGAAGTCGAAGGGCTGGGTTGCGTGTTTGTGCCTGGACACTGTTTTCCCCACACTCTGCACTATTTCCTGAGAGCTTCGACCTGCAGGTCTTGTGTTTCTGTTCAACATGGCCAAACCCAGTCTTCTTCCCCATCAGCTCCTCCCTCCCCCAGACCGCCCTCGGACAGATGTAAGGGTGGGAGGCAGGCGTTCCCTCCCTTACCCCTCAGACCTCTGACTCCACAAGCCCTCCAGCCCGGCACATGGTTGTTCTCCAGAACCTGCTGTCCCTCCTCATCTCCCTGCCCTGCTTGAGTTCATGCCCTCTGTCCCTCACCTACCGTGGGCCTTACCCTTCTCCAGGCCGTTCCCCAGCCACCTCTAGAAAGATGTGGCATGTGCAGCCGCAGGCCCCTCCCCTCTCCGCCCTTATCTCAGCATTGTGGTTGGTACCCCAGGTCTGGTCACCTTTCATGAGCCTGGGGCTGGGTGCACAGAACCTAGGGGTCTTTGTGTGCACATGTGATGTGCGTGTGGAGTGCAGCCACAGTACGTGGTGGTGATGGGGCTATGGGACAATAGTATGTCTGCTCCCCAGGATGACCTGGGCCTTCCATGGTAGACCCATAGCCAGCCCAGTGGGGTTCACTGCTAGACCGACCCAGGGGGCTGGGCAGAGCAGAGCCAAGGGCTGACCAGCCAGAAGGGAGAAGAAGTGGGTTTTGGCCAGATGTCCACACAGCCAGCCGCTGCAAAGGCCAGGATCGATGTCTATTCTGTGCCTTACCCCTCAGAGAAGCTGGACACATCCTCAGGCCAGAGGCTTCCTGAGCTGCTGGCAGCCCCAACCCCAGGTCTGAGGTCTTGTTACCTCTCCTCTCAGAGGTGCATTGCAGCTATCCAGACCCGTGGCAGAGAGCGTCCAGTCTGACTGCCAGGTGTGCAGCCACCTCCAGCCTTGCCCTTTTGGTCTGTGAGTTGTCGGAGGCCCTGTTCTGCTCAGGGGCACAAGGATGACCCCTGAAATTCAGTTGCCCCCTGAGCTGCAGCTGCCCATTCATGGTGCTTGAGCTGGGCCAGGAGGGGGTCAGTCAGTGAACAGTGGTGGCCACTGGTGCACAGCCATTCAGAGCTATCTTATGAGGATCAGCGCATCCATCCCTGAGCCCCTAGGCAGCCCATTAAGAAGCCCGGCTCCCCCAGGGGCTTAGAGAGCCCCCCCCCCCAGGAGAGAGAGGCCCCTGTAGTAGGTTGGGAGTGGGACATGCCAAGAAAGCATCAGCTCAGAGATTTGCTTTTGTGGCTCTCAGGGTCTCTCAGGCAGCAGCTGCGACCATCTGACAGCCACAGGCCAGCTCAGTAATTGACAGCGCAGCCGGAACAACACATCCTGAAGCCCGGCTAGAGCTGGGCTGATCATTATCTTGTGGCCCGGCCATCTCTGTAATGAGGCTGCCCTGCTGGCAGCCCCCGATGGCCTGACTCTTCCAGGAAAGGAGTGCCTGTCACAGGCCGGCCAGTCAGCGCTGCTGGCACTGTTCCTGCAAGCAGGCCGCCCTTCCGTGGGGCCACTCTGCCTCCAGCGTGACTCACTCATTTTTATTTCCTGGTAACCCCCGGCGGGAATTCACCAGTACTTAAGCCAAATTAGACCCCTTCCTACAGAGCTGGCTAGAGACCGGTTGCTAGGTGCCCTGACAGCCAAACAAGTCATATGCTCCTCCCATTTGGCGGGCTGACCGGAGACTCCCTGCGGGTTCTGGACAAAGGCAGGACGATGCTGGGCTTCGGGCAATCGGCTGCCTCAGTTTTGTGTCCTCTCCTCTGAGAAGTGCTGGCCCCACCTCTCACGGACACTGGAGGACCACGGGCTGTGGAACGTGTCCCTGCGCACCCATACGTCCCACCCTCCGACTGCCCTCAGGACGTCTACATTTGGGAGACCCACAGCATCACATGCTCAGCCAGGTCTGCCCTCCTTTGCAGGACACGGCACCTGTGCCCTCCCACCACTCAGTGGAAACCAGAGCCTCCCATCCTGCTCGCGGGCGGCCCTGGACCGCTGACGCACTGCACGCAGGAGCTGGCTAATTCCAGCCCACGGGGCCCAACTCCACATTCACGTGAGCAATCTGAAATCTGCCATGATGGGAGCATCCGCCACAGGAATCAGCACACACTGCAAGTTAGGCTTCTGCCCATCACCCAGGGAGCCCGCTGTTAAACACTTGCCAGCACACCACCCTGCCAGCTAGTCCTCCTGAAGCCTTCGCCGGGTCCTCCTCCACCTCCTGGCACCAGCCCCGGAGCCCAGGCCTTGCACGTCCTGCCTGGACCATGCAGCGTGCACTGACCAGGCGTTCTGCTCCTGTCTCCAGCTCTTCATCTCAGAATGGGCTTAAATTCAAAGTAACTCCCTGCTTAGAGCCCTGTAAGCTCCCTTGGGGCTTAGGGGATAAGATTTCTGCCTTTGCCAGGACCACAAAGCTCTCTGCATGCTGGCCCCTGCTGGCCCCTGGGCTCCTGCCATTTCTTGACCCTTCAGTCCCTTCATCCCAGGAGCCCTGCACTCATGGTGCAAGGCCACCAAACTACCAAGAAGACCATCGTCACTGTCAGGTGCCAAGGAATTGTCACCCCCTTTGGAGCCCTCACCTGCCGCCCGGGCTTGCGGACATTCCCCCGTCACACGCTGCCTGCCCTGTCCTCTGTTGCTGCCACCGACTTGGACTCTCTGTTCAGTGCCTCACGTCCTTGCTGGACTAAACTCCACAAGGGCAGGGACCATGACTGTCTCATTCGTGGCCAAGGCACCGTCACCAGTGCCTAAGACACTGCCTGGCACACACGGGCGCTCAGGAGTGAATGGGCAAATGGTGTAGGACAGTAGGATTGTTCTGCCACCTGATATCCTTGCTGCCGAGGTGCTGGAAGGAGGCAGAGACGGGGCCGCCAGAGGAGAGGCAGGGCTGCCAGGGGCACGGCGGCCTTACTGGTGAGTGAGCTCTTGCTCATCTGCAGCCACATTCACTGGATCCTGCCTAACCTTCCAGGCCCACGTGTGTAGAAAGGATACACAAAGGGAAGAAAAGGCATGACCTTCTGTAAGCCATGTGCCACGTACACTCAGAACCGTCCACGGACATGAACCCACCCAGCACACGCCACGGCGACAGCTGGAAGCATGCACACGTGTGGCACAGAGAGGCACTGTGACTCACCCCCTTGGCATGAGCCCTGCTCCATGCAGCGTGCACACGTGGGTGGCAGTGCATGGCACATGGGTGCTGGGGCCACACACCGAACATGGTGTGAGTCCCCCCAGGTTCTAACAGAGGACAGCTTCACAGCAGGAGCTGAGGACCCCTCCTTTGTGGACAGGTGTGCACATGGAGGGTGCCCAGGGACACCCCCGCCCCCAGCATGTGATGGGCAGATGAGTGGGTGGGGAGTGGCAGGACAGCTGCTGGGTTCGAAGAGCAGCTAACTGGCTGGCTGGCTGACTGACAGGCAGCGCCAAGGCTCCACTCTGACAGCTCCGAGGGGACTCGCAGCCCAGGCTGAGCGGGCAGGGAACTACCCAGTTGAATCGTGGATCCTAATCAGGGTGGTGAGGGAATGGAATCGCTAAACAAAACAAGTAGCGGTCAGAGCTGTCAGGTGCGTGTCAACCCAAACGGGAAGATTGCCGTGTCCCTCCCACCCTGCCCTGGTGAGGAGGTGGCTCAGGGAATCTCAGCTGCTCTGACGGTTACCAGGGGTTAGGAACACCAGGAGCTGGTAGCTTCCATCCGAGGGCCCTCTCTGTGCCAGCACTGTGCATATTTGTATTTCATTTGCATATTTGCGGACCTGTAAGATGGGTATTTTTTATCCTATTTTATAGATGAGGAAACTAAGGTTCAGTGCAGTCAAGGGATTTGCCCAAGGAATCAGTCTCTCTCTCTCTCTCTCTCTCTCTCTCTCTCTCTCCCCACGGCCCCCCCACTTTTTAAAAAAATATGGACCCCTTGTTAAAAGCTATGGAGTCTCCAGGCAAAGGGAGAGGCCAGAAGCCTCCATGAGTTCAGTTTCCTCAGAGCAACTGGGGGAAGCCCATCCGCAGAGGCTGAGGCAAGAAGAGAGGTGTCTGGCTGACTCCTGCCTTCCCCAAGGTGCACAGAGCCACCTGTGGGTTCCAGGAGCAGCTGGCACCTTTGTCCAGGGCAGCCCCACTGCCTGGAACACCATTTCCCTGCCCTGTACCCTGGGCAGCAGAGGTGGGCACGGCTGTGACTGAGTCTGGTCTCCAGGCTGTGACTGAGGCCCTAGCAAAGGATTTAATGATTTGGATTTTCCTGTGAACATAGGTGAGAATTTAAGGCCCTTTGGTGAGGCTTCTTCCGTCTGAACTCTGTGCTTTGAGTCCAGGCTGCCCTCTAATTGCTGAGTGTGTTTAAACTTTAGTTTTGCGTCTAATCTGCATAAATTAACAATCTGCCCAGATAAAGGGAGCTGCTTACAATGAAGCAGAGGCTGACGTTGGGCGCGGGTGCCCCTCCAAAGGGCACAACCTGAACTGCTGGGAGAAGAAAGAGCCAGAGGAGGTGTGGTCACTTCGAGGCCCCGGGCCCCAGGAGCAGGCTCTGGCCTGTGCCCCACAGATGGCAGTGAGGCAGCCAGCTGGGTGTGTCAGAGTTCTGACCCCACAGACCTCACACAGTCCGGTGGGGTGGACGGACCTTCAGCCAGGGCAGCTCCTGTCTGCATCCAGGGCAGCTGCCACCCAGACACGCAGACCCTTCCCAGGCTGCCAGGCTGAGCTGGATGGAGAAGTCACTGCCCAGGTGGTTGGACTTCTGCAGGGAGGAGCCCAATGCCCATCCCCACCTCCAGGGCCAGCTCCCAGTCCCGGCAGCAGTGGCTTTTCTACAAGCATTTGTTGAGCTCCTGCTGTGTGCCAGGCATCGTGCCAGGCTCTGCCTGACACAGATGTCCTCCCCCAAGAACATGGAGAACTAACACAATCCTTCGTTCCTGATGAGCCGAACCAACCCGGCAGGGGAAACGTTTCTCCCTTCCTCCAGGCGGCGGCTGCCCTGCCTCCCGAATGCTCCTAAAGCCCCTGAAGTCACATTTCCCCTGTCATGAGTTGAATTGTGTCTCCTTAAAATACAACCCCTGGTACCTGTGCATGTGACCTTATGGGGTCTTTGCAGATGTAATCAAGTTAAGATGAGGTCGCTGGGGAAGACAGCCATGTGAAATTGGACTTAAATTGCCACAAACCAAGAATTATCTGGGGCTGCCAGAGCTAGAAGAGGCTTCAGAGGGAGAGGCCCTGTTGACGTCTTGACTTCAGACACCTGGCCTCCAGAGAGAACACGTTTTTGGTATTTTAAGCTACGAGTGCTGTGGCAGTTTGTTAGAGCAGCCCTAGGAAAATAACGCACCCCTGCGACGGTTAATTTTATGTGTTAACCAAGCCATGGTGCCCAGATGTTTGGTGAAACACCAATACGGATGTTGCTGTGAAGGTATTTTTCAGGTGCGATTAGCATCTCAATCAGTAGCCTTTGAGTAGAGCAGATTGCCCTCCATAATGTGGGTGAGCCTCATTCAATCCGTTGGAGGCCTTTGGAGAAAAGACTGGGGTCACCAAGGAGAAAGCATTCTGCCTCCATGCTGTCCCCAGGCTCAAGCCGTAGCATCAGCTCTTCCCTGGGTCTCCAGCCTTGGCTTGCCCTGCAGCATTTGGACTTGCAAACCTCCTAATTGCATGAACTGATTCCTTAAAATATACACCCTTCCATGTATGTATCCTATTGGCTGTTTCTCTGGAGGACCCGACTAACCCAGCCCATCATTCAGAAACCTCCCACACTTCCTCGGAGTGGGGCCTGGGGTTCCCGCAGGCTTTCTCCCCCGACCCTGTGGGCAGCACACCCACCCTGGCTGCGCTTTCTCCTGCCAGCGCCCCCCACGTCGCACCTTGTGGCTCATCCCTGCTGTGTGTCCCATCCGCGCACCAGCTGTGCAGGAGGCCTTTCTGTGGCACACGCGTTAGGCACAGGGGCTGCTGCTCTCTGACTGGGATGTGGACGGTGCAGAGCACGGCGACAGCCTTCATCCCACCAACTGTCCGGGCATCTGGGGTGGGACCGAAGCTTGGACTCAGGATCTCGCACATACGGGCGCCAAGACGCAGTGGGTGCCTCACTTTCAGGTGTCTCCCCTGGCTCAGGCTGGCCTGAAACTCCTGAAGTTCCCCGGCCTGATGGGCAGCCTAAGTGGACATGTGAGTGTGCTCACAGGTGGGTGTGGCCACACGGACTCACCCCTGAGAAGATGTGGACATGGGACAGGAGCCAGGGAGATGCAGCTCGGTCCAGGGAACCCCAGGGCTCCAGAGAGCACGAGTCTGAAACTCCGCCCAGGGCAGGGATTCAGACTTACAACCACACCCAGGTGTGCCTCCTGGGCCTTCAGTTCCCCATCTCTGCCCTCCCTGCGGGCCTGACTCCTCAGGATGGCCCTGCCTTTCCCCAGGCCACAGTGTTCAGAGTGGCAGGACCCTCTCCCCACTGCTTACCAGGGCCTGGAGCTGGGATTTGAGCAACCAGATGAGCAGTCATTTCCCTTAAATGTGTTCAAGGGCTCCAGAGACATGTCTAGCCCTTTCTAGGCACTTGGGCCATTTTGACCCCTGTCAGTGTCACCTGTCTACACAAACTGGCACCAAGGAGTTGGAGTTTTTGAGTTGAACCCAGCGAGCCTCCCGCCTGTGACTCGCAGGGCAAGGGACCCTCCTCCCACCGCTCACATGCCAGTGAGGCCCGCTCCCAGCTCCGCTCCAGGCCCAGGCTGCACTGCCTAATCCTACGCACTGGCTCTACACACCCTCGTCAGCCTGTGCCTCCCTCGGCAGGCAACCAGGGAGCTTTTCAGCCAAACCCTCTGAAGAAGGCCCGTGAAGAGCTCACCATGTGGAACCCACTTGACAGTCCCCATAACTCACACCTTGTTTGCTCTCACCGGTGCTAACTCTTATTGTACTGTGCGTATTCTAACTGCTCTGCGTATGTCATCTATCCAGGAAGAGAAAGTGGTTGTTTATTTTTTATCAAAGTGCAGGGGGATTGTTAATGTTTTATTGAAAAGAGGGGACAGGTAACTCAGATATTGCAAGCGGAGTGTACATGACTGCCTTGGGATTCCCCTG
>NW_006289713.1:674107-677221 GCF_000327345.1 Myotis davidii | reverse complement strand
CGTTCTGTAAGTCCCCCCTGGCACAAATTCTGCTGGCTCTCGGTGACAATACTGTACCTTCCTTGTGGGTGCAGCCAAGGCAACACCGTCTTCCCTGGGCGCTCCATGGAGCTGTCCGGGGTCCTGAAGTGCAGCCCACTAGGGGGAACGCAGACCCCAGTGTCAAGATCCCAAGGTCCTGGCCTTCCCTCGTTCAGAGCTGAGGTGGTCTTTGCTTCAGCCTTTATGCAGTCGGTGTGTGGAAGAGCAGCGTCCTCCATGGGGAAAGGAGCACGGGGCCTCTGCCAGGGGGAGAGCCCATTACATTTCCTTTGTTAAAATTCTGCCTTTATTCCAAAGGGCCAGTCTTTGTCCAGCAAGTTGCCATAAGTTTAAGGGTTTGGAGCGTAGAGCTCATGGCAAATATAGTTCCCCATAGGATTGTTGTTGGGTTTTCCACAGACAGTTTTTCTTTACAAAGGAGGCAATCGCAGCCAGGTTGGCTGTGTTAAATAAAACTGGCCAAAGGTCAAGAGACTTCCCCAGAGCTAGGCTCTGTCCAGCTAGGACTTTTTCTCCAGCCTATGCCCAGGGCTCTGGCCCTACCAGCCTCCGAGTGGGCCAAGCTCGGACACACCTGTCCAGGCTGCACAGATTAAATGGGACAAGCCCTGCGGCCACCACCCCTCGCGCTGTGGGGACCGTGCAGGTGGGAGGTCACAGCCGTAGGGGCTGCAACCTCAATAAACAGGTTGTCGTCAAGTCCACCAGCTGGCAGGTGGCTCCTCGGCCCCATTCTTGGCCAAGCCTGGCATGACTCATTTGCTCCAGAAAAGGAGCATAAATAAGCGCCATCGTACCTTGACAAGTTGACAGGGTTGACAAGCAGAGTAAATTCCTGTGTCTGAAGCTGAGGAAGGGAGGTGATTTAGCAGAGCCAGCTGCCATCACCAGAAGAAAATAATTAAGGGAATCGCGGCAGTGTGGAGGGAAGCCGAGTGTGTGGCGGGTCCCTTCTGGAGAAGGGCTCTGTGATCATCAGCCGCCGGAGGAAGCAGCATGTGCCAGAAACACTGAGCCCAGGACGCTCATGCTGGGGATGGCTGCCTGAGGAGGGTGAAGGGGGAGGTGAAGGGAGGCAGGACCGGGGCTGAGAAGGGGTCCCTGGCAAGGGGCTGAACTCTAAAGGCTCCTGTCTCACAGTCAGGCACCCCCTAATCATACCCCACCCTCAGGGGTGCAACCACTTCTGCCTGGAGCTTCTCAGCCTCGCTGAAGAGTCCAGAAGGCCTGTTTCAGAGCTCGCCCGCCTCCACACACTTATGCACATAACTGGGGAATGCTCAGGAAGGCAGACACTCTGCCCTTTGCCCAAGGCAGGGCACACCCCTGTTCTGAGCCCAAAAGGATCAAAGGATAATACTGCAGCAGAAGAAAGTGCAACTCGCCAAGTTCCGCCTTCATTCCCACCTCTCTTGGGACTTAAGAAAGGCCCCAGCGGGCTCAGGGACAGCAGGCTTTCAGTCCAGGGTGACCTCGGGCACCCCCAATTGCTGATAAATGAAGGAGCCATGTGGGCACATCCTCAGCCTGACCATATGAGGCCATGGCCATTGCTGTGGCTGAACCCGTACAACAACCTCAGAGAAGTGAGTGGAGTTTGGGGGTCAGGGACAGAGGACCTGAACGTCCTCTCACCAGCTGGGCTCCAGCCACTGGACCTCTGCCAAGCACTCAGAGACGGCAGGGGCAGTACTGGGCCTCCAGAGCACCCACCCCAGGCAGCGCCAGGCTCGGCCCACTGGGTGAGGGGAGGTGGTTCTGATGGTGACTGGCTTCTGGCAAAGCCTCAGAGCAGGAAGAGCCCCTGAAGTGTCCCTGGCCAAGCAGGGGTGGGCGAAGGAAGCCCAGACTCCTAAGTAAGTTCCCCCGAAAGAATCGTCTTGTCCTTCTGGGACATTCCCCCAAACAGACCAGGCCTGCTACGAGGCAGAATCGTCTCCTCTGGCCAAAGGCTCGCCTCCCAGTGCTTGTTGCCCTGGGTGAGCCCAGCCCCAGCCCAGGCAAAGGTGGGCAGAGGGGACACCTGGAGTGTGGCCAGTGATATGCTGACCTCTCTCCTCCTCCCCGCAGTCACCGTGAGTGCTCGCTGGACACTGTACCTGGGCTCTGCTCAGCCCTTTGGAGGAGAGCGGTGTGTGGTCAGCTCACCCCAGAGCCCCGGGGCCAGCTGCGAGGCCAATGTGGCCAAGTGGAAGGCTCAGTTAGGGAACTTCCCGGAGGGAAGTGGGGAGACCACGGTCCCAGGAGACTGAGTGTGTTCCAGTCCCAGGCCAGGTGTGTGCAAAGGTGTGGGTGCAGGTGTGTCATATTCCAGGTATGGAGCGTCCACATGGACTACAGCCGGCAGAGCCAACAGGGCATAGAGCATGGACAGGCCTTTCTGAAGGGTCCTTTCCCCTCGGATTTAGTGACAGTGTGGGTGGGAAGTGGGCTGTGAGGTTTCTGGATGCTCCGCTGGGCAGGTGTGTGGCAGCTTGGGCAGGCGCTTTTCCAGACCTTCCAGGTCACGCTAGGAGGTAAAACGCCCAGAAGGGAGCATCAGCCGGCAGCCAGGGGAGCAGGTCTTTCCTGCGCCCCCATTTCCATGCGGATGGGAGAGAGGGGCACTCACACCGAAGCGCGCCTCTCCCGCGTCCCCCCTGAACTGCCTTTTTATGGCCCCTACCCGAGTGCCCTCCCTTGGGGCACCCACAGTCAAGAGCCCATAAGCAGGTCCCTGGGAACTACGTGGTTCGTCCGGTGCTAATACTGTGCTCTCTGTTCGCTTTTCAGGAGTCAAGTTCAACATCAGGCTACCGCAGCCGCGCGACGTGAGTTCTGATCAATCTCAGCAGGGCTGCCTGGGGAAGTTGGCGAGGGCAGGGGAGAAGTTTGGAGCGCGCATTAAACCCGTTCTTGGAAAGAAAAATGCGTCCGGCCCTTCCCGGGCGCCCTGGGAACAAAGCCGGGCCCGGGGCGTGAGTTTCCCTTCCCCACTGGATGGCAGGTTGGAGTGTGCTAACTGACTCAGTAAATCTGAGGGCTCCTCCAGCCCCGCTGCCGCCCCGCCCGCCTCGCTCCGCCGCGTGCCTG
>NW_006289713.1:669811-673689 GCF_000327345.1 Myotis davidii | reverse complement strand
CGCATCTTCGTGGAGGACCGCCACCGCGTGCTGTACTGCGAGGTCCCCAAAGCGGGCTGCTCCAACTGGAAGCGCGTGCTCATGGTGCTGGCCGGGCTGGCCGCGTCCACCGCCGACCTCCAGCACAACACGGTGCACTACGGCGGCGCCCTCAAGCGGCTGGACGCCTTCGACCGCCAGGGCATCCTGCACCGCCTCAGCACCTACACCAAGATGCTCTTCGTCCGCGAGCCCTTCGAGAGGCTGGTCTCCGCCTTCCGCGACAAGTTCGAGCACCCCAACAGCTACTATCACCCCGTCTTCGGCAAGGCCATCCTGGCCCGGTACCGGGCCAACGCCTCTGGGGAAGCCCTGCGGACGGGCTCTGGCGTGCGCTTCCCCGAGTTCGTCCAGTACCTGCTGGACGTGCACCGGCCGGTGGGCATGGACATCCACTGGGACCACGTCAGCCGGCTCTGCAGCCCCTGCCTCATCGACTATGACTTTGTGGGCAAGTTTGAGAGCATGGAGGACGATGCCAACTTCTTCCTGAGCCTCATCCACGCCCCGCGCAACCTGACCTTCCCCCAGTTCAAGGACCGGCACTCGCAGGAGGCACGGACTACCGCGGGCATCACCCACCAGTACTTCGCGCAGCTCTCCGCCCCGCAGCGGCAGCGCGCCTACGACTTCTACTACATGGACTACCTGATGTTCAACTACTCCAAACCCTTCGCTGACCTGTACTGAGAGCCTGGCGGCTGCCCGTGGGCACCCTGCCCACCACTCACCTGTCCGAGGGGCAGGTTTCCTTAGCCAGGAGCCGAGATGTACCCAGAACAACTGGGCTCCGAGGACGTGAGGAGCTGTGGCTGCTGCAGGCCCTGGTGGGGACAGAGGCCCAGGCCTTGGGTGGGGACCCTGGCCCAAGCCTCATAGCCACTTCCTTCTTGGCTGAGGAAGGTATGGAGGGGTGTGAGCTGGACACCCAGGAGTCCCAGCTGCTCACACCCAGCTCAGCCAGGAGTCAGGATGACCAGGGAAGCCCGAGGCCCGAGGATGAGGGCCGGGTGGTAAGGGATCTCCTGCAGTCCCTTCGCCATTGCCTTGTACCAAACCACATGGTTTGCAGCTTTTCTATGACCCAGGAGGAGGTTCCAAATAAAGCACATGGTTTCCAGAACAGCAGCGTCTACACTCTGTGTTGGCGTGGGAGCACCAGCCCTTTCCCGGGGCTATCGGGGGCTCTTTCTCCCTCCCCAGAGCAGCCAGAGCCAGGCGCCCACAGGCCCGGTTGCACGGAAGTCCAGGCCAGGAGTGGCCAGTGTGTGTGACAGAAGCAGCTCGCAGTAGCTTCCGTGCCGGGCCAGCTCCTCACACTCAGGCCTCTGAGGCCAGCACTTGGTTATCTGGGTCCTCCTGTCTCGGTACCAACACCCTGGTCTGCAAAACGATAAACCTGTCCCCACGGAGGCCCACTGGGTCTCTTCTTGTCGGTGCTCTTTGTGGGGGTGCTGTGAGGACTGCCAGGGCAGTGACAAGCTCTTTGGGCAAGCTGCCATGTGGGGCTGCCACTGGGCTTGTTGCAGTGCCCGTGGGTTCCAGTGGGTGTGGCATGGCCGGGCAGGGAGTAATGCCATCCCTGGCTGTCCAAACCTCTGGGCTAAGAGCTTTGGACCAAAGCTGCCATCTTCAGACCTTGACCCCGGCCTTGATCCCTGGCTCCATTCACCTGACAAGACCACCTCAAAGTTGTCAGGACTGTCTCCCCCTGGTGAACCAGGTCTGGGAAGGGGGAGGAGAGACTATAGAGAAAACATATCCAAAAGCATACATTATCACACAGGAATGGCTCTGAACTTGTCAAAAGCCAGGGAGATTCCTGGAAGGTGTTGGAGAGAGTGTTTGTTGGAGCTTTGAGTGTGGGTGTGACTGTGGCTGCTTTGGGTCTTGTTTGCACTGGGAAGTGCTGCCTGACTGTTTCTAGGCATCTGTGGGTCTGTCTGTCTACCTACCTTTGGGTCTCATTTCTCTGTCTCTCAGGAGTATGCTGCTCGCCCTTCTTGGCCCCCTGTGGTCTCTGTGGATCTCTCCTAGGAGATTGCTCTCAATCTGTTCCCACTGGCGAGGGGAGGTGCTGCTGGACCCTAAGAAGGAGACCCTGAGGTCCCCACGGTGGGACACGCTGCTGGATCCCACCCTGCACTGCAAGGCTCACACTGGAGTGAGCTGCCCCATCTCCCTCTCTGCCTCCGACATGGGCTCTGGAAACTTACAAAGGCAGAACAAGGAGATGAGGCTGCCACCGGCCTGTTCAGGCCACATGTGTCCAAGAACCCTGAGCAGGCTGAGGCTTCCCCTCAGGTTGCAGCTGGAGTGGCCTGGGCCATCTGACAGAAGGAACCCAGAGCGCCAGGGAGGAAGCTGTGGCCAGGGCCTGAGGGTGTGGGAGGCAGGAAGGTAGATGCTGAGAGCCAAAGAGGCTGACCCCCAGCACCTTGGCCAGGGCCAGAGCAGTGTAAGAGGAGGCGGGAGGCTAACAATGGCCCAGAAGCAGCTGTCCCCAGGCTGTGTGCCCACAAAGCCAGACAGAATTCACGATGCAGAAACAGTGTCTCTGGTCATGGACGCATTGGCTAAGCCTGAGGCAGTGTCACTGGCCATCAGCTCAGCTTAGAGACAACCAGGATTGCCCTGAGACCATCCTCCACAGTGTGTGCATGTGCGAGTGTGTGTGTGTGTGTTGGGGGGGGGAGGGGGGTAGGAAAAGACATCTTCACTTGTATCATCTCTCAGAGACAACCAGACCTGAGGTGGGCAGATATACACACACAGCACATCCATCAAAGATATCACACAACCTGGGTGATAACAGGTGACACAGTCCTGGCTCCCAGCATGACCGCCAGGCCCAGTCCTGAGACCTCACCCTGAATCCACTGAGGTGGTTTTGGACCCAACTCCAGCCGCTAGCCCCAGCCTCAAGCCTCGTACAGCCCTAGGGGTTGGGGGCAGTGGAGCTAACTGCCAATGCAGGTCCACTGAGGTGGTTTTGGACCCAACTCCAGCCCCTAACCCCAGCCTCAAGCCTCGTATAGCCCTAGGGCTTGGGGACAGTGGAGCTAACTGCCAATACAGGAAAGTGTGTGTGTGTGTGTGGTGTGTGTGTGTGTTTGTGTGTGTGTGTTGTGGGTGTCTGGGCTGAGAGAGTGGATGGGTGAGTATATGAGTCTATATATATATGTCTGTGTCTGTGAGTGTGTCTGTGTCTCCATGTATGTGTCTCTGTTTGTGCATCTGTATGTTTGTGTGGGTGTGTCTGTGAGGGTATGTGTGTCTGTGTGTGTGTCTGTGTAAGTGTCTGGGTGTGGGATTGAGCATGCAAGTCTCTATGTGTATATATGTGTGTAGGGGGGTTAGGGTTAGGTGTGGTAAGTGTCTGTCTATGGGTATCTGTCTGGGGCGAGGGAGTGTGTATGTGTGTGAGCCTGTATAATATGTCAGTTGGGGGGGCAAGGCACAGCCTCTATGATGAGAGCAGCCAGGGTCCCGAGAGGCAGGTGTGTGTGTGCGAGTGTGTGTGTGTGTGTTGGGGGGGGGAGGGGGGTAGGAAAAGACATCTTCACTTGTATCATCTCTCAGAGACAACCAGACCTGAGGTGGGCAGATATACACACACAGTGTGTGTGTGTGTGTGTGTGTGTTGGGGGGTAGGAAAAGACATCTTCACTTGTGTTATCTCTCAGACCTGAGTTGGGCAGATATACACACACAACACATCCATCAAAGATATCACACAACCTGGGTGATAACAGGTGGCACAGTCCTGGCTCCCACAGTGCCCTGCACTGCCTGCTTCAGAGCCTTGGCCACCCCAATCACACTGTTCTCATCATCCT
>NW_006289713.1:667886-669698 GCF_000327345.1 Myotis davidii | reverse complement strand
ATCTGTATGTGTGTGTGGGTGTGTCTGTGAGGGTATGTGTGTCTGTGTGTGTGTCTGTGTAAGTGTCTGGGTGTGGGATTGAGCATGCAAGTCTCTATGTGTATATATGTGTGTAGGGGGGTTAGGGTTAGGTGTGGTAAGTGTCTGTCTATGGGTATCTGTCTGGGGTAAGGGAGTGTGTATGTGTGTGAGCCTGTATAATATGTCAGGGTTGGGGGGGCCTTGGACAATCCTCCCCCTCCTCTCTGGGACCATCGTGTGCTGCCCATCCCTGCCCTACTTCATCTGCTTCCCACTTTGTGGGTATAGTGTGGAGGGAGGGCTGTCTGGGTCAGGGTCCTGAGAAGGGCCCACAGGCTCCTCCCAGAGGTCAAGCAGCCCACCTGCATGTAGGGGAAATAACCACTGACCCCCCAGTGCCCGCCCCCCGCCTCTCCGGGGCAGCCCACAGGGAGTCCCTGCCAGGCCTTTGCCCTCAGAGCAGCTCAGACCTCCTCAGACACGAGCCTTGCTCTCTGAGTGATGAAGAGGACAGACTAGGGTCCTCCTGGAGCCTGCGAGCTCTAAGCGACCTGAAGTCTGGGGAGATGAGATTTGAGATCCACAGGTAGTCAGGTGTGACATTCAGGCGCCTTGGGCCTCCAAGACACAGCCAAACCCTCCTACTCCTCACTGTGTGGGCTTGGCCTCCCCCACAGGGAGGGACCCAGGACAGAGGTAGGCAGGCAGTGGATGGAAGGACAGTCCTTCAGCATCCCTCCCCTCCCATGTGCCAATTTCAACCTTGGAGTTTCGCCCCCTTGCTGGGGGGTGGGGCACTGGAGCCTCAGGAGAGGCCTGGGACTGGCAGGAGGTCTCCCCTCACTCCTCGCCCACCCCCCAGCCCCCATCCTTAGCTTATCATCTCTGGGGCGAACCCGTGGCTCATCAAGGGACTTTCCTCCTGGTGTCTCCTCCCCACTCCACCCAGGGCAGCAGGACCTGGAGCTGGGCACAGGGAGCTCAGTGCTGACCCATGGGCACAGGAATGGACCAGGATGGTTCCCAGGAACTGGGGGCAGACTACTGGGGCTGAGCAGGGCTGAAATGATCTGTCCTCATCTTGGGGACCCTGTGTTGATGGGTACACTGACCTGGATGAGGAATAAACCAGCACCCTTAGGGAGCTGTGGGCTTGCCCTAGTGTGGGGAGAGGAGGGAGGGAGTTGGCCATGGCTGCCCTCTCAGAGGAAGTGGCTCCATGGTCCACTCACCCATGCTGGAGGGGAAAGGGAGGGGGAGTGAGAGCCCTGAGCTGTGGTCCCTCTGGGTGGCCTGGCCTAGCGCTGAGGCCGGCGTTGCTCCCAGACTCCTCACCCTGCCCTTTGCACAAGAGTCTCAGCTGGGATATGGTGGCCAGGAGCGGAGGGTGGCCAGGGGTCTGGTGGGGCTGGGGCCACCTAGGAGCAGATGCTTCTGCCCCTCCCCCACTGCTGGGGACTGGAGGGGGGACTCCAAAAGTTAAGCTGGGGGCTGCTCCCAAGAACACTTGAAGCCTAGGACAAGGGTCAGAGGTCAGAGGTCAGAAGTGAGTCGTTTCAAACCGAGGAGCCTAGGGTGTGCCAGCCTAAATCAAGCGCTCAGGACAGTGGGTACTGTGTTGGCCTCGCCCACGCACTCCATGGTAGGTAACCTCTCCCAGCAGCTCTGACTGTGCCTGCCTTGCCCCACTTCACAGGCGAGGGGGCAGGGGCACAGAGAGGCTTGTCCAGAGGTGCACAGGATGGCACCTGGAGCTGCGATCCACCCAGCCGCCGGGCTGAGGCACCTTCC